>NW_017617607.1:1633179-1990679 GCF_001879475.1 Ipomoea nil
ACAAGACCTTGCCTGGTAAACCCCAACAGAATGGTGTTGCCGAACGTTTGAACAGAACTCTATTGGAAAGAGCTCGCTGTATGCTCTCTAAAAGACTGATGTGTCTCTTTTTATCTATTCTCGTGGTAATGTTCGTCTTTATTTCTTGGTGTATGTTGATGACATTTTGATTATGGGGTCTGACTCAAACCGTGTTACTGCTCTTATTAATAAATTGACACTTGAGTTTAAAGTTCGTGATATGGGTGTGCCTTCTTTCTTTTTGGGAATTGAAATTGTCCCGTTATCTGGTGGTATGCTTTTATTTCAACAACGGTACATGAAGGATATTCTCAAACATGCTGGCATGGTGGACTGTAAGCCAGTGGTCACGCCTGTCTCTACCGCGAAAACCGCCGACGATGTTGCCACTCCCTATGCCGATCCAACACAATACAGAAGTCTTGCTGGTGTTCTCCAATATCTTACGGTAACTCGTCCTGATCTGTTTTATGCTATTAACCTCATGTGTCAACATATGCATGCCCCCACTACTACGGACTGGGCCTCTCTAAAAAGAGTCCTACGATATGTCAAATGCACCCTGCATTTTGGTCTGCGTATTTCTCGGTCTACGTCGATGGATATTCACGCCTATTCTGACTCAGATTGGGCTGGCAATCCGATGATCGCAAGTCTACTAGTGGTTTTGCTGTGTCCTTGGGGAGTAATCTTATATCTTGGGTTTGTCGGAAGCAACGGACAGTAGCACGTTCTTCAGCAGAAGCAGAATAAAAGGGTCTGGTTGATGTATCTGCTGAGGTTACATGGCTTGTTTCTCTGCTACACGAGATCGGCATCCCACTTGCGTCTCCTCCTCGACTATGGTGTGATAATTTGGGAGCTACTTACTTATGTGCCAATCCAGTGTTTCATGCCCGCACGAAGCACATTGAGATTGATTATCATTTTGTTCGCGATAAAGTAGCCAAAAAGGAGTTTGATGTGCACTTTATTTCAACCAAGGATCAACTAGTAGATATCTTCACCAAGTCTCTTTCGTCTATTCGTTTTAATTTTCTCCGTGACAAGCTCAATGTTTTGGCTAGCCAACTTTGTGCTTGAGGGGGAGTATTAGGACTATGTTATCCATATTAGACTAGGACTATGTTATCCATATTAGACTAGGAATATATTATTCGTGTTAGACTAGGATTCTATCTAGTATCTATATATTCGCTCTCTGTACTCTCAGACATTATGATTGAATACAACACAATCTATATTCTCATCATAAATGATGGTGAAGTGATATGCTACTCACTATAATCTAAGCATAGAAGCAACCTCCCAAGTAATAGTATGGGTGCAGTGATTTACATATCATTTAACAAAATATAAATATAATTACAAAATTTCTTATCATTTAACAAAATATAAATATAATTACAAAATTTTAAGAAATACTTAACAAAATTAATGTATTTCTTAAACATGACTCTAATCGTATAATAGTCCTATCAATTATGTGGCACATACAGTCTTATGTCAGTTTGTTTTATATCCTAGACATAAGACATGTATAGAGGTTGGTTTAGGTAGACATGTATAGAGGTAGAAAATATATAACACATTGGTCACGTGCAGTTATGTCTATATAAAATTATAAATCCAGCATTTTCTTTGCAGAGGGCATGTGAATATGTCTCTTGGCGGCTTCATGTTGAACATGACATCCAAAAATAAATTAATTAATTAATTAATGAAATGACCGCCCTATGATATGACGATGAATGTAGCCCGCAAGCAATTATTATTGTGTAGATCATATTATTAAATAGTAGTATACATTTAATACAAAATTAATGTCTTTTTAATATATTAAAAATATATTCTATATATTATATTCAGAAAAATACATGATTTGAGTACTACATCAATACACAAATAATGTACTTTTAATATATTAAAATTTTATTTTTTGTTATGGTCCACACAACACTTTGTGGATCATGCTCCACACAATAATTATAGATTTATAGTATTAGACATTTACACCTCACTTTATTTTAAGACACGAAAGGTAACCGATGGTCCAATCTTGACAAAGTGGTCCTGAAGATATCCAACACTATCTAACCCATAGTTTTTACTCAACACTACCAATTCAAAGTATGACTTATGTAAGTTGGAATTATGTATTATTGAAATATTATTTTTAATTTTATATTAATTAATTACGAGCGATCACATAATTATTTATATTTAATTTTTTTTTATGACGAAAGAAACCTGCCACCACTATCCGAAACTATACATGCATTAGGTAAACTCACCTTGTGACCTTAGTCGGGAAAAGACTACAATAAGATAAACCAGGTTAAGCTACACATTGCTAACCGACTTAAACCAAGATAGCTGACCAATAGGCCACTCCCACTAGGAGCTGAACTTGGAAGTATATATATTTAGGAGGTGTTTGGCTGATTGAATTAGTTGATAGCTGATTGAGTTAGCTAGTTTGACTAATTGATAGTATTAACTAATTGTAAAAAAGTGTTTAGTAAATTAGTTGTTTACACTTAACTAATTACATGTAAAATGATCAATAAGGGCAACAACATCAACAATAATAATAATAATAATTGAAAATCTCTATTCAAAGTCGTAGGTATAATGACATAATAATAATTGAAATTTTTTTGCCCATGCTAGTATTTCATCCTTAAAGTTGTTCTCTTTTTTTTTTTTTTTTTTTTTTTTTTTTTTTTTTTTTTTTTTTTTCCTATCTATAACTCTTTGATAATTATTATTTTGTCCCTAATTATTAGACAAATACCTTCTACGACAACTTTTTCACTCTGAAATATTTTAATTGATTGTAACTCTTCACATTTGTATAGGGAATTATTAATCTAAAAATTTGAGCAAAAAATAGTTGAATTTCCTGACATTTTACACTATTTGAAGTTTTGAATATTAGGAAATTCACTGCTTCACCCTCAAAATTTTAAATTTAAGATTCATGATGTAGATGTGGAGAGTGACATCCACTTGAAGTGTCCGCTAGTAAATAAAAAAAGAAATTATTGATAGAAGGTTTAATGCAATAATTAAAGTAAAAAATAACAATTGTTTAAAAATTAGGAACGAAAAGAGAAACTTGGATAAAAATTTAATGACAAAATATGAGCACAATCAATAACTAAAGACGAAAATAACAATTACCTAAAAATTTAGGGAGAAAATTCTCTTTATTTTTTCAGAATTCAAACTATTGTTGAATATTATTTAGAAAATGTCGTTAACATTTACTGTTCCATTTAAAATGTTTGAACATAATGCCTTATTATTTAAAGATTATATTAATCATTAGCTACATCGACTCCAATAATTAGATGATTAAATATCCATCAATTAAAAATTATGAATTCAATTTTAAATTACCATTATTTTTAAAGTTTAAATTATACCGAACTTTTTTAATGGAAAAAAATTAAAAAAAAAAAAAAAAAAAAAAGAGACAAAAGCAGCACACCAGCAGTGCCTGCATGGTGGTGGCCTGATGTATTAATTAAATTGGAATTTTCTCTGAAACAACCTCAATTATTGTTTGTTTAAATTTCCAGATGAAAACGATATTTTTATCGTTTCTTTTTTAGTTAATATATTTTTTTCCATGTTGCTATTAATCTATTAGTATATGTTTGATCCCATAATTAAATTATACGGAGTATATGACTTATCTTGAACTTTAAATATTGAGCACCACTGCTACGGCTTGGCGGCAAATTATTGTGTGGTTCGTGGACCACGGTCCAAAACGACGTCGTTGAATATTATGAGTTAGAATAATGTATTTTATGAGTTAAAATAATGTACTTTATGTGTTAGAATAATGTACATTATGTGTTTGAATAATGTATTTTTTGTGTTAAAATAATGTAATTTATGTTAGAATAATGAAACTTCTGGAGTAAAATAATGTATTTTATGAGTTAGAATAATGTACTTTATGAGTTAGAATAATATACATTATGTTTTAGAATAATGTACATTATAAAAATGTATGTTACAACGAATCGCGTGAAAAAATTTACACGAAACGATGTCGCTTTTAGATATGTGTGGACCACGGTCCACTTATTGATGTTTGGCTACCCCAATAATTTGCCAACCGATAATTAATTAATCTCATTTCCAATATATATATATATATATATATATATATATATATATATATATATATATATATATATATATATATATGTATGTATGTATAATTTATTAAATATGTATTAATTAATTATTCTAGTTTAGGCATGCTGTTGATGAATAGATTCTTGTTTATCTTATTTTATAATCCGCTGGACAGCCACCGGTTTTGTGTTTATTGCATATTCTTTTTAAAGATTACCTAATAACTATAACGGATAATGCTGATAAATCTAGTACCAACAGAAAATGATTTATTATTATTTGAGAAAATTATACATTTGATTATCATATTATATATATATAAATATTGTTTAAAAATAAACTTTTTAATAATGTGAAAATTATTGAAATTAATTTGTGACGTGAATTTTAAGATTTACTGTTCTTGAGTGAGGCACAATAAAAGCAACATTAACAATTGAGATTTTTTTTGAAGTTGTTGGCCGTGGCATATAGCAATGGTCTTGTGACAAAAAAACACAACAGACAAATTAAAAAAAAAATAAAAAAATAAAAAAAAAATTCAAAGTGACAGCCAGCTAACAATCACTCTGAAATGTCCGGCGATACATTTTTGAAAATGTGTTCGCTAGGGGCAGGCACTCCACACACGCCTTTTTTGTATGAGGAAAATTTTAACAAAAACCCCCCTCTTTCCTTTGGTTAAAAATTTCACCCTAATTTTTTTTATTTTTTAAATTTTTTTTGAAAAAAATCTCACAAGAACTATTGTTGTAAGTATTCTAACTCATAATTGACTGGTTGAAATAAATATGTTAATATGTTATTCTCATTGAAAGAAAGTTTTTTAATCTTGTGATTATCCAATTGGTTAGGGTTGTCAGAATATTTACTGTTCTTTGTTTTTTAAACGAATATTTACTGTTCTTATTAAGTGACTAGTGTAAGGAAAAGAAAGTCATTTTCTTTTGAGAATTCTACATTTTTTTGTACTCTCATTTTTTACTTCCTATGATGTAATATGCTTTGACTAGGAGTCATGATTTTCTCATTCTTTTTTTTTTTTTCTAATAAAATTTGAATATTTAGTGAGAGTAAAAGTTAGAGAATAAATTTTAAACTATACAATGTATATTTAAACTAATATATTTAGGCCATATTTGGTAAATGGTTGTTAGTTGTTAGATGATTGGGTTAATTAAAGGATATTGTTAGCTAATTATCGGGTTAATTAGAGGATATAAAAGGATATTATTAGCTAATTGTTGGGTTAATTAAAGGATATACTAGTTGATAACATTAGCTGATTGTATAACTAGTTGATAACATTAGATTGTAGAAAGGTGTTTGGGTAAATTATAACTAATAGTTGTTTGATATAAGATAAACTAAGGGTGTGTTTGGTTCGCACATAGGAATCGGAATAGGAATGAGTATCAAATACTTGGTAATAGTAATGAGTTTTGGTGAAAGTATTTAGCATGTTTGGTAGTAGGGTGGAATGAGAATGGTTACTAATAATAGTGCTTGAGAATGAATAAGGGAATGAAATCCTTATTTTATTTGAATATGAATTTTTCAAATAAAGGGCATTCG
This sequence comes from Ipomoea nil, assembly GCF_001879475.1. NCBI lineage: Eukaryota > Viridiplantae > Streptophyta > Magnoliopsida > Solanales > Convolvulaceae > Ipomoea > Ipomoea nil. Next base: position 1,638,934 of record NW_017617607.1, read on the forward strand.
AAAACTATAATAGTATTTTAAAAACCTATCAATTAATAATAACAATCACTTCTAAAAATCTATCAACCAAATAATAACAATCACTTTTATACCCATGAACCCGTCAACCAAACACACCCTAATTATTTTACCAAACAAGTCCTTAGCCTACTTAGTCAAGCTTGACAACTAACCAGAAGTCCCCTGCGGAGGAATTACTGAGAACGGTAAATCATCGAGGTTATTGACTTATTTCTAAGTTTATGAATTAGAAGGGTTAATCACTGTCAAACTATCGAACTATGGTTGATCTGTACCCAAAAATGAAAAGTAAAGCAGAAATCGAATGAATGCAAGATATGATACAGAGAAGTTTAATAGATCGAATTGAACAAGTTATATTAATCTCTCAATATCTACAGTAGAAATACTGCAGATTCGGATCCATTTGATTCATTGAAGAAGAATATACATCCAACTGAATCAAAGATTCAAAAAAGGAAGTTCTGTATATACAAAGAAATTCAGGAATTATTCTTTTTTATTTATTTTTAATTTTGTGAATTGATTTGGGATTTGAATTCAATATCCCTCACAAACGGGTGTTGCAGAAGTTGTTGCGTGCTCCACCTCTTACTGGATTCCTTCTGCAAACAGGAATCTATAAAGTCCTTGAACTCCGGTGAAGCTCCGGCCGGCAAGTTGGGCGGTTCGCAGAAACATATGGCGCACATTAGCGTTGCCCAGTCGGGCCTCTGCCCCTCGTGCAGGAAGGGAAAGTAGCCCATGTAAAGCTCCATCAGGGTCAGCCCCAAGCTCCAGATGTCTCCGGCGTAACCGTTGTAATTCCCGCCGTTTGTGTCCGGATCGAACCTCTCCGGGCTCATATAGGCGCAAGTTCCGACGTATGAGTTGCAGGGGTCCAAACTCCGGCACATCATTTTACTCACGCCGAAGTCCGCTATTTTCACCTCCATCTCACGATTAACCAGAAGGTTCGCCGGCTTGAGATCTCGGTGGATGATTTTGTGAGAGTGCAAGTAATCGAGGCCGAGGAGCACTTGCTTAGCGATTTTCGCCAGGGAGGCTTCAGAGAACACTTTCTTCTCCGATGATTTCATCAAGCTTTCTAGGGTTCCGGCGTCCATGTACTCCATCAGGATCGCGATGTCGCCGCCGGGAATATCGGAGGTGCCGTGACACTTGATCACGTGCGGCGAGTCCGTGGACCGGAGGATGGAGATCTCGCGGAAGATCTGGCGGCGGACGGCGGGGTCGCTGTCGCCGTGGACGACTTTGAGGGCGTAGACCGCCGAAGTCCGCTTGTGGCGCACTTTGTAAACTGTGCCGCCGTTGCCGTGGCCGAGGACGTGGAGTTTCTCGAAGTCCGACATGGAGAACGCGGCGGAGGAAGTTGTGGTTGTTGAAGAAGAAGGAGCAGCGCCGGCCGTGTTAGAAGAAGGCGGGAGAGGCAAGGGGAAACGAGGGCGGCGTTGGGAGGGTTCCGGCAGAGGGAGGCGGAGATTGATCTGTCGCCGTTCACGTACAAGCGCCATTGATTTTTTTTGCCGTTGAGATTTCGGAATGTTCGGATGAGGATATAGAAGGGGAGTGGGTTATATAAGTGGAGGAGATAAAGCACGTGGAAAATGGATAGCCGTTTGGCGTAGGAAGGTGTGAGGATATGAGAGGATGAGTGAGGGCCCAAATGCCATACTATGGATTGGCTTCACTTTTAACGGTGCGCGCGGTTGGCCGCCACGAAGCGACAATCACGACACTTGGAGTAAATTAATACTTGCCCACTTGGAATAATTAGTTAATAACAATGCTATATACGTTTAAACCCTAAATCTAAAACTCCTCTCAATTTTTTTACCATTGAACTATGCCCCAGGAGCAATTAAAATACTATATCCTTGGTTTACGAAATAAACGTTTTACTTTGAAAATATGAATGTTATTCCATAAAGAATGAAATAGAAAAAAAATTATATTTTATTATTTGGTTCATTAAAGGAAAGACTTTATAAATTTTATTTCAGTGTTTGGTTTGATTAAGGAATTGAATAGAAATGAAATATATTTTTAAAAGAAATAAATATCTCTATACAAAATATATAATAATAATAATAGTAATAATAATAATACTGTTATTATTATTATACAATTTTTTTAAATAATATTATTTTATTGCAACTATAGTCTTTTATTTTTTTAAAAAAATTATGATGTGTAAGTTATGAAACAAAATATTTATACAAGTAACCAAAAAAAGTTTGAAGAACATTTAATAATATTCAATAAATAAGAATAACATAAGTTTTCTTTTTCAACAAAATACTCAAAACCAATACAAATATTCTTAATAATGGATAATAATTAAATAATTAAATTCCAAAACAACTCAATATATAAAAATAAGTTTAGAAAAATACTTAGGAAGGTTGAAGAGTTTAAACCTGAAAGAGATGCAAGTGTCTTGTGATGGAGAAGTGCCGTGATAGGGATTAAAAAAAAGTCCCAAAAAATTTTAAGTTTAATTGAGGGTAAAATAAAAAATAATTAAAAATTTTAGCCTATTATTAGGAACTCAGTAATAGCCTTACCAAAAAAATTGGTTGCTCTTAATGGGTCATCTCATTAATTTTGGACTAAGATTGACATTTCTAATTACCATGTTGTTGAAATTAAATCCTAATTGACGTTTCTCAACGAATGCCCTAAAATATATCACCTTCTTCTTTATATATATATATATATATATATATATATATATATAGTGAAAGGTTCCCATGCGGATGTGCGGTGGATTAATGTGCGTGAGATTTGTACTCAATGTGCGTGAGTGTTGTGCTTAATGTGCCTAAGATTTGTACTTAATGTGCGTGAATGTGTAAAATGCAGCAGAAAATATTGATGTCAGCTTATTCCCCATCCCTAGTAGCCATTGCCCCCTCCCTGATGATGATGATGCGGAGGCGGGCAATGGTGGTTAAGAATTATGGAAATAATACAACAGAAATCCATACTTAGCTGCTGTGCAAATTTTACTGTGCGTGCGTCATCTATATAAACATTCAACTGCACTGAAGGTAGCTGATAATCCAGAATCCATGCCAAATTGAAGGAAGAAGTAACAAGAAGCTTGGGTGTTAATGTGCGTGAGTTTCTGTTCTACTTTCTTCTGAGCTCGTAATTCTGAAATACTCACGCACATTAAGCACAAATCTCACGCACATTAAACACAATACCCAGGCACATTAAGTACAAAACTCACGCATATTAACATGACACATATTAAGTACAAATCTCAGACACATTGAGTACAAATCTCACGCACATTAAGTATAAACCTCACGCACATTAATCCACCGCACAACCGCACGGGAAGCCACAAATGCACCTGATCCCTTCCACACACACACACACACACACACACACACACACACACACACACACACACACACACACACACACACACACACACACACACACATATATATATATATATATATATATATATATATATATATATATATATATATATATATATATAGACTGTGAGAGGAGCAACAGAGGAAGTGACGTGAGAAAGAAGAGGCTAGTGGAGGAAGAGTTGGAAAATGACTTCCTACAAAAGAAAAAATAAATAAAGTCATTTTTCCCCAAAATATACCTTTTTTTATTTGACTTAGAGATCATTTTTCATTAACCTCATTTCTCCCCTCTTGCCAAACACGAAAAATCAGGGAAATGATTTCAGAAAATCATTTTCTGGGTTTCCAAATACACCCTTAAATTTTTTTTTTCAAGGGACACCCTTATATTTTTTTTTTAATATCAAATCGGAGGGGGGTACCCAGGGAATCAAGGACATCTGGGAAACAAGGCGCCCAGCTTGTCGTGTCTAATAATATCACTCAGAAGCGGAGGATCATAGTGGAGCGCATGGAGGCCAATATGATGGGCGAGCGCCGCCGTGGCCAGCCAATCCGCCGCCTTATTTCCCTCCCTGAGAACGTGGTTGAATTTTATCTCCCTAATCCTTTCGGTCTCGCGAATACACCGCCGTACAATATTATTATCCAAATCTTGCTCACTCGTCAGCCCGCGGAAATTATCCAGAAGACGCTTAGAATCACACTCAACTATGAGTTTTGACACCCCATGCTCGTTGGCCATGCGCAGGCTGTGATACAGCCCCCAAGCTTCCGCCTCGAAAGCTTGGCATCGCCCTATGTTAACAGTGAAACCTCCACGCCAGTCGCCGTATTCATGTCTGATGAGGCCACTCCGCTACCTTTGCAGCTACCATTGACGTTGAGCTTAAGCCAGCCACTGTCTGGTTTTTTCCACCCCACCTGGGCAGCCGGGTTCCTCCCTGTTTCCTTCTCCAGGTGAATGCGCTTAGCAAACGCAGCTTGAACTTCCATGTTGTAGTGAGCTAGCCATTCTAACTTGCGTTCCACCGGAATGGTTTGGCCGTTGAATATTCCTTCATTCCTCCAGCGCCATAGCCACCACAACCTAGTACAAAACTTTTCCGGCCAGTCATCCCCGAAGCCCTGGCTTGCCTCGCCCTTCAGGTTTGTCGCGAGCCATTGTTTCCAGGGCATGGCATTCAAAATAGCCGTTGTACTCCTAGGAAGAACAGGTTCCCATACACTTCTTGCCGCCGGGCACGATCTGAAGAGATGAGATAGGTCCTCGATCTGTCCTGCACATAAGTAACAAAAAGGGTTAGAGGTGAGATGTCGCCTAGTTCTCTCAGCATTGGTGAGGATCTTCTCGTGCCAAATCAGCTAGAGGAACATGCAGATCTTCGCTGGTACCCGGATGCGCCAAAGCTTGCGCCAGTCCTTCTCGATGACGTCTTCAGGAGTCTTCACAAGATTTTCGTACATGGACCGGATAGAGAAATTCCCGTTGAGCTCTAATCCCCATCCCACCTTGTCGGGGAAGTGGTCTTCCGTAAGAATGTAACCTGCTAATTTTCCTTTGATTTCTGCCGTCAAGATGTTCTCCAAACATTCCCATTTCCAGCCCCGCGTCTCGTCCCAATAATCTCTAACAGGCGCGTAGAGATCAGGTAAAGCTAGTGGCACGTTGAGCTGAGCGTACAAAGGCTCAGGTGTTAGCCACTTATCCATCCAAAACTGTGTGTTCCTACCACCCCGAACCGAGCTCATGAGGCCCTGCTCCATTACCGGCCACGCTGCGGATATACCTCGCCACGCGTTCGATGCGCTTCGCCGCGTTTGCCTGACATCGTGCCCGTCCCTAGGATGTTTGTATTTTGTCTTTAAAGTTTGCGCCCAGAGGGTGTTGCTCTCCGTGATGAGACGCCAACCCAGTTTTGCCATATATGCAGTGTTCAGCTCGTTTAGGCGCTTGAGGCCCAGTCCTCCCGCATCTCGTGTCGTAGTGACTAGTCCTAGTTAACCAAACTCATCTTGTTTTGTGTTCCATTGCGTCCCCAAATAAAACTCCTCATCCTCTTCTCAATTTCTAGACAAATGCTTTTAGGGAGCGACGTTGTTTGCATGGTGTAAGCTGGGATAGCATTGAGCACAGATTTTGCTAGAACAACCTGTCCTGCTAATGATAACGTCTTCGCTTTCCACCCATCAAGGCGATTTGAGATCCTGGTAAGCAGGTCCGAATGGGTTGCACAAGTGACACGCCCGTGTATAACTGGTACGCCCAAATATTTGCCTAGATCGCCGGTGCTTGCAATTCCTAGCCGCCCTGTAATGTCCGCCGCGAGGCCTGGGTCCGTGTTCTTAGAGAAGAACACTTGTGATTTGTTGAGGCTAATTTTCTGTCCCGAAGCTTGACAAAAACGGTCCAAGCAATTCTTTACTATCCCAACCTGTTCTACTGATGCCTCCGTGAAAAGAACCATGTCATCTGCAAAACAAAGGTGGGTTAAAATAGGTCCATTAGTAGCAAGTTTGATACCTTTCCAGTGTTTCCTTCCCACTTCTGCGACTATAAGCTAGCTCAGTCTTTTCATACACAACACAAAAATTGCTGGTGACATTGCATCACCTTGCCTGATACCAAGTTCCGGGCGGATTGGCTCCAGCCGATCGCCGTTCTAAATGATAGATAGCCTTGGCGTGCGAATGCATGCCATAATGAGGTGCCTTAAGGGTCCAGTAAAACCAGCACAGTCAAGAGTGTTCTGGATGAAACTCCACGATAACCGGTCGTACGCCTTCTCTAAATCAAGCTTGATCGCCATGTACCCCTTGGCCCCCCGCTTTGTGCGCATGGTGTGCATAACCTCCTGGAAGATGAGGACATTGTCCGTTATCTGTCGGCCTGGTACAAAAGAACTCTGAAACGGCCCTATGATCTTGGGTAAGATGTGCTTAAGCCTGTTGGTAATAGTCTTGGTGATGATTTTGTAGCTCACGTTACAAAGGCTGATCGGCCTAAACTGTTTGATGTTCTCCAGGGCCTGTACCTTGAGAATTAGGGCAATAAGAGTGTCATTCAAACCATCCGGGAGGACTCCTGTCATGAAAGCCTTGTGCACCAGCTGAAAGATGTCCTCCCCAGTCACTTCTCACATGTGCTGATAAAAGCCTGCTTGGAAGCCATCCGGTCCTGGCGCTTTGAAAGGCTTCATGTCCTTGAGTGCATTGTGAGCCTCCTTTTTGGATACCGGTCTATTGAAGCACCTCCAGTCGAGGTCTCGTAAAGCCGGGAAGTTCGCCATGAACTGCTCTTGTGGGGTCCGAGTACCGTCCTCCGAGAACAGGCGCACGTAGAAATTTCGGATGTGGTCCTTTAACCCTGTCTCTTCCGTAATCCACTCTCCGGCGTCGTCTACCAAACTCCGAACGGAAGTGCGAGACTTGCGGATGGCTGCTGCTGCATGGTAAAAAGAAGTGTTCCTGTCTCCCGAACAAATCCATTCTTCCCTGGACTTCTGGTACCAAAGGAGCTCTTCCTGGTGTAAGGTGGTTTCTAGCTCATTCCTAAGCTTGCGCTCCAGTTTCACAAGGCCACGGTCGTGGGTTCTCGCCAGCACCTTCTGGATGCCACTAATCCGAGATAGGAGGATCTGCTTACGTTTGAAGATGTTTCCAAAAGTAGATTTGTTCCACTCTGACTATTTAGAGGCAAGGTTACGTGTGTTGTCCATAATGCTTTGGTCCTGCTTCCAATTACGCTCCACTACCCCTCGAACATCTGCATGGGTCAACCAGGCTGCTTGAAAAACGAAAGGCGCCACCGTGCGGTGTTGCCTTTCTCCCTGAACCTGTAACAAGAGAGGTGCATGATCAGAAGCAAAACGTGCTAAGTGAGTGACACACGCACCTGGGAACCGGGGCCTCCAGTCCGTGTTGCAAAAAGCCCAGTCCAGACGGGCGCCTTTAGGTATGCCATTACAACCATTCTTCACCCACGTGAGATTTGGTCCCGAAAAACCCAAATCAATGAGCCCCTCCTCCTGGATACAATTCGTAAAGTCCGAGCTTCGGTGAGCCTAGAAAGAGCTGTAGTTGCTTGTCTCATCCCTACTGATAACAGCGTTGAAATCCTCGGCTGCGAGCCAGGGTCCTGTGATGTCGCGTTCCGAGTGCCGAAGATCCTTCCATAACCTCCGGCGTAGGTGGTGTGTAGGGCTGCCGTATACCGGGGCTATAAGCCATGGTGGTTGATTGTTTTCTTCCACCTGCATAAGAATGAGCTGGGGGTGAGTATAGATAATCTTAATCCTTACCGAGTCCTTCTAGAACACCCAGATACCGCCGCTAAAGCCGAAAGCTTCCACCCTAATCCAGTCCAAAAAAACCAAGCTTTTTGCAAATCTCGTTAGCTTGGGCGCCGGACACCTTCGGTTCGAAGAGGCTGGGGATGCCTGGTCTATACAGGTTGAGAAGGTTTTTAAGGGCACGAAGGAACGCTTTTCCTCCCGCACCCTGACAAGTCCAAAAGATGCAATCCATAAACCAACTAAAAAAAGGGGAATAAAGAAAGACACAAGGCAAAGCAAAAATCAAAGAAAAAAAACGCAAACTGGGATTGCTTAAGAAGCTCCCCCGTTACCTCCATTTCCACACTGCGCTTGGACACCGCTGAGGTCCATTACCACATCACCTTCATCGTCTAAGATTTCCGGAGGATCGCTATGATGCTCTTTTAAAGACTGCCACACCGGAGACTGAATATGATCCCCTGCGTCCACCACACACACGCGGGCAGTCTGAATCACCAAACCTCCTCGTTCTCCTCTGACCACAACATGCTCGTCCTCTTCTGCCGCCCGTCTGGATGTTCCTCAAGTTCCCCGTCGCGGTCCTGATGCAGAGACGTGCTCGCTCGGATTCAGCCCCTGCGGTGGCGCCGGTGTATTCACAATCTGCTTTTCCTGCACAATCACGTTTGGCCGCCGGTTGCTATCCCCTCTGTTTAAAGTCGCTGGGCTCTTCCTTGGTGGTGGGTTGGTATTGTCGGCACTTACTGCCACTTGTGTGATCTCCCTCATATCCTCTGCTCGTTGGTCTGATATCATAGGTGGAATCGCGTCCAGGTTCTCCTCGTCATCCTCCCGCAATGGGGCAAATCTGGACGCCCGAGCTACCAAACCACCTCAGCCTCTCGTGGTCTCCCCTCGGCTTGCTGGTGATCTGGGGTTCCTGTCAGTTCCTGTTGCCGCCGGTCGACCTCGACGCTGTGGTGCGAGCATCTAGGCGCCAAAGGGGATGGTGGGATCCGAAGTCTCTTTCGCAGTAGTGCCGGTTGGTCGCGCAAATGCCAGGTTTACAACATCCGCCTGAGCCAAAGCCTCCTCCGCGATTTCATCGTTCTGGTCATCGCCTTCCTTGCAGAGCCTCGGGCAGGTCTCCTTTGCATGTCCATACACACCACACGAAAAACACACTAGATGAATACCCTCATAAGCCACGTACCTTACCTTACCTTCGTAGTTGAACTTCGAGATGATCGGCTTTCGCATGTCGATCTCAACGCATATTCTTGCAAACCGCCCTCTGGATCCCAAGCTGGTTGCCCGATCGAGTCGCACGGTACGTCCGATTCTATTGCCAAGCTTCCTGAGGAAAATAATGTCATAATATTCCATCGGGATACAGGGGATTCGCGCCCAGGCAAGCACTTTCTTCGTTGTGTCGTTCATCTGCTCGAAGTTCGGCTCCCATGGTTTGACGATTAGATAGTGGTCGACGACCATCCACGGGCCTTCATACATCGCGAATTCCAGGTCCCCAAACGAGCCGAATCTCACCAAATAGTAATCATTCTCCAGGGCAATCAGATCCATACCACCTTTCGGCTTCCACATCGCCGTGAGACGCCTCAGCATGTACGCATAGCCAACCCTTCGTCCCATCACCTTGATAATCAAAGATTTCCTCCATGGCCCCCTGATCATCTCCACCTCCTCCTTGGTCAGCCAGATCGTTGGACAGAGGGGGTCATCGTTTTCCTCCGCAACCAGATCCTCATGAACGCGTTCCTGCTCCGGGCTGCTCGCATGCGGAAACTGGCCTGGCTCGATCCATCCAGCAAGACTTTCTGCGTACATACGCCGGTGCTCCGATTGTATTTGATGGGGATCCGATCCCACCGGCACTGGCTGTGTCTCCCTCGTGACATGTTCCGCGATTGGGGCCTGCTCACCATCGCCTGGTATTTCATCTAAAGGCGTTTCTTGAACCATCTCCACCTCCTCCGCCAAACTGGCATCGGGGCTTATGAGCACCGGCAGATCGTTTTGCGGAGCTGCCTCACGTTTCGATTTCTTGGTGCTTCGCTCGAGAAGATCAAGATCTTCTGCTGAGCGTGGTGCCGAGAGCGTTTCCATGAGCATAGATTTGGACACCCTTACATTAATTAATACAATTAAAACAACAAGTTAATTAAGTTTTTATACTATTTCTTTACAATTTGGATAAATAAGTGCAATAGTACGTATTTAAATTATTTGCATGATATATTAATATCTATTTGTACACTACCCTATATAGATTTACCAAACAAATTTTTTTTTTAAATAATAGATAAAAACTTGAAAGTTAAACTATGCATATCATACTACATTATCTTCGTATGTACAATTTTTACATATAACTTCGATTTAGGGGAAAACAATTTTTACATATAACTTACATGCATGTTTATACAATACATATGTTATGTATTTATAAATGTTATATTTAAGCGTATATACATTACATATATTAATTACTTAAGTGTATTGAATACTTGCAAGTAATAGAGCCTAGTAACTTTCAAAAAAAGTATTGAATACTTGCAAAATATTTTGTAACCTAAAAAACATATATTTGGTTTTAAATGTAAAATTACAAATTCAATTTTTATACTCATAAAATGTACCAAATTTTTATTATTTTGTTATTTTTGAAATTTTTTTTACGAGTCGAGCAGGCCAAATAATTTAAATATAAATATCTGCTTATAACATGTGATACATATTTGCAGCCACCTTGATAAATAATTACTGATGGGAGTACTAATTAAGCAAGTGGAAACTAACTTTTTTGTTTTAGCTTTGTTTTGTAGCGGTGGCTTGCTTTTCTATTGCGTGGGGCCAATCTAATTTAAAATATATAGATTTTGGACGTAATATATTATGATTAGTTGATTACCAAAATCTAAATACTCCAAACTACTCCAACTTTTTAAATTAATATAACTTAAAATCATTGAAATTTTTTTTTCAACCAAAACGTTAATTATAATACATTTTTTTTTGAATATTTTTAATTATAATATTTAAATAATAAAAGATAACGACATATGAATGATATGTATGATTAAAAATTCATAATAAAATGTGATCTCAACTTGAAACTAACTTTTCGACAAAGATCATGTTTAATTTGGTACATGACAGATCCATTTATGGTATTTTGACCATTGTTAAAACTAAAAAAAATGCTATTATCACCGTTTAATTTGGAACAACAATTTTCTCCAAACCACTAAAATTCCATACCTTGCCTAAGAGAACATTTTTTTTTTTTTTTGAAAAAGTCCCAAGGTAACATTAGGAATTGGCGTTTTGAAAAAAAAAAAAAAATCTTTTTTCCAAAACGCCTATCTTTATTTATTAAAAAAAAAAAAAGCATTACTAATAAGAACCCTTAAACTCCTTTGCCTTAGCTTGCTAGGCTAAAATTATTGGAGCCTTGAGGGTCCTTTCATTATATAGGAGCCTCAAGGCTCCATTATCATTTTTTTCACCGATGTGAAAAAAGTGGTAATTAACGGCACATCTCCCCTTATTTTTCTAAATTTATTATTATTATGAAATATATGTACACGTTTATGTGTCTTTTTATATGTTAACCGCTAAAATAAGACACTTAATTTATCAAACATCTTTTTACAAACATATGATATAATTCATTAGTTAGACCTACTAAAACAACCCGCTATCTGCTAACCATTAACACAATTCACTAATTGATAACAGTTGATTGCCAAACAAGACCAAAGTATAATAATTATATAGAGAAAATTTCAATTTTGGTCACACAACTATATGGGCATTGTTAATTTCAGCACCTAACTTTTAAAAGTGTCAATTTAGTACCTTGAGAATGTAATTTTTGTCAATTTTGGTCACTCCGGTCAAATTACCGATCAAATTTTGACCTTTATCCAACATTTAGTCTAAAATCTGAAGGACAAAATGGTCTTTTCCATCCTTTCTCCTAATTGGTGTTGACCGAAGAGAAACATCGGACGATCCAAATTCATGGTCCCGTCGGCGATGCTTGCCCCTCAAATTTACCAACAATGCAAAATATTGAGGGAGCAGCCAGTATTTTGCTGGTGAAAGAACGACAGCACCGGTTGGCATACAGGAGGGGAGCCACAGAAATCAAGCAGCATCCTTTCTTCGAAGGCGTAAACTGAGCTTTAATTCGCTGCGTCAGCCCTCCCGAGGTGCCAAGAGCAGTTGAATTCGAGAGAATACCAGCTCCACCACCAGTACCAAGTAACCAGAAAAGCGTCGCTGCTGGAGTTATCCCCTCCTGTCCTCAGAACTCCAACAATTACCTCGAATTCGATTTTTTTTTTTTTAAGTGGGTTGGCATTTATTTTTCACTAGTCTATAAAACCATACATTGGTGCTCTTCAACATTTGGAAAATGTTAGATGTCTGCCATATTTATTTGTTGTTAATAATCATCATAGATTTACAGCATTGTTTGTTGTTGTTGAGAACAGTTCAAATTTGCCTCTTGTATTGAAAATAGTTGATCTGAATTTGCCCTTTGTATTGTATGGACAATATTCTGTAAGTAAAAAAAAATTGTTTGCATTGTTGGTAAATCTGAGGGGCAAGCGCCGCTGGCGGGACCATGAATTTGGATTGTCCGATGTTTCTCTTCGGTCAACACCAATTAGGAGAAAAGATGGAAAAGACCAGTTTGCCCCTCAGATTTTAAATTAAATGTTGAATTACATTTTTTTGGTTAAATTTGACTGACAATTTGGTCGAAGTGATCAAAATTGACAAAAATTACATACTCAAGGTACTAAATTGACACTTTTAAAAGTTAGGTGATGAAATTAATAAAACTCTTATAGTCGTGTGACCAAAATTGAAATTTTCTCTAATTTTATATATATATATATATATATATATATATATATATATATATATACACCAAACTACCAAAGTCCACTACTTTGGCGAGGCTAGAAAAGGCAATCGTTATGCCTTGGACCCGTGTCCAGCATGCTTGCTGGACACGGGTAACAGTGCCGTTAGGCACTGTTATCTCCTTTTTTTTTTTTTTTTTTTTTTTTTTTTTTTTTTTTTTTAATTTCAGATCATTTTGTTATTGAAGTATATGTTCATAATTTTATTACCATATGTTAATAACTATACATTCATAACTCCATAACTGTACGTTCATAACTCTATAACTGTACATTCATAACGTCATAACTGTACATTCATAACTCCATAATTGTACATTCATAATTTTCGAAGCTCTATGTTCACAATTTTAGAGCTCTATGTTCATAATTTTATCACTTCATAATTGTAAGTTCATAATGTTAGAGCTCTTTGTTCATAATTCGATCAATAACTGTACATTCATAATTCCATAATTGTAGATTCATAATCTCATAACTGTAGATTCATAACTCCATAACTGTAGATTCATAACTCTATAACTGTACATTCATAATCTTCGAAGCTCTATATTCACAATTTTAAAGCTCCATGGTCATAATTTTATCACTATATATGTTCATAATTGTAAGTTCATAATGTTAGAGCTCTGTGTTCATAATTTCATAATTGCATAACTGTACATTCATAACGGCATAACTGTACATTCATAACGGCATAACTGTACATTCATAATCAAAAAAAAAAAAAAAAAAAACGCCGTTAACGGCAAAACACGCGCGATTTATTTTTTTTTTTTTTTTAACTAAATGACGCGTTTTTTTTTTAAAAACGACGTCGTTTTGGACCCGTGTCCACAATTCAATGTGGACACGGGTCCAGAGCATAATTGGCTACCTCGCTCCTCACTTAGACCCTCGACTAGCCTGCCAAAATCTCAAAAGTTTAAGCTTAGTCAAAAAATTATTTAATACTTAGCCCCAGAGTTTAGTAAAATAGTAAGTTTATTAGTCAATTTTAGTTTATTTGATCACTATTAATTGTTTGAATTTGGTTAAAATAAAAATCAATATAAGTGATTAGTTAATCAGCTTTATGTTACTTTCACTACAAGAAAAATCATTTTTAGTGACAAAAAATTAGTGACGGATAGAAAAACACCTCACTAAATGTATTATTTGTATAGTTTTTGTGAGGGTTAAAAATTACTCTACCTAAAGGTTTATGATATAGTGACGAAATTTTAAGTTTATATTTATTTTAAAAGTATATTCTCGCTATTGGTACAAAATATGTTGTTACCCTCGCTATTGATGTTTGAAAATCATTTCGTTCAAACTTAATTCCCCCAAAATTTTATTGTTGGGCGCCCTCTTATACATAAAATTTTACAGCCAAACATCTTCCTTTCTTCTCTTTCCACCTCTTGTGCATCTCAGTATCTCCCCATCTCTCTTTCTTTTCACTCTCTATTTCCCTTCTCTTCACCATAAATTACTTGGGGGGTTTTTCTCAAGTATCATCACTAACTAACCATAAGGGAATTTCTTAGTTTTTTTTTTTTTTTTTTTTTTTTTTTTTTACAGTATTTCTCTAGTAACTTCATAATCTTCATATGTTGTTAAGACAAAAAGTCGCCGTTGCAAATCTGCGCTCGTACACTTCCCGCTGGACCAAATTCGCCGCGACAGTCGCCTCTTCCCGCTGTTCCTCCACCAACTCTGACAGCTTACAGCAGCAGTGCATGCATGGATCTTCGCCGTCGCTCGTCGCCATCGCTGTCTCTTTTGAGCTAGGGTTCATTCTATTACTCAAATCTTAAACCCTAACCCCTAAATTTCTAATTCCATTTATCCCTAAATCATAATTTCATTAAGCCCATTATAGCCCTAAATCTCTTTGTTGTTCTTTTATTGTAAACTAGTATTTGTCCCGTACGATGCATGGGAAATATGTTATAAAAATACCCTATATGAGGTTTATTCATATATAAAAATTTTGTTATTTAATAATTATGTGTGAATTGTTATGATAAAATTATGAACATAAATATATTTACAATTAAAATAAGAATTGATATTTAAGGTGGGTGATTACTACAAATCTTAAACTATATTAAAAATTTAGTGCATAGTATTTAATAATATTACAAATTTTTAAGAACTTAGTAAACTACAATAGTAATTGAATTACAATTTTCAGAGTCACCACGGATCAAAATTTTTAGACCTTTGAGATTTCTAACTCTAGATGTAACAACATACAATTGACCTTTAAAGACCAAACAATTATTTATAAATATAAATGAGTATTAATCATCATCACCATTTTCTAAATAATAATATAGAAGATCCAAAAAATTAAAGAATACAATAATAATAAGGATAGAGATAATAATTGTAACAATAATTGCTCACCAAAATAATAATTGTAAAAATAATTGCTCACCAAACCATGGCTATATTATAGTTAAGATTTATTAGTGAATTTGTTATATTTGAAACTTGTAATTAGCCAATAGATACATTACTATGACTATTTGTTATAATTAGTTTCTTTACCTTTAGTCTTTACAAAGTTGTATGAAACATTTCATTTTGGTGTGAAGTTTTTTAATATATTGATCGAGTTTACTTTGATTGCATTATGAGAAACACAATATCTATAATTACAACATAACATAATATCGATTAGTGGGAATTATAAAAATTAATATTTAATGAGAAGTAACAATATGTACAAAATTAGAAAAATAATACTCCGTATTTGACACAAAATTATAATTTTTAGCGACAGGAAAAATCTAATATAATGACGGGATTTTTCATCATTACAAGAATATAAAGAGAGAAAATTATGCTAGTGAGTAGTTTATTAGTGACGGGATTCTGTCACAAAAAGAATGTTTTAGTGATGGTAAATATACTATCACTCTATGCTTATTAATAGTGTCATATCTCGTCACTATTTGTTTTTAACCTCGAAAGAAATAATTATAGGCCGTGACGGTAAATTTCTCGTCATTAAAAGTCTTTTATGATGGTTTTTGAGTTTTTAGTGACAGTTTTACCTCTCACTAATGAACAATTTTCTTGTAGTGTTCAAAATCCTAAAATTAAAAAACCTGCTCAAAACAACTTTTTTTAATTAATTTTTTGATAAAAGAATTATACCAAACAGCTAATTTTCAAACACTTTCTACAATCAATTAATGTTATCAACTAGTTATACCCTCTTACCCAAACAGCTAACAACCATTTACCAAACAGGACCTTAATAATTGCATACTAAAATGCTTTATACTTTAAACAAATAGTAACACAATTTGTTAAAGTCAGTAATAATCTAGTGCAAAATAAATAGATAGTCTATAAGGAATTATCCAAATTAATTTGATTTCTCAAATTTAAAACTTTATTGTTTCTAATTTAATTAGTTTAATATAAAATATAATTTATGTTATAAATAATAATATGTTAGTTCAATTTAACATTAATCTTTAAAAAACCAATTTAAGTATTTGAAAATTAATATATATTTAATATGAGTCTTGTTTCAATCCTCTCAATGAGATCTTTAAACACTACTGGAAATTATGGAATTTCCGACCACCTGAAAATGATCTTAAATCAAGTTGATACCAAAAAGTGATCGGAAATAGCAACAAAGATTTTTCTGGATACCAAAAGTGGTCAGGACAAGGCTTTCAACTTGATTTAAGATCACTTTCAGGTGGTCGGAAATTTCATAATTTCCAGTAGTGAAAATAGAATAATTTATATTTAATAATATAAATTTTAAATTTAAGTATTTAATAAAGTGAAAAAATACATAAAAATAAATAAAGGATGCGTTTGGAATTGAATAAATAAACAATTAAGGACAAAATAATAAATTTAACCCTACTCTCACATTTAGGTAATTGCCGCTGGGTTCGAGAAAGAGAAGATGGCGGAATAGTAGAATTGCTATATATTAGAAGAACTCAGTATTTTACACACTAGAATTCATTTTCCCTTTCCATATATTATTAGGAAAATGATCCTTTATCATTTTTATTTAATTCTTTGTATTCTTATAAATACATCTCATCATCATGTACTTTATATTATCATAAATTGATCAATAATAACATCATTCTCAGAACTATTGTTCTCATCTAGTATCAGTAGATCAAACGATCCATAGACACAAATCTTACCAAGAAAAAAAAAACCGTTGTCGTCGCCGATCGGTGACACCTCCTCCTTTTCGGTTATTCTTCTCATCTTATAGAAAATGATGTTTTGACGCTATTTTGGATATGCTCTTATTGTAAATTAATTTTGATAGCTCTACTAAAATATTATTAATCAATTTAACCAACAAGTCATTAGTTTATTAGCATTATATTAATATATGATGTGAAAGGATTTTTGTAAAATAGATAAATAATATGTTCTTCTCAAAAGGTTGAATTCCCAACCCTAGCAGAGTATTTGGGAGAATGTAAATCATGATAATTTAACTGAATCAGTTAACCAGTTAGTTAGACCAGAAGTCCCATCACTTTGAGAGATTACTCCCAAATTGCTGCTAGTGAGATTTAATCCTTAATTATTCTTTTCAAACTCCACCTCTATAATCAGAGAGGAGATAAATAATATGTTTCACAAAATGAATTTTAGTTAATGAATATTAAAGAATAGGGATTAAGCATTAATGAGTAAAAATGTAAAATAATCGTGTGCTTTTGGCTGCCACAATGGCGGCTGCGTTGCGGGTACCCCACGGCTGGCCGTTCACTGAATGAAGTCAATTTACCTTTGTTTGTATGCTAAATGTAATCAACTATTAAATCCCGCACGTCAAGAACGAAAGACGTTAGATTTAGCAGAGCAAATTGGAGTCACGTCATATCGTGCATACTTATCACATTGTAAGCATTGAAAATTTAAATAATGTTATTGGGAAATGATGGATATTTATTTAATTATTAAATTAATTACTTTAATTAGATTAATTAGATTAATATTTATTAAATTGAGTTAATTAAATGGTTCAATAAATATTTAATTGGCCTAATTACTTAATTAAGAGTAATTGAATGTTGGATTGTTCGGCGCAAGATAGTGGAATATTTAATTGATCCATTTGTATTAATTGGGCTACTTAATTAGCGGATTTTGACTTGATTTGGCACATCAAAATTATATGTGGATTATATAATTTTGAAGAAATTTAGATAATTGGATATTATTTGAAATTGGATGAAAATCATGAATCGTGATGGCAAATTATTGTATGGACCATGGTCCACACATTGTTATGTGGACTATAACAAAAAGTATATTTTTAATATACTAAATGTACATTATTTTTGCACTGAATGTACATTATACAATGTTAGGAATAGAATTAGATTTTGATGATACCAAACTTGCTAGGATTGTATACCCCTATTTACATTTTGTTTTAGAACTTTCGTTGCAAACAAAAGTCATTGTAACTCAATGTATAATTTGCACGAACCTTAGTTGAGACTAGCATGATAGGTCTACTTGAAGACATGAAGACAAAGAGAAGAACGAGAGATCAATTCAGACCGAAAGATGGAAGGGTTTAACTCTAGAACAATCATCAAATGACAAGGAAGGACGAAAGATAAGGTCTATCTTTCATAGTAACCTTTCCGAGACAACAAGTCTAAGTCAGATTTGTAAAGACAACTTTCATTAAGTGAAGTAATAAGAATGTTGTCTATGTCTCACATCTGGGCAATCATCCTAGACAAAAGGTGTCCTAGGAATGATACTCACATAAACCAAGGAGCATTAAATGATTGGTACCATCTTGTTAGTGAAAAGGACAAAAAGCCATGGTGCTTTTTATCATCAATGGCTACATAGTACAACCAAATTAAATGCTTCATGCCCACTGGTCTTTATCCGCTGGTTATAGGTTCGAAATTTCATCTCCCTCCAACGGATGAATTTCTACTCACCTATAAATACCTCTCTTCACCATTGAAGAATGTGCTGATTGTTCAACAAATTTTATCCTTAGAAAAGCTCTTTAAACAAGCTCATTAATAAGCTTTTCATAATCAGCGTGGTACACTTGTGAAATTTTCAAAGAGGTTCATCCTACATCTACACTTCACAAACTTGAAGAAGTCTTGCATCTTTTCTCACGTGAAGATTTATCCAGTCAACAAGACAAGACTTCAACCTGTTGGAGAAACACAACATTATCTTTCCAACACTCAACTCTGAAGAAGAAGTTGATAGAGGCGGAGTAAACTCGAGGAGTTGAAAAACCTACCAAGTAGTTGTCCAGCTTAGTGATCAAGGAAGCTAGCTTGGAGTAGTTTGTACTAGGTGTGATAGTGCAAACCCTTTCACAAGTTGTGAAATAAGAGTGGAGTATGCTACGTTAACAGCCGAACCTATAAAAATCTCTCTCTCCATCCCTCTTTACTTTCGGTTGATTATCTTTCGTGCATTGCATTTCATACTGACCCAACGATAATTCTCCATAATGAAACTGTGCAAAGTTCAAACTAAAACAAACAAGTTATTTCGTTGTGCATCACTCCGAAAGGAGTTGCTTTGAAAAATCGAGTAGAGTCTATACACCCCCCGCCCCCTCTAGACTCTCCTTTCGACCCTACCGGGCCTATGATTCGAGCATGAGCCCAAAGAGTCTGAGGAATCAGAAACGAGAAACATCGCTCTTGCTGCAAGTCAACAACCCTCTACCTCAAGCAGGTCAAACTCTAACTCTACTGATTTCTTATCTGACGAACAGTTTTCCATGTTTGTGCGAAAGATGAAAAAGGTTCATGAGGAAAAACAACTTTCAAGATCATCAAAAGTTTCCAAATTCTTCCAACCGAAGGCAATCCGAAAGATCACCTCAGTCTTCGAAACAAGAAATGGTGAATGCACAAGCGCTATGCTACAACTGTAAAAAGTCAAGACATTTCAAAGCAAATTGTTCTCATCCTATAGTTCGCAAATACCAGGACCAGGAACCTAGCATGAGCTCACCGAAAGATGTTGCTGAATCCAGCAAAAGAGGTGGTAAACAAGAGTCAAGTTGTAACACCCTCGATTTTTACCACAATTTTTAAAGCTTAAATTCAAAGGTAAACATCTAATCATCAAGACACAAAGCAAGCGAAAGCTATATAAAATCGGTAAACGTTATGCCACACCCATAAACCATGGGTGCACAGGCTAGTCAACAACAATCTAACAAAACATAACAATACTAAGGCGCACAGGCCAACAAGGATAATCGTCTAGCAAGGGATCTATTCTATCTAAGTCCACATCTAGCGCGCTCGGCATCTACTCAAAACCTGTAAAAACATGGGGATAACACCTAGTCAGCGAATATTGCTGGTAACGCATCAATACGCGTTAAATATCATATATAGATAGATATAAACAAAACCATTTGGAACAGGAATACAATATATATCGTTTTAAAACCCAAGAGAGAAGTCAACACCAAAGACTCATCAATCACTCTCAAAAGAAACGAGGATCACCATCCTCACAACAACACAAGACCACAAACATGAAAGATAACACAACTCAAGATGCATTCTACTGATCACAAAGTAGGATACATCAAGACATGCTCATAAGAAAGGAATTCACATTCACACGGTGACAACTACATGTCACAAGTTACATAGTTCCAACCTTATGGCTACCCCCGACCTTATTTCGGTTCCAACCATTACCTCCTAGTGCCACCCTGTACTTCTGAGTCCAACATTTTGCCTCCGGGGACAGTCGTCCCCCCTCCAACAACCACCCACATTACCACCGAACTCTCAGTACACGAGGGTACCATTAATTTCATACACACAACCGCCAACTCGTGAGCAAAGCTCAATTAACAAACCGTCAATCTCAATCATAGTCACACAAGGTCATCATCATTACCAAGAAGACTAAGGTTCAACAATAACCTAAATCAAGTATCAACAAAGGGTACAACGATTTGCATACGTTCACATCATAGGAATCAATCAAGAGATCACAATAAAGACA
Organism: Ipomoea nil; assembly: GCF_001879475.1. Lineage (NCBI taxonomy): Eukaryota > Viridiplantae > Streptophyta > Magnoliopsida > Solanales > Convolvulaceae > Ipomoea > Ipomoea nil. The sequence continues at coordinate 1,659,619 of NW_017617607.1, forward strand.
TGAGACCATACTCAACAACAAAGGATTACAATCCAACACCAAATGATTGTCAACACAAGTTGCCAATCCCAATGAGAAGGAACAAACCACACATACTAGCATTTCAACATCAAACTAGCATGCTTATTAAACGGGTAAAACAAAAGTAGTTCCAAAGAACGTTCAAGACTCACGTTAGCCCAACGAATCACAAAGTTGGACCCTTAGCATGATTCAAGACACCAAATCCTATCATGGATTCCTAACACACCGTTCTAGACATACGAAACATCAAGAAGACTCACAAATAGCCCAATAAATCAACAACGGGAGGTCAAAACATCAATACTGAGGAGAAAGAATCACAGGGAACAAATCCCCGGCCAAGTCCACAACGTTCCCCGCCGGTGGGCCACGGGTGTACCTCCACTCGCGGTTCCGCCCGTGGGTACATACCCGAGGCAGCCACGTACCCCGCGGGTAGGGCGGCGGGTAGGCCTTTGCGGGTACACCCTCCTGTACACAATAATCCCTTCGGGGATTTTCAACAACAATGCCAAGTCCAAGTCCAAAACACCCAAAATCTCACACATAACAACAATATGACTTGAACCCAAGAAATAGCCAAGCAATGGCATTCAAGAACCCTAAGAACAAGCTCTAAACATGCATCACCACAAGATACTGCATCAAATCTCACAAATCAACACAAGAATCACAAGTAGAAGCCAAGAATCATCATATAAGTAAGAAAATAGGTTTTGTAAAGCATGGGTTATCTTTGTAGTCTAACAACTTCCTCTTTTCACCCGTAAAAGCATTTCCTAGAGCTCTTCTTCCACACCAACTTCTTACATAAACCAAAACACAACAAAGATCCTAACTTTAGAAAAAGACAACTAAAAGAAGGTTAAAAACACCAAAAAGCTAAGGATCTTACCCTTTCCTATGCTCAAGATGAAGAAAGTAGGAATCTTGAAAGAAAATCTTGCAAGACTTGGATGCTCAATTTCTAGCTTGGAGAAGAAGCTAAATCATTTTAGAGAGAGGCTAGAGTTTTTGAGTTTTAGATTGAAGGGTGAATGAAATGAGAGTGTCTTGCTAGGTTAGCTTGAATCAAAATTCTTAGGTAGAAAGACATTCCTACCCTTACTAATGTTGGAAAGACAAGGGAACAAGGGCACAAATCAAGAAGCACAAGGTACAACCCTTTGACTTAAGTCACTAGTCAAAATCTAGTCCCTCGACTATTAAATTTCAGGATTTTTAGAAATAGATTAGCAAGGAAACTTGGACTAATTCTTCAATTAATCCTCGATTAGTGTTTGGATTTACGTGGTGTCACACAAGACAACCTCGACATGAAAGGAGAAGGAAAGCTCTTATGTCTGCTTAGCCAAGAGGAAGATGTAGATGATCTATGCCTAATAGCTAATGAAGATGAGGTAAATTTTCAAACCTCCTCTTCTACTCAAATAGAAACCAGCTCTGAAAGTGAAGGAAATCCAAATGAAACTATCTTTGAGATGATGCTGGATTCAAGATAACCAAAAACACATACTCCAAACTAAGAGAAGAGAACTCTCGACTATTGATCAACTACGATGAGCTAAGGCGCGTTAGAATCAGTAACATTAAGCTAGCCATCACCAATGATCAGCTTGAGAAGCAGGTTCTTCTTCTAAAGGAGCAGTGTACATAAAGAGAGTTACGGGAGCAACATCTGCGTGAGGTTCTTGATTCATTTAACAATTCATCCAATCTAATGGATCGATTAGTGAGTGGATCAAAACCGCCAGGGGAAAGAACCGGAATTGGTTACGACCCCAGCTCCTCATCACATATCTTGTTGAACAAACCTACAGACAATTACTCACATGAAAGTTTTAAGTCTGCATTTGTTCAAGGCCCTACCCAAATGTTTGAGCCTATGACTCAGATTAACAATGGCAATAAACCACAACCAACAAGCCAACCGAAAGAAAAGGCTGTACAACGAGTTGTGGAACCTTCAAATGGAAGATTCTTGAAAGGCAATCCTAGACACATTGCAAATGTCAAAAGGAATGGACCGAAAGATAATAGACCTAGTCTATACTATCAAAAGGGTCAGCCTACAAGGATTGACCAAATGAGGGTAAATCCGAATGTCACTCAGAGGCAAAATCGTTTTATGCATCAACGAAAGAATCCTTCACAAAGGAATCAGAAAGATGAATGAAACAGACATGCTAAGCCCAAGAGGTTACTTAGAAGACTAATGACGGGCAACGGATGGGGTGGACCATCTGAAGAAGATTGGCTTGTTTATCCCGAACCCTTATCAAAAGCAAAATTTGAAAAGATTCACATGTATAAACAAACCAACTATTCTAAGCAGTATCGCAATCCACCAGATGCCTATTTTCAAAGTCGATACAAAGCCAAAAATTTTGCTAAAATTTATTATGCTTATCGTCTATTTAATGGATACAAAGGACCGAGGATGAGTAATACCAACTCTAGGTTCGTGTGGATCCCAAAACTGTCTACTAACCCTCAAGGACCCGAAATCGAAGGGGTACGTAAAATTGCATAATTTTTGATTTCAGGAAAAACAAGTCATATGGTATGTCGACAGTGGATGCTCAAGACATATGACCGGAGACAAATCAAATTTGAGCAACTATAAAGAAATTTATGGACCAAAAGTTATATTTGGAGGAGATTCCAGTGGAAAAACATGAGGAACTGGAGACATCATTAAAAATGGAATGATCATTCGGGATGTCTCACATGTTCAAGGACTGAAATTCAACCTACTAAGCACCAGTCCATTTTGTGACAAGGGGTACAAAGTCGAGTTCTCCAAAAATGAATGAAGTAATCAGCACTGGAGATGGTGACACAGTTCTCACAGCAAGACGAAAGAAAAACATGTATGTCGTCAATTGGGAACTCTCTAAAGCTAATGTTTGTCTTGTTGCTAAAAGTAATGCAGATTTAAGATGGGAATGATACAACAAGATGAATCACCTAAACCTCAAAACTATCAACAAATTAGCGAAGAAAGATCTTGTAGAAGGCTTACCAAAAATACCATATATCAAGGATAAAGTGTGTGATGCATGCCAGAAAGGAAAACAAATCAAAGCATCGTTCAAATCCAAGTCTATTGATACAAACTTTCGACCACTAAGTCTTCTTCACATGGATCTGTTTGGACCAATTGATCCAGCTAGCCTAAGTGGACGAAAGTATTCACTAGTTGTAGTAGACGACTACACAAGGTACACCTGGACGATGTTTCTGAGAAAGAAGAACGAAACTGAGAAAATGTTGCCAGAACTGCTAAGACAACTACAAACTGAGAAAGAAGTGAATATCATTAGAATAAGATAAGATCAGATCATTAGTATATATAGATTTTGGATCCGGTGAGGTCATAGGAGTTGGTGTGTGTTTAGTGTGGTGGTGGTGGTGGTGGTGGGGGGGGGGGGGGGGGTTGGGGTTAATATCCGGTGTTCAATGGGTGTAAGTATTGTCGGTTTTTTGGGGCTTGCAGTGACTGCGTTGGCCGGCGGTTGGTGTGGCAGTGGTGTGGGACTACCGGGTAGGAGTTGTGGGTGGTGTTCCGGTGTTGGATTATTGCGGGTGGTGTAGCAGCAGTCGGTTGCGTTGCGTTGTTTGGGTTGCCGAAGGGGGGATGGGGTGTGTAACACCCCTAATTTTTAAAACTTTTAAAGCTTAAGGAATAAAGGCGAATCTATCATTAATTTCCAAACAGAGCATAAACTAAGCATAATAGTCGGGGTGCTATGCCACATCTAAGCTAGAGAACTTAGATGCACAGGCTAAACTAACTAAACAAGGCATAAACCACAATTAATATCCAAATACAAATTAAGGCACGCATGCCATCTAATCAAAACTAGAACTATCTAAACTAAGTTCACGGATCCAACTAGCGCGCTCCGAAGCTACTCATCAGTACCTGAAAAACATGCGGTGTAACAACCGTCAGCGAATAATACTGGTAACCCACTCCCACACATTAAGTACAATATAGGTAGATATAGGAAAATCATTTTGAAACCGGAATACATATATAACCTAAGAAACTCTAGCTTTAAAAACAGGATCAAGACTCGAGACACTATCAATAAGGCAACGTTTCGAATAGTATAGAGATACTAGCATGCATCCTACGTTTGCAAGGCATAATAGACAAGTAAGCTCATAAATAGCAATTAAAGGCAACAATGCGATCCAATGACAATCAATTAGCAAGTAATCATCAAAGCACACAATCCATCTTCTAACCTTATACCAAGTTCCAACCTTTACTCCTCTCCATCCTTATATCAGTTCTAACCTGTACATCCAGGCCACCCTTATATCGCCTCCCTTATTCCTCCGGAGCATGCATGCCCCACACCGAAACCACCAACATGGTAACACCGAAGTGCAATTCGCATGATCCATGTCTAAAATGCCTATAGCACTACAATCAAGGGGTCAGCGCATATAGCTCTGGAATGGCACCGCGGCGCTTATACCCTGACCCAAGCCTTTAGCCAGCAAGTCTAAAGAGTGGTCCGTGCCTTTAGCACGATAACCGAGCACTCGTTGTGCTATCCGCCAACAATTCATTTCGACCAATCACAATCTCATTATCATCAATCTCAACCATCATTGCGCAATGATCACAATACCCATCATCATTCAATCAATCAATCATATAATCAACAATAACAATCAAGGTACAATAACAAACGATACATGCTACATACAAATTCCTAGAACGGTACTCAAAACATCATACGAGACTCATAAACATCAAACGGGGTACAACAGGACAAGGGGAAACAACAAATGGGGAAAAACAGGCCACCGCACCACCACATTCTAGCGGGTGGAGGACCACCCGCCGGTGGGCAGTCAAGTTTCCAGCGGGTGCCCGGCGGGTAGTCGATTGCCCGCTGGAATTGGGCAGTCAGGGCCGCGGGTAGGTGGCGGGGGTTCGCTTCCCCCACCTACCCCCCACTGGTACGAAGGTAAATATTCGGTTCGGTGTTCGTTCGTGGAACCCAAAACCATGTCCAAACACATTCCAACACGTATCAACAATAACACGGATTCGATTAACAAAGATTGAACCAAGAATCATTCCAATTACATTCTAACACGATTTCTAAACATGCCAAGAATCGACATCAATCACATAACGGTTCAGGAGCATCCGGAACCTCAAGAACATTAAGAAATCTATATACAAAGCCCTAAAGACAAGTCCTAGACTAGAATCTATTAGGACTCTTATATTAGTTGTTCGTTAGGACTCTTTATCTACTCTCTATATTATCACTTGTTCAGACTCAGTTGTATTTTGGATTCAATAATATTCAATAATCAAATCCTCATCTGGTATCAGTTTCCAGGTTTCTTCCATGGGAGACAACAATGACGGTTCTGTTCGAGAATCTACTGAACGGACTGTGTCCGAGGTTGCTCCCGTTCATCCCCACCCGGTTCCGAGTCTATCTTCGGCGCATCACTTCGTCTCGCTTAAGCTTACCGTTCACAATTATTTATTTTGGAGGACTCAAATGCTTCCGTTCTTGGAGGGGCAGGGTCTCCTTGGTTATGTGGATGGTACGCACGCCTGTCCGACCAGTGCAGCGCCGGTGGAGTCCACGGCGGACAACAGCACTGCCATAGCATCGGGTTCAGCTTCGGAGTGGCGTCGGCAAGACAAGGCCATCTTGTCTCTTTTAATTTCGTCGCTGTCCGATGAGATGATGCACATGGCTGTTGGTCGAACCACTTCCCGTGCCTTGTGGTTGGCCATTGAACAGGAACTCGGATCGGCGACAAGGTCTCGAGCCCTGCGGCTTCTTGGCGAGTTGCAAGCCCTCACTCAGGGGGAGTCTTCTGTCTCGGACTATCTCGGTCGAGCACGGATGCTTGTAGAAGACTTGGCGCTTGCCGGCCGTCCGATCACGCTGGATGATCAGAATATATATGTTTTTCGCGGGTTGCGGCCGGAGCTTCGTCCACTCGTTGCACCCTTGACGCATGGCTCTCCGGTGACGTTGTCCGAGCTGTCCGACTACCTTACTTCTCAGGAATGGATTTGTGCAGCCGGCGGCGGTGGTGTTGGATCGCCGGCAGCTATGGCCGTGAGCCACGGCCGTGGTGGCGGCCGCATGAATGGCGGGCAGAATCGTGGTGGTTCGGGCAGTGGCGTCTCGGGCAGTGGTGGCTCGGGCGGTGGTGGCTCGGGTCGCGGTGGCTCAGGTGGTGGCCGTGGCCGGGGTCGGGGTCGGTCCGATGTGCGATGTCAGATTTGTGATAAGCAAGGGCATTCCGCGTTGACTTGCTACCGCAGGTATTCTGAGTCACCCGGTCCTCAGGTTCACATGACTTATTCCGGAGATGTGGGTGGCTCGGTTGATTCTCATCAGTGGTTTCCTGACACGGGTGCCACGATCTATGCTACACCTGACTCCTCGGTGTTGACTTCCGCTACTGGCTATGATGGTTCTGACACTCTACGGGTTGGCAATGGTACAGGTATGACTATACTTAGTGTTGGTACTGCTTCGATAGCCTCTTCTCGTAAGCTTTTTCATTTAAATGATGTCTTGCATGTCCTTGGCCTGTCGTCCTCTTTACTTTCTGTTCAGCGTTTTGCTAGGGATAATCGTGTCTTTTTTGAGTTTCATTCTGAGTATTTTCTTGTGAAGGATCTCTTGACCAAGGAGGTGCTTTTTAAGGGGGGCGCGTCGGGCGGTTTATATACTTGGCCTGTTTCCTATCGTAGTCCGTCTGCTAATGTTGCTGCGCGTGTCTTGTCTTCTACTTGGCACCAGTGGCTTGGTCATCCACACACACGAGTTCTGCGTCAAATTTTACAGTTGTCTGGTGTTAGTCAATTTAATTCTAGTGAATTATCGAATGTTTGTTCGTCTTGTCATTTAGGGAAATCTTTCCGTTTTCCATTACCTCGTGTTGCTACTTCTAGTACTCGTATATTAGAACTCGTTTATACTGATATTTGGGGCACTGCGCCAATTACCTCTGTTAATGGTTTTCGTTATTTTGTTTTGTTTGTGGATGACTTTACGCGTTTTGTTTGGTTTTATTCTATGCGTGCGAAAACCGATATCTATGTTATTTTTGAGCGTTTTCGCTCTCTTGTTGAGCGTTCATTCTCCCATAAAATAATTTCCATTCAATCTGATTTAGGGGGAGAGTACAAAAAGCTCCACTCTACGTTTGTGTCTCTTGGTATTCGTCACAGGCAGTCCTGTGCGTATACGCATGAACAAAATGGTCGGGTAGAGCGTCGTCATAGGCATATAGTGGAGACGGGGTTGGCCTTAATGGCTCAGGCTTCAGTTCCCTCTCGTTATTGGGATTTTGCGTTTGAAACGGCAGTCTATTTAATTAATAAGATGCCTACTCGGGTTTTAGACAATGAGTCTCCTCATTACCGTCTGCATCGATCCCCTCCGTCTTACTCCTTTTTGCGTGTGTTTGGTTGTCTTTGTTTTCCTCTACTACGTCCATATAATCGTAATAAATTGCAGTATCGTTCGTCTCCGTGTATTTTCTTGGGCTATCCTGACTCTTTCCGTGGCTATCGTTGTCTAGATACTGTCACTAATAAAGTCTTTATCTGTCGCCATGTGCGATTCGATGAGGCTGTTTTTCCATTTGCTAGTGCTGTATCTACGCAGGTTGTTGCTAAGCCTCGGGCTGTTCCGTGGGGTGTTGCCCCCATTGTTGGTGTTCCTGCGCCGGTTTTGCCTGCTAGGGAGGAGCAGCCGGTTTCTATCCACGTGGTTCAGGATTCGGATTCTAGTGAGCGGACAGTATCTGATTGTGGACAGGTTGCTCGTCGTGGTCGGCCACGTCGGGGTCGTGGTGCCAAGGTTATCGGGCCGCGGTCTCATGTGATGGGTACACGGAGTATGGGCCCTAAGGATCATGTTGCTTTGTTCACTGCTGCTGATGATCTTGAGCCCACATGTTATTCACAGGCTGTGCGCCATCCAGAGTGGCGTGAGGCCATGGATGTGGAGTTTAACGCTTTGCTACAGAACCATACATGGCGTCTTGTTCCTTACACTCCGGGTATGAATGTTGTGGGGTGTAAGTGGGTATTTCGGGTCAAGCGTAATGCAGATGGATCTGTTGAACGCCACAAGGCCCGGCTGGTGGCTAAGGGTTTTAATCAGGTTGCCGGGAAAGACTTTTTTGAGACATTCAGTCCGGTTGTTAAGCCTACCACTGTTCGGCTTTTGCTTTCCTTAGCTTATTCCCGTGGGTGGTCCATTCGGCAATTGGATGTTCACAATGTGTTTCTGAATGGTTCTCTAGCTGAGACGGTGTACATGCGTCAGCCGCCTGGCTACGAGGACAAATCCAAACCGGATCATGTGTGCTTTCTGCAACGTTCTCTTTATGGTTTGAAGCAGGCCCCTCGTGCTTGGTTCACTCGGTTGCACGATTTTCTTTGTTCGGTTGGTTTTGTTCCTTCTAAAACTGATGTGTCGTTATTTATCTATTCTGATGGTGCTGTGCAGTTGTATTTTTTGGTGTATGTCGATGACATTCTGGTCATGGGCTCAGATCCACAGCGGGTTTCTGGTATTATGGCCAAGCTGGCTGCGGAGTTCAAGATTTGGGATATGGGGGCTCCATCGTTTTTTCTTGGCATTGAGACTGTGCCTCTCTCGGATGGTATTCTACTCTCCCAGAGGCGTTATATTCAGGACATTCTTAAGAGGGCCGGCATGGTGGATTGCAAGCCGGTTTCGACCTCGGTTTCGATTGTTCGGTCTGATGATGCTGACACTACTCCTTATGCCGACCCTACTCATTATCGCAGCATTGCGGGTGCCCTGCAGTACTTGACTGTGACTCGGCCTGATTTATCTTATGCAGTCAATAGACTCTGTCAGCACATGCAGTCTCCTACCACGACTGATTGGAGTCTGATGAAGCGGGTGTTAAGGTATGTTAAGGGCACTCTTGGTCTTGGTCTTCGTATTCGCAGGTCTCTGTCTTCTGCTGTCCATGCTTTTTCTGACTCGGATTGGACTGGCAATCCGGACGATAGAAAGTCTACCAGTGGCTTTGCAGTCTATGTGGGCAGCAATCTGGTTTCCTGGTTGTGCAGGAAGCAGCGCACGGTGGCGCGTTCGTCTACTGAGGCTGAATACAAGGCCTTAGCTGATGTCTCGGCTGAGGTTACGTGGCTTGTTTCGTTACTTAAAGAGATTGGTTTTCCGCCGGCTTCTGCGCCAACTCTGTGGTGTGACAACTTGGGTGCCACCTACCTCTGTTCAAACCCGGTGTTTCATGCCCGAACGAAGCATGTGGAGATTGATTATCACTTCGTCCGTGACAAGGTTGCCAAGAAGGAGCTTCAGGTTCACTTTATTTCTACGAAGGATCAACTGGCAGATGTTTTCACCAAGGCTCTTCCGTCAACTCGATTTTCCTTTCTACGGGACAAACTCAATGTTGCAGCTGCTCCATCTTGAGTTTGAGGGGGAGTATTAGGACTCTTATATTAGTTGTTCGTTAGGACTCTTTATCTACTCTCTATATTATCACTTGTTCAGACTCAGTTGTATTTTGGATTCAATAATATTCAATAATCAAATCCTCATCGAATCAACACCCGAGCATGCATAAACCCACCCAAGAATACCAAGAACATCACAACACGGGATTCACGATATAAACCCTAGGGACAAGCTCTAGACATAATTAAATACAAGATCAAACTAATAACCACACAGGGCCATCAAGAATATCAAGAATAGCAATAATTCACCATATAAACCTAAAGACATGCTCTAACAAGATATACATACAAAATCACACAATCAATCAACCAACGGAGCCAATCAATAAACAATAGCAAGGAAAATAGGTTTTGTAAGACATGGGTTACCTCTTAGCCTTAAATAATCCTCCCTTGGCTACTAAGGTTCTTCTCAAAGATTTTCCTCCTATTGATCTCCCTAGGCTTGGTGATGGGAAATTCCTGGCTAGGTTTCTTGGACAATTTGTGTATTAGGACTATGAGAGGGGGAAAAGATTCTAAATGCTTTCTAATATGCTATTTATAGAACTAGGAATCCTAATTAGAATCTGAATGGTAAATGCCCACTTCCTTTATCCCTAGTAGGCTCAAGACTCTAGTTTAGGTAAGGGTCCACGATCCATGGTGGACCACATTAATTAATTAAAGGGAACCCTAATCAAATTAAATCCTTTTTAATTATTATTAACGGGATTAATTCAACAATTAATTCCGAATTTGAATGTCGTAACACGGGGTGTTATAGGGTGTTCCGGGGGATTCAATTTTGGAGTAGGGTTTTGTGAACCTTTCTCGAAATTATTATTATTATTATTATTATTATTATTATTATTATTATTATTATTATTATTATTATTATTATTATTATTATTATTATTATTATTATTATTATTAGAATTCCAATTTTTTGGGTTATTTTTAAAGGAAGAGATTGGTGGAACAGTAGTCATTCTTTTTTTTTTTTTTTCTTTTTTTTTTTTTTGTGCACCATAATTGGAATTAACGGTGGTGTGTGCGTAGATGTTCAGCTGTGTTTGCATTTTATTGTAAGGGCATAACAATTTTGCTATATGTTTATTTATTTATTTTGGTTTGTGTTTTAAAATAAATTGTAATCAGGGTGCGTATGAGTCATTGTTTTTTTTTTTTTTCTTTTTTTGAGGTAAAGTTTTATGGAATGAATGTTGAGAAGTTTTGGCCGTGTGATTTTTAATGGTGGTGAGTGCGTATCTGCTTAACGGCGTGTGCATATATGTTACTGTAGTCAATGCTTCTGTCTCTTGTTTAGGGTTTCGGCAAGATCTCTTCTAACTCTAGGGGTGCGTATAGAATGGTACGTACATTGGGGAATTAAGGGGGTGCATATGGTTGTTATCTGTGAGGTGTGCATACTGATGGTATGGCGTGTGCGCGTAATTGTGTGATGGACTTTGCATAGTTGTGTTTTTTAAAAAAATTGGTTGATGTGGGTGAATGCATTCCGTTTTTTGGGTTTGTTGTTAATTAAAAAAATTATTTGTGAACCTTGACTTTGAGTTTCTTCATGTAGGGTTTTATTCCGGATACTTAAGACAAAACCAACATTATTGAACCCCAACGTTCAAATATGACCAACCAACGCACACACTTCCCCACACCAACGCACACACGTAAATTTGGATCTTAAAAATACAACATTATGCACAAGCCTAAAACGTAGAACGCCTCAACGAATTACTAATTACAATATTACGCACAAACCTCATGCCAACAACACACACACACCAATTACTACTCCCATATGCTACACAATATTTAATGTGGAATATACAGATGTAAATCAATATAAGCTAAGGTGGATTTGATGAATGGGATACGAATTAGATGGGGAATATTAAGTTTATAAAAATAAAATATAATATAATATATGAATTCAAGTATTCAAAAAAAATAACACCAATTTTTTAAATATCTCTTTAAAAGAAATACAATTATCTAATCATCCATTTTTGTAATACACGTGATTAGTTTAGGGACTTAACGCACAAGGCTAAAACGTAGAATGCATCAACGAATTACTAATTAGAATATTATGCACAAGCTTAAAACGTAGAACGCACCAACCAATTAGTGATCAAAGTATTACGCTCCACACCCCAAAATAGAGCATGTAATCAAAGTCTGTAGTTAATTGCTAGAGCCTAGAACATGCAGCCGCCACAAAACCCAAAAACCGACAACACCAACACCCATTGACGGCGGATATAAACCCCCTGTAACATCAACACACTGAACACACACCATCCCACACCCACGCCTACCACCAACACCAACAACCTTAAAACCTAAGTCATTATATAGAATGAAAAACTAAGCAATAGAGAAGACCGTACCTTGAACCCCAGCGGAGGAAGACCCACGCCGACGCAATGACCGCCTGGATGATGAGGATGAGGAGCCGTCCATGGAGGAACACGGTGAACGAAGACGGGCAAGAGAGACTGAGATTTTGCCGAATGTAGACGAGCGAGAGAGACTGATAGGCTACCAAATGAAGACGATCAAGGAATGGAGATACTGAGGAATGTTTGTCTAAAGGAGCGAGAGAGACTGATGGCCTTACAAAAGGAAAAAAAAATACAAGGCGAATCAACTTCAAAAAGGCAGGAAATTAATGCGTATGGCTAATTACAACCGTACCCCCATTAATATACACAGACACTAATTTAACCATGATCCCAAATACAAATCACATTCGTTAAAAAATAAAAATAGACGCTCAGGATCGAGTCTCACGATCTCATTTTTAATAGGGGCCTCACCGGATCCAATATATATATATATATATATATATATATATATATATATATATATATATATATATATATATATATATATATATATATATATATATATATATATATATATAATTTTAGAAATTGGACTTCAAGATCATGGTGGAACTACTTCTATATTATATGTATATTATGTATATTATATAGAAGTAGTTCCACCATGATCTTGAAGTCCAATTTCTAAAATAATAGATATGGGCAGCGATGATCTCAAGAAAATAATTAATGGTGGATGGTGTGGGTGGAAGAAATCTGTCGATAGCAAGGGAAAGCATTATTTCTTCTTGCATGATAAGTTCTATAATCTCTTGCTTTCGCAGAGGCCTAACATGGTATAGATATTTGGTGAGAGCTTCATCATAGTATACTAGTTGTTGTGTTCAATAGGAATGGATTTTTTTTTAAAAAAAAATATATACTAGTTGTTGTGTTCAATAGGAATGGATTTCTTTCATTTTTTTTCCATTTGTTATAATAGAAGCTGCAGGTCGACAGTGAATGTGGTTAAATATGTTTAGAACTGATTGAAATATGTTTTGCAAAAAAAAAAACAAAAAAAAAAAAAAAACAAAACAAAAACAAAACACGACATGATGCAAAGCCCCGGTCCTGTAATTTGCACACGCCATACTACACCAATGCATGATAGTAATGACGCGCGTGCGTAGCCGAATAGAGTTCGATGAATGACTTGACCTGAATTTTTTCCCCCTTTTTGTTAGTGTTAGTAAAGGTGGATGCAAGTTAGGCAAGCAGTATGTGCATTGTACATGACTACATAAAATCACAAACACAAGACAAGTGTTATCACACAAAAAGGAATAGCACTCCACCTACCCAGTAAATTAAAAAACAAAAAATGAAATGCACAATTCAATATCTACTATGCACTTTATATCCACTCGAAAATGCAAACGCGTATACAAAATCATATTCACACACCAATGCACAAGTCATATCAGACCAATGCACACGGCATACCACACCAGACCAATGCACACGGCATACCACACCAATGCATACACCCACTACATCCATGCACCCACCAACAAATAACAATTACGGAGTAACTAACAACATAAATATCAAAATCAGATTCGTATAGTGCATTGGTGTGTGTAAATTATTGGATGATGTCTGCATTGTTGTGTAGTAGCGTGTGCGAATCACTTGTCGCGTGCGTTACATCATGTAGCTTTTTTTTGGTGTTGCTAATTAAAGGGTAACGGGGTGTGTGCATTGGTGTGTTACGGCGTGTGTAAATAACTGGGTGGGAGTCTTCGCATCATGTTGTGTGTATTATTTTTTATTGTGAGTAAGTCGGGGGTATACGAATGTAATGACCATGTGTGTGCATTCATGACATAATAGACTTGGCATAATGTTTTTTTTTTTCCGCTATTAAAGATTGCAACAACACTTGGCCTGTGTGTTACTATGCATGTAAGTTTTTTATTGCCTAAGTAATTACTAACGGTGTAGTGTGCATTGATGCGTGATAGTGTGTGCAAATTATGTGACACCCCGTAATCCAAATTTGATTAAGGGATTAATTAAGTAATTAATTGATAATTAATCATAATTCAATTGGTAATTTAATTCCTTAAATTTCTGAAAATTCAATAGTCGGGGACTGGTAATTGACTAGTCAACCCAAAGTCAAAAGTTGTACATAAAGCTTTGTGAGTTGTTCCCTTGTTCCCTTACACATTTCATCTTAGTAAGGGTAAATAAGACATTTCCTTGGAAATAGTCTTTCAAGCTAACCTAGGAAGACACATTTCATTTCTTCAAACACTCTCTAAGAGAAAAATCATAAGCTCTCTCTCTTCTCTCTAAAAGCTAGTTAGCTTTCTCTCCAAGCCACACCTAGGGCTACCAAGATCTTTCAAGTTTTCCTTCAAGATTCTACCTTTCATACTTTTGAGCATCTAAGAGGGTAAGATCTAAGCTCCTCTTGTGTTTTTAGTGTTTTCTAAGGTATCTTTTTATAAAGGTGAAATCTTCATGTTGTTTTGGTGTGTTCTTGAAGTGGGTGTGGAAAGGGAACCTTATTGGGAGCCTTGTGGAGTGTTGTAAGTGAAGGATAAGTCTTCAAGAGGTAACCCATGCTCTACAAAATCTATTTTGCTTACCTATTTGATGATTCTTGGATTCTACATGTGATTTTGTTATGAAATGTGAGTGTTGATGCATTGTCTTGTGAAAATGCATATCTAGAGCTTGTTATTAGGGTTCATGTGTGCCATTGCTTGGCCATTCCTTTGATTCAAGTCATTTTGTTGTATTTGGTGAGATTTGGCATGTTTTGGACTTGAATTTGAGCTTGAAGTTGAAAATCCCCGAAGGGATTATTTTGTACAGTTGGTGTACCCGCGGGCGGAACGGCGGGCAGTGGCCTACCCGTCGCCCCACCCGCGGGGTACATGGCAGGTGGGTGTTGGTACCCGCGGGCGGAACCACGAGTGGGGGTCCACCCGCGGGGTACATATGAGGCTTGTGCGGGGATTTGTTCCCCGTGATTCTTTTGACTCGGTATTTTGTCTTTTGACTTCTCGATGTTCTTTTGTGGAACTATTTGAGCGTCTTCTTGGTGTTTCGCATGTCTAGAACTATATGGTAGGGATCCATGTATGTTTTGGTGTCTTGAATCGTGCTAAGTGTTCAACATTATGTTTCGTTGAACCATGATGAGTCTTGTGTGTTCTTCGAAACTACTTTCGGTTTACCCGTTTGATGAGCATGAATGTTCGATGTTTAAATGCTAGCGTGTGTGTTGTTTGTACCTTCCTATCGTTGATGATAACTTGTGTTATTCATCGTTGTAGTTGGATTGTGATCCACTCCTTGATTGAGTATGGTTTCATATCTTCATTGTGATCCGTTGATTGATTCTTGTTGTGGTGTGGTGTGTGTGGCTGTACCTGGATTGCACGATTAATGGTATGGGACATTAGTCACCAAGGTACGGCAGTGGTCCTCGTGGTGGCCATGACGTGTTTATGGAGGTTGTGACCTTTGTGTAAGGTTCACGTATTTATTTCTGGGATAACATGTTTTATCCAGGGCATGTGTTGCCATGTGTGATCGGTACCCTCGTGTACTATGAAATCGGTGGTTCTGTTGGAGGGGGAACGACGGTTCCCGGGGGAATAAGGTTGGACTTGGTGTACAGGGGTCCTGGAGGTAAAGGTTGGAACTAGACATAAGGTTGGGGGTAGCCATAAGGTTGGAACCCGGCATAAGGAAGGCATATTAATTCGTGACGAGTGATGTCACGAAGGCTTGTGTAGCCGTGGTTGTGTAATTCTCTATTTGTGACGTGTGATGTCACAAAGGCATGTGTTGCCAATGGTTATGTCTTTACTCTCTTGTGTTATGCATGTCGGGTGTTAATCTACTGTGTGATGGTAGATTATGCATTGAGCCGTTCTTGTGAGTCGTTAATACTTCTTGTGGTCTTGGGATGTGTTCCCGTGTCTTTGTTGTGAGTGCTTAGAGTCTTGTGTTAACCTCTGCTCTTGGTTTTAAACTTATATATATATATATATATATATATATATATATATATATATATATATATATATATATATATATATATTCCGTTTCGCAAATGATTTCACATACGTATATCCTATCTATGTATGATATTTCACATGTATTGGTGGGTTACCAGCATTATTCGCTGACCGGACGTCGTCCCATATCTTATATGTTTCTTTCAAGTGCTGAGTAGACGAGAGCGTGGTCTAGAACCTATTAGCTTAGATCCCTTTATTTTGAGACGTTGTGGCCTGTGTGCCAATGTTAGACATTAGTACTCCTGTTTCTGAATGAATTTAGATTGTGAATTTATGCAGATGTTTCGCCTGTGCGTTCACCTTTGAGTGGGCGTGGCATAGCACCCTTTATTTTCTATTCATATATTCCATGTTTAGTCTTTCGCTGTGTATGATGTTATGGCTAGTTATATGCATGTTTAAGGTTTAATTTAGCATGGAAATTAGGGGGTGTTACAGTTGGTATCAAAGCCTAGGTTGATAAAGTCTAGACTTCTAAGTGGCTAAGTGTGGTTTGAGACCTTAAGGTGACCTTAAGAATCTAAGTGTTAGGCTTAGGATTCTAGGATGCGCGGTGAGCTGAGCATTGTTTTAGCTATTTTCTTTTTTGTTGTCCTGTTGGTAACCGTGTTGTTGTTGTAGAAGTTTGCGATGCCTACTCGTCAACGTGCGCGTACTCCGAAGACCCCGACAAATGAGCAGCTTGCCCATAACCTACAACAGTTGACGCAGACGATGCAGACTCTTAGTGAGGCGTTGCTGAACAACCACCCCGTGCCACCTCCTCAACCTGCCGGGCATAGGGACATGGGTCGTCTTGTGTCGGGCCACAGACCACCGACCTTCGCGGGTGAAGAAGATCCGGTTGTTTTGGAGGAGTGGATGAGAACGTTTGATAAGATCTTCTCGGTTGTTGGTTGTCTGGAAGAGCGGAGGGTAGAACTTGCAACGTTCTACTTCTATCATGAGGCCGATCTATGGTGGATACATGAAGGTCCAGCCTGCCTTGAGGAGCCCGAGTTTGGTTGGTCGGCGCTGAAAGATCGGATGCGTGAGAGGTTTTATCCAGCGCATGTGCGAGCCGCGATGTACGAGGAATTCCTTCATCTTCAGCAAGGATCTCTATCGGTGGTTGAGTACCACAAGAGGTTTCTAGAGCTTGCGCGCTTTGCCCGGATGCTTGTGCCTACCGAGCTCGCCAAGGTTGAGAAATTCGTTGCTGGCTTGAATTATGAGGCACGAAAGGCCTTGACCGTGAGTAGGCCGAGCCCTTTGAAGGATGCTTATGTGAGTGCCGCGGATTTGTATCGTGTTCAGCAGCTTCAACGAGGGTCTTATGAGCTTGCAAGAAAGAGGACCGAGAGTGGAGGCTCTTCCACCTACAAGAAGTCGCGACCGAGTTTTCAAGTCAGGAATGCATCATCTCCAACCCAAGGGCCCAACCGAGTGGAGCATGGAAATCAAGTCAAGACGTTCCCTTGTCATCGATGTGGGAAGGTGCATGCGGGTCAGAGCTGCAATGGCTTTGTGTCACGATGTTTTCGTTGCGGAGATAGGGGCCACAAGGTTGCCGAGTGCCCTCAGCAAGCCAATCAAAGGGCTTTGCCGCCACCCCCAGGAGTCGGAGGAGCAGCAGGAGGTAGTTCAAGCCGTGGAGCAGCCGGAGCCAGGCCATCGGGGAGAGTCATTGTGATGGGACGATCGCAAGCGGAGACCGAAGGCTTAGTGGAGGAGGAGCTGGCAGGTAACCTCTTTTCTAGCCTACCCTTGTCTTTAGAACGCATCTTGTTCCTTGTTACCCTTGTGTGTTGTCTTGTGTCCTTCGCTGTCTTCTTGAGTTGCCTTGTTATCTTTGTCACGCATTTCCCCGAGTGAATGATTCTGTTGATTATAGTTGTAAACCTTCTTTGATGAATAATTCTCTTAGCTTTTGCGTAAGTCTTTTTATAAAGTTAGTTGCTTATCCCTGAAATGAGTCATGCTTGGGTTAATTCCATAATCTTTGCACATGAATATGTTTGCAAACCTTTCCTTTGAGAACCACCTAAATTTCTCCAAGTATTCTTTGATTTTGGGAATAGGAAACCCATAAAAAAATCCTTTCTTGTGTAGCCTAAAAGACAAGTAAAACATTTATTTGCAAAACTTGAGTTTCAAACCCGGGTATACTATTTACCAACCCAACCCTTAACCATTTGCACTAATTATATTTCTTAAAACCTACCCAATTTTAATTCCATCTAAAACCATAAATTTTCACTTTACCCAAATCCCCAAATTAAATCATCTTCTTTCCCAATTTTTCCCCAAATCCCTAAATCCCCAAATTTTTCTTCTCCTTTCCCCTCTTCCTACCCGTGACCAGCCGAAGAACCCCCCCAACCCGCTACCCCCTTCCACCCGTCACCACCACCTGCCACCGCCGGACCCCGTCGCCGCCGTCGCCTGCCGAAGTTCCCCCGCCGAGCAGCCGCGTTCGTCAGAAACCGAGGAGAGCAACGAGAGAGAGAGAGAGCCGTCGAGAGAGAGAAAAAAGAAGAGGAAAGTTGTGGGCTTCTTTTATTGAGCTTTGGGTCATCTCCTATCATGCCTAGAAGATTAAGTTTGGTTAAAAAGGTGGAATGGGTGGATGCCCATTACCTCGTTCTTGAAGGTAAAGCTTTCGACCCGGAATCTTTTCCTAATTCTTTGTCGGATATGCTTAGATTTCAAGGGTTGTTAGATGGGTTCCTCGCCATAAGGGTCGAGACATACCCAAGTTTGGTTAAGGAATTTTATCGTCACATGGTTGTGACAAAGGATGGTGATAAGCTTGAAATCACCTCTAAAGTGAGGGGTGTGAAAGTGGTTTTATCTGAAAAGAGGCTAGCTCAGCTTCTGAGTTTATCTACTTCGGGAGTTGCTCAGTACAGTGGTAACTCGTGGATTAGTACGGACACCATGGGGTACCGGGACTATTTGAGTTATTTGTTGGGTCGCACGAGTGATTTCACTCAAGCTTCAAGACAGGAGAAAAAGTGGTTGTCCGCTGAGCAAAGGATTTTGGTTATGCTGGTGTCAGATTGTTTGTTGCCCAATAACAACAAAAGTCGGTTGTTGGGGAAGTTGGAGTGCACCTTTGCTTTTTGTCTTAAGAACATGGTAAAGTTCAATCTGCTGGCTTTGATGTTGCAACATATGGTCTTCTGCCGTGATCACAACCGAAAGAGCCTACCATATGGGATGGTGTTG
Source organism: Ipomoea nil (assembly GCF_001879475.1). NCBI lineage: Eukaryota > Viridiplantae > Streptophyta > Magnoliopsida > Solanales > Convolvulaceae > Ipomoea > Ipomoea nil. The sequence goes on from NW_017617607.1 coordinate 1,678,827, forward strand.
AGCTGGATTCTTGTCAGGAAGGGTGTAAGCGTTGATGGTTGTATACTGAAACCCGTAGGAAAGATGGTGTTGGATGCCACCAATCTTCGAAGTTGCAACTTGTTTCAGTTGGACGATGGTGATTACATCACACTCGAAGAAGTTTCAAGGAAATTCCCAGAAGAAAGAACCGAGCTTGCAGTTGAGCTCGAGATTCATGCTGGAAAGTTGAACCTTGCGGTCCAGAGCTTGGGGGTGATGTAGAAGATGAGGGTGAAGTAGGCCATGAGGAAGAGGTGGAAGCACCCGAAGCTGCTGAGGCCGAGGAAAGTGATTCCGAAAGCGAAGAAAATCAAAGAAGAAGGGAAGCCCGCACCAAAAGGGAGCACGATTCCATGACGCATGATGAGCGTGTAGTCACCTTGCTTCGTCAACAGAACCGAATGATTGAAGAAGGCTTCGCGTACATGAAGACGCAGTTCGTCGCCGTCCACCAGAGGCTAGATCAGATTGAGGCCAGTTCAAGTCGTAGAGGAAGGGATGACGAAGAGTCCGAGGGAAGCACCGATGAATCGGAGAGTGAGTCGTTCTAGCTTGGTGTTGTGGTAAGCCTGTTTATCCTTCTGCAGCCTGTTGTTACCTCCTAGTTGTTGTTACTGCTTGTTAGTTGTTTGTTGCTTGCCTCGTGTGCTTGTTCTTTCATGCTTTTTTAGTGAGTAGTTAGCTTTAGTGGTTGGTGCTTTGAGCTAGTTATTTAGTTCTTGGTTGTTGGTTAGAAGTTGGTGGTTGTATTTGGTTTAAAGTTTGATATGCTCAATATCTCCGTTGGTTAAATTCTTTCAATCCTTGTATCGATATACCTTCTTGCTTGCTTTGATGTCTTGTGAATCCTTTGGGTTTTGACCAAGAGAGGATGTTCTTAACACTTTTGTCACATTGCTGTTTCATTTCACCGTTTGTTATAATTCGTCGTACCCAAGCTTCGGGGACGAAGCTTCTTTGAAGGGGGAGAGGATGTGACACCCCGTAATCCAAATTCGATTAAGGGATTAATTAAATAATTAATCCTAATTCAATTGATAATTTAATTCCTTAAATTCCTGAAAATTCAATAGTCGGGGACTAGTAATTAACTAGTCAACCCAAAGTCAAAAGTTGTACCTAAAGCTTTATGAGTTGTTCCCTTGTTCCCTTACACATTTCATCTTAGTAAGGGTAAAGAAGACATTTCCTTGGCAATAGTCTTTCAAGCTAACCTACGAAGACACATTTCATTTCTTCAAACACTCTCTAAGAGAAAAATCATAAGCTCTCTCTCTCTTCTCTCTAAAAGCTAGTTAGCTTTCTCTCCAAGCCACACCTAGGGCTACCAAGATCTTTCAAGTTTGCCTTCAAGATTCTACCTTTCATACTTTTGAGCATCTAGGAGGGTAAGATCTAAGCTCCTCTTGTGTTTTTAGTATTTTCTAAGGTATCTTTTTATAAAGGTGAAATCTTCATGTTGTTTTGGTGTGTTCTTGAAGTGGGTGTGGAAAGGGAACCTTATTGGGAGCCTTGTGGAGTGTTGTAAGTGAAGGATAAGTCTTCAAGAGGTAACTCATGCTCTACAAAATCTAATTTGCTTACCTATTTGATGATTCTTGGATTCTACATGTGATTTTGCTATGAAATGTGAGTGTTGATGCATTGTCTTGTGAAAATGCATATCTAGAGCTTGTTATTAGGGTTCATGTGTGTCATTGCTTGGCCATTCCGTTGATTCAAGTCATTTTGTTGTATTTGGTGAGATTTGGCATGTTTTGGACTGGAATTTGAGCTTGGAGTTGAAAATCCCGAAGGGATTATTTTGTACAGTTGGTGTACCCGCGGGCGGAACGGCGAGCAGTGGCCTACTCGCCGCCCCACCCGCGGGATACATGGCCGGTGGATGTTGGTACCTGCGGGCGGAACCACGGGTGGGGGTCTACTCGTGGGCCCACCCGCGAGGTACATATGAGGCTTGTGCGGTGATTTGTTCCCCGTGATTCTTTTGACTCGGTATTTGGTCTTTTGACTTCTCGATGTTCTTTTGTGGAACTATTTGAGCGTCTTCTTGGTGTTTCGTATGTCTAGAACTATATGGTAGGGATCCATGTATGTTTTGGTGTTTTGAATCGTGCTAAGTGTTCAACATTGTGTTTCGTTGAATCGTGCTAAGTGTACAACATCCGTGTTCAACATTGCCATGTGTGATCGGTACCCTCGTGTACTATGAAATCGGTGGTTCTGTTGGAGGGACTGTTGGAGGGGGAACGACGGTTCCCGGGGGAATAAGGTTGGACTTGGTGTACAGGGGTCCTGGAGGTAAATGTTGGAACTAGACATAAGGTTGGGGTAGCCATAAGGTTGGAACCGGGTATAAGGAAGGCATATCAATTCGTGATGAGTGATGTCACGAAGGCTTGTGTAGCCGTGGTTGTGTAATTCTCTATTTGTGACGTGTGATGTCACAAAGGCATGTGTTGCCAATGGTTGTGTCTTTACTCTCTTGTGTTATGCATGTCGGGTGTTAATATACTGTGTGATGGTAGATTATGCATTGAGCCGTTCTTGTGAGTCGTTAGTACTTCTTGTGGTCTTGGGATGTGTTCCCGTGTCTTTTGTTGTGAGTGCTTAGAGTCTTGTGTTAACCTCTGCTCTTGGTTTTGAACTTATATATATATATATATATATATATATATATATATATATATATATATATATATATATATATATATATATATATATATATATATATATATATATATATATATATATATATATATATATTCCGTTTCGCAAATGATTTTACATACGTATATCCTATCTATGTATGATATTTCACATGTATTGGTGGGTTACCAGCATTATTCGCTGACCGGGCGTCGTCCCATATCTTATATGTTTCTTTCAGGTGCTGAGTAGACGAGAGCGTGGTCTAGAACCTATTAGCTTAGATCCCTTTATTTTGAGACGTTGTGGCCTGTGTGCCAATGTTAGACATTAGTACTCCTGTTTCTGAATGAATTTAGATTGTGAATTTATGTAGATGTTTCGCATGTGCGTTCACCTTTGAGTGGGCGTGGCATAGCACCCTTTATTTCCTATTCATATATTCCATGTTTAGTCTTCCGTTGTGTATGATGTTATGACTAGTTATCTGCATGTTTAAGGTTTAATTTAGCATGGAAATTAGGGGGTGTTACAAATTGCTTAGTGATGTGCATTGGTACACAATAGCGTGTGCGACAAAAAAAAATATCACGACTTTATGGGTAGTCCCAGGCATTGGTGCGTGCTGGTGTGTGCAAATTACTTAATGATATGTGCATTGGTACGAAATAGCGTGTGCGACAAAGAAAAAAAATCACGACATTATGGATAGTCTCAAGCCCTATAATTCGCACACGTCAGACCACATCAACGCGCACACACCAATGTAAAATTCTATTTCTTTTTAAAAAAAAAAAAAACCAATAACTACATGAAGTAACGCACAGAGCAAATGCTTTTACATTCTATTTGTTTTAAACAAAACTAAATATAGCAGGTAGCCACGCACACATCTAAACACAATTAAAAAAAAAAAACACGCGACATGATGCAAAGTTCCCGTCCCTTTAATTTGCACACACACCATCCTACACCATTGCACACACCTCCGTAAAAATCAAAGGACAAGTGTTTTGAGAATTTTTTTTTTAAAGAAAAAAATAACATGAATTCACGCACACACCAAATAACAACATTTGCACGCGGCATGGTACTAACACGCACAGACCACGGTAACTTTCGACTATGGATCAAAAAAACACAAACACGTAGTACTATTACACTCTTTTTATTTAAACACACACCATCATTCACTTTGCACACGCTGTTGCACAATCACTCACAAACCAACAAACAAATTTTCTCTGGTGCATACAAAACAAAAGAACTATTACTTTTGCAATATATTCCTTGTAAAACAAACCAATTACAAGTTATCACGCACACACCCCATAAACATTTTGGGTAACGAGTGTACAAAAATTCACAGCCCCATCTTTATAATATGTTCGCCCATACCACATCTACGTACCCACTATCGGAAAAAATACTAACTATTCCACAAAACTTTTCTTTTTAAACTAAAACATTTAATAACAATGGCATGTCAAGGTCTTGTTACGTAATTGCACACGATGTTGCACGTTCAAAAAAACACCTAATAAAACATTATAGCAGCACAGTAATGCACTCTAACACACACAATTAGCAACATGCACACGCTATTGTGTTCTAACGCACACATCGTCGTAAAAAAATCCCCTTAAAAAAATAGTACAAAACCCCATACATGTGTAGTTACCATCCATTTACAATGTCTGAAATGTTGTCGATTACAATCGAGTGTACTCACGTTATTTATTCATCAGCCATCTATTCAAATTAATACATGTGATTTCTATTAATATGATCCCACATATCATGCTAAAGATCACACTTTAATTCTAACCATAATTAATCATTATACTACAATTACTATTTAATCCGTCTCGTTTAAAAATGCCCTTAATTAGTTTATATTTCTCTTTCAATCTCAACCATCAATTGGAAATGTTTTAATGGGTGTGATGAGATCTCTTGATCTCATTTAACATAGGGGTCTCACTGGATCTGTAGCATATATATATATATATATATATATATATATATATATATATATATATATATATATATATATATATATATATATATATATAATTTATTTGTAGATTTATTTATTTATTTATTTTATAATAATTATTTGGGGGTGGGGCGGGGAGAGGTATCCTCGTCTCGTCTCCGTCTCCGTTCTTTGAATTTTTTTCCAATTCTCGTATTGTTTTATTAAGTTTAAAATTTATCACGTAATGACAAGTAAAAAAAAATTAAAATTGTGCAAAGCATAGTACTCAGTATTACTTTTAAAAAAGGAAGAAAAAAAAGAGTAAACAAATACAGTAAAACATCAATTAGTCAAGAGTGCACTTAAAATAAGCTGTAAGCTTCTAAATAAACTTTGCCAAAATGATTCACAATGTGTATGTTATGGTGTAGAGTAAGAGCAACTCTAACAGCACGTTTGGTTCACGGAATGAATTTTGAGGTAATAGGAATGCTATTCAATAAGGAATGGATTAGGCAAGGAATATAATAGGAATTGCATTCTATTGTTTGGTTCGCGGAAGGAATAGACTTTAGGAATTATATTATAGTGTTTGGTTGATTTAAGGAATAGAAATGGAATATGTTTTAAAAGACATAAATACCCTTATAAAAATATGTGATGGTGGCGATGGTGGTGGTAGTGGTGGCGGTGGTGGTGGTGGTGGCGATGTTGGTGGCGGTGGTGGTGATGGTGGTGGCGGCAGTGGTGGTGGTGGTGGTGGTGTCGGTGGTGTTGCTGGGTGGTGGTGGCGGTGGCAGTAGTGGGGGCGACGGTGGTGGTGGTGACGGTTGACGCTGACGGTTGTGGCATTGGTGGTGGGGGCGGCGACGGTTGTGGCGGTGGTGGCGGTGGTGGTGGTGGTGGCGGTGGTGCTGCTGGGTGGTGTTGGCAATGGTGGTGGTGGCGGTGGCAGTGGTGGGGGCGACGGTGGTGGTGGTAACGGTGACGGTTGACGGTGACGGTTGTGGCATTGGTGGTGGGGGCGGCGACGGTTGTGGCGGTGGTGGTGGTGGTGGCGGTGGTGGTGGTGGTGGTGGTGGTGGCGGTGGTGGTGCTGGGGTGGTAGTGGTGGTGGTGGCGGTGGCAGTGGTGGGAGCGGCGACGGTTGTGGCGATGGTGGTGGTGGCGGCGGCGGCAGTGGTGGTGGTGGTGGCGGTGGCGGCAGTGGTGGTGGTGGTGGCGGCGGCGGTGATGGTGGTGGTGACGACGACGGTGGTGAAATAGGATAAATTTATATATAGGATAAAAAAAATTAGATTAAAAAAGGGGTAAAAAAGGAAGTAGATTCTAAAATCTATTCCTGAGCGTTCAGTAATAGGCTAATACCAGGGGGCCCCTAGTAATAGCTATTACCTTATTTGAGGTAATAGGCTATTACCAGGAATATTATTCATGGTAATAGAAATGGTTACCAAACAACGGAATAGGCCTATTACTGGGAATGCTAAGCCATTCCCGGCCTATTCCGTGAACCAAACGGGCTATAAGGGGTTTGTGCACAAGTTTTAAGAAAATAGTAACAAGGTGGAGGAGAGAAGAGAGAGGGGGATAGTGCTTCCTGCAAAAATGAGAATTTTATCGTAAATGTGGGTCCCATCTCCTTTCTTTAGATTACACGTGTCTAAAAAGACTACTTTTTGGTTTTTTAATTTCTTTTTTCTATTCTTTTTGGTTTTTATTTTTTATTTTTTTAAAATTTCTTCTCATTTTCTTTTTCCTAATCACACATATAAAAACTTCTCAAAAACTACACCAAAATTTCCACGGTTGAGGATGCCCTAAGAGGTGAGGCAAATTATGCTATGCATCCGTATGCACTATGCATGGTGCATACGGATGCAAAAACGATGTCGTTTTATTAAAAACGCGCGTCTCACTTAAAAAAAAAATTCAGTTTCGATTTCCAGCAACAACATTATATTGTGCATAATTTGAACTATATATCCAGAATCAATGAACTAAAATTCCAGAATCGATGAACTAAAATTCCAGAATCTATGAACTAAAATTCAAGAATGAATGAACTAAATATCCAGCATGAATGAAAAAAAAAATCAGTTTCGATTCACGTCTAAAATTCCAGAATCTATGAACTAAAATTTCAGAATCTATGAACTAAAATTTCAGAATGAATGAACAACATAATGCTGTTGAGGAGAATCGAAACTTAATTTTTGTTTAAAAATGGGATGCACGTTTTTAATAAAACGACGTCGTTTTTTGAATCCGTATGCACATACGGATGCACAGCATAACGATGCGGTGACATGTGGGCCCAATGGAATTAATGATGTGTTTCATTTCCCATAAAACTGACGTGAAGATCTCCAATGCAATTTCCGCCCGCTGGGCTTCCTCACTTTCTTCTTTCCAAACTTTCTTTGCTTGCTGTCTTCTTGTTTTTCTCCCTCACTCTCACTCTTGCAGGGAGAAAAACCAGTCCACCACATCAGTTTTTTTCTTCTGCAAGAACTCATCAAATATGCACGACTATGGATGCTTAAAGGGCTGCGATAGAGAAAACAAAAGCTTCAGCAGCGGACTCCAGCAGTCTCGGCTGCAAATGGAGAAGAATTCCGGCAACCTGAAAGACGGAAGTAAGGAGAACCCAGCGGCCTCCACGGTATGCTTTCACTCGGTTCTTGAATTAATAGAAAAAGTGTATGTATACTGAAATTTTCTAGCTTGACTCTATACTAGAATGCAGGTAGTGATTATTTTTTAAAATTTAAAATTTGTATCAGATACCAGGGGATTGGTCGAATTTGGGTTTTGACCCTTTGGGGATAATTGCGCATAGGCTTAATTTTGCTTTAGATTATGTGAGATTTGGTATGGTATGTCGGTCATGGAGTAGGGTTGTTGTTGAAAATGGACCCTCATTTCTTCCATGGCTGATGCTATCTCAGAAGCATGACACAGATTTTCGTGGGGTGTGTTATCCATTTGAAAATAGGAGCTTCGTGATAAGCGGTGGTTGGGTGGTCACTCTTGGCTCTGATTTTGGATTGGGCTTACTGAATCCGTTAACGAGGGCACAACGGATGCTTCCACCCCTGCCGAATTTGAAGAACTTGGTTTGTAGTAGAAGGCAATTTCGCAATAGCTTTGTGAACAAAGTAGCCTTGTCATCGAGCCCGGATTTTGTAGTTCTGGCTATCTATTCTAACCGTGAGAAGATGGCCATACTAAAGGCGGGTAGTCATACTTGGACTCCATTGCCATTGGAATGCTGCCCTGGTGGTGTTGAAGATGCGATTTGTTTTGATGGGAAAGTGTATATTGTAGGCTGTTCGGGGGAGATGGTGATTTGTGATTGCCAAGGCTGCGTTTTGCAGGAAATAATTCTCCCGTCATTGCAGGAAGTTTTCTTAGAGCACCAAGAGGACTTGGATCCAGATGATGAGTTCTTTACTGCATATGTGGTTGAAATAAATGGGCAGATATATGTTGTTTGCAGAGTCAAGTTGGATAAAAGAAACAACCAATTTGCAGCTTTCCATCTAAGAACGAAGGGCTTTGATGTTTACAAGCTGGAGCTGCAGGGCAACGGGGGAAATGGGAGGATGTAGAATCGTTGGGCGACTGGTCAATCTTTGTAGGCAACAACCACTCATTCTCAATATGCTGCACCAACAAATACCCGGATTGCGATAGTAATTGCATATACTTCACGGATGACCGCTCAGATTTCCTGCACTCCTCTACAAGTTATGATATTGGTGTTTACAATCTCCAGACTCGGAAGATACAATGGCTTGCTCAGGATGATTTCTCGGTGTTTTCATATTCTGCACCAGTATGGTTCAAGCCAAGTTTATCCTAGGATAGTCTTCATTACCTAGCTCCTCTATCATTTTACCATGTAGACACTAGACTGTATATTACTATCTAGCCAAAAATTAAGGTGGGTTTAGCTTAGCTAGGGGTTTGGGGATTGGGTTAGTTGTTCGAATTCACTATGTTAGTTTTTAAGAAGAGATCAGATGGATATGATATTGCAGTTCCCACTTATTCAGTTAAAGTATTGTTGCTAATTTGAATGAATTTTTATCATCTGTATCCTTTATAATTTGTTGCTTTTTTTTTTTTTTTTTTAACCATAAGTAATAATTAAAGCTCTCTGATCTCTTCATAAGAGGTCTATAAAAGTAAGTGATATACAAGCTTTTGGAATATGTTTTCGGGTTTTCAGTGTTTGGCAAGATGGAGGAAAATGAGGTCAACGGAAAATGATATTGTAGGCAATGGAAAATAAGTATGTTTTGGAGGAAAATGACTTCTTATTTTTTTTTTGGGGAAGTCATTTTCCAATCCTCATGCTTGATATGTATAGTATATAATTTGTGTGTGTGATATAGATAAACTATATATATGGGAAGGGTTCAGGTGCAGGTGATGCTTTCCGTGCAGTTGGACGCACCTTAACCATTAACATGGCGCACCTTAAGTACACAAATCACCACACACCTTAAGCACACAAACAAAACACATTAAGAACACAAATCACTCACCTTAAGTACATAAACCACGCACCTTAAGCACAGAACAAAGCAGATTAAGCACAAACCCACGCACTTAAGATTTAAAAATGTTTCACATTAAGCACAAACTAATGCACATTAAGCACAAACCCCACTCACTTTAAGTACAAATCTCACACACCTTAAGCACAAACCCTACGCACTTTAAGTTTTAACAACTACTCATATTAATCACAAAACCCGCGCACCTTAAGCACAAAACTCACACACCGTACGCACAAGACTCACGCACCTTATATACAAAACTTATGCACCTTAATCACAAAACCCACGCACTTTAAGTTTTAACAAATACTCACATTAATCACAACACCCACGCACCTTAAGCACAAAACTCACGCACCTTAATCACAAAATCACTCACCTTAATTTTGACCTAGATGCAAAAAATATCAAATTGCCACCGCGTTTTTTTATTTTAATTTTGGTAATCTTGGATGTTGATTTAAGCGAGATAAATGGCTCAGACTAAACCGCACAACCGCACCAGAACCGATTACCTATATATATATATATATATATATATATATATATATATATATATATATATATATATATATATATATATATATATATATATATATATATATATATATATATATATATAAAGACATTTAAAATTATCCATAAGGCTTAATGAGTGCTATTCACAAGAGGATTTTTTTTATAAAAAATATCAAATAATTAAAATATTAAAGTATACAATTTTTACCAATTTTCTACTCATTTTTTAGAAAATGAACCAAACACACAAAGACAATTTTCCGTTGTGTATCCAAACATCAAAAATTAAAATATTTTTTGGAAAATGACTCATTTTCTGAAAAATATTTTTCTCAATTGAGCTTGTGGCATACAATCTTCTTAGTGAAGTTTATTTGTGTTGTTTGAAAGAAAGACCAATTTATTTTTTGATCTCTCCATGAATCGTATGTTTGTAACAATAGGGACAAAATTTTTTCAATTCTAATGGATTAGGCGTATTGTGCCGGTTCTTTTGAGTAATATATCTGGAAATGCCCGTTGATACCTTATTAACACCGTTTCGAACACAACTGGTACATTCCAAAATCACCGCCACTCGTACATCTTTACTCTTGGCCATGAACCTCCTTTATATTTTTGATTGACTCAACTCTTCTATTTTCAATTCAAAACAAAGAAAGGAAAAAAATAGAAGTTACTAAATAAATTGAAAATGAATTTCAATTTGTAAATGAAATTCGAAATGAAAGAAATAAAAAAGGAACACAACGATTTCTAAACTAGATTTCAAATTGAAGTAATTTCAGTATATTGGATAAGACTCCCGTCCTAGATCTTCATTTTCGATTCTATCCACACCCCTCTATTATGAATAGACTATTCATTTCATTTAAGAATTCTTTTTTGAATAATAGAATATTCATTGAATTCGACCTTGAGCCCGAATCTTGACTCCACCCTTAGCCAGCCATCGGAAGAATGTTCAACCACTCGCAGAGACCACTATTGAAGACTGAAATATGAGTGTACAATTTTTCATGAAGAAATACACACTGGATATGATAGTATTACAAGTCACTTGAATTTCTAATTTTAATAAAAATTGAGTCAGCTCACATGTATCCTTTATATATATATATATATATATATATATATATATATATATATATATATATATATAGTGAAAGGTTCCCGTGCGGATGTGCGGTGGATTAATGTGCGTGAGTGTTGTGCTTAATGTGTCTGAGATTTGTACTTAATGTGCGTGAATGTGTAAAATGCAGCAGAAAATATTGATGTCAGCTTCTTTCCCATCCCCAGTAGCCATTGCCCCCTCCCTGATGATGATGATGCGGAGGCGGGCTATGGTGGTTAAGAATTATGGGAATAATACAACAGAAATCCACACTTAGCTGCTCTGCAAATTTTACTGTGCGTGCGTCATCTATATAAACATTCAACTGGACTGAATGTAGCTAATAATCCAGAATCCATGGCCAAATTGGAGGAAGAAGTAACAAGAAGCTTGGACGTTAATGTGCGTGAGTTTCTGTTCTGCTTCCTTCTGAGCTCGTAATTCTGAAATACTCACGCACATTAAGCACAAATCTCACGCACATTAAACACAATACTCAGGCACATTAAGTACAAAACTCACGCATATTAACATGACGCACATTAAGTACAAATCTCAGGCACATTGAGTACAAATCTCACGCACATTAAGTATAAACCTCACGCACATTAATCCACCGCACATCCGCACGGGAAGCCACAAATGCACCTGATCCCTTCCATATATATATATATATATATATATATATATATATATATATATATATATATATATATATATATATATATATATATATATATATATATATATATATAGATGTGTATTCAAATGAGGACAAGTATATTATAGAGGATTGTGAGGACAGATGTAGTGTGTGCCATTAGCCGGTATGTCGTGTGCATGACCGCATGCAGTCGTGTGCCACAGTTTGTATGTCGCGTGCTAGATTTGTTAATTTATAGAGCCTGGGTTCGAAACTTGATGTTTACATTTATTCTTGTGTGCCATTATGTATTAAGTTGTGTGCCTGGTATTAATTTGTTGTGTGCCTATTATTTGTCCTCACAGTCATCTACATATTGTTGTCCTCATTTGAACTCAACCCTCTATATATATATATATATATATATATATATATATATATATATATATATATATATATATATATATATATATATATAATATATATATATATATATATATATATATATATATATATATATATATATATATTATATATATATATATATATATATATATATATAGGGACGGAGTCAGAATTTTTGTAGAGTGGGGGCGAAGAAGCAAAGACAACGTAAACTTAAAAATGTTCAAATACATGGTTCAAATACAAAATATCAAATACGAATACAATTGTTAAAATCAAAATACATTATAAATTAACATACAAAGTTTATGATAAACTACGAGGTAATACACCTCTACGCTCTCTCATATTTTGAAATCGCTATAGAATTGCTTCATTTGAAACTTGATCAAAAATATCTTTTTCAACATACGACACTAAGCAATCATGTAATAAATCATCACTCATCCGGTTGCGTAAAGATGTCTTGATTAACTTCATAGCAGAAAATGCTCTTTCCACACTAGCAGTTGCTACCAGTAGGATCAAAGACAACTTTAGAAGCAAATACACAAACGTAACTTCAAAGCCTCAAACTCACATTCATAAATCAATAATGGAAGAGGGGAAGTTCATGTCAAAGAAATTAGCAAGGAAGCACTTTACTGCAGGATTGCTGGTAACGCCTCTGACACCGCTCTCAATCAATGGAATTAGATATGTAACAGGGCGACACGCTTCTCGTACAGATCATGAAGACTTGTTCTCTTGATTGGCCAGCGTTCATCCTGAGCCAGGATCGAAGGCTTCCATTTCCTCCACCTTTGGAGCATCTAACAATATCAAAATAACTTCAATGAGTAGTTGAGTACACAACTAAATGCAGTAAAGAAACAGAAGCGAAGGAAAAGATATGAGAACCCAGATAATGAGATAAATTACCCAGCACAAAAATTATAGTGTATAATATCAATTACACATAGAAGCTGAACATAAGCCAGAAGGGACTTGAACATGATCAGAGGCTCATAGTTTTTCTAAAGAAGTGAATAGCAAAACATGAAATCAGAGATTCATTTTTCTAAGGTCAACCTATAACTTGAAATCTCTGTCAGTTCTGTTTTAAGAAGGAAGACATAAATAACTACTTTACAGCAAGGAAATTGAGAAAACAAAGGCAAACATTAAACAAATTTCAAAAAGCCAACTTTTTCCTTTCTCATGCTACAAGCCTACAACCAATAAAGAAATTAACTTTTACAGAAAAATAATCATCTAGACGAACAGCCAATCAGGGATGGAGCCAGGATTTTTGTTGAGTGGGGGCGAAGAAGCAAAGACAACGTAAACTTAAAAATGTTCAAATACAAGGTTCAAATACAAAATATCAAATACGAATACAATTGTTAAAATCAAAATACATTATAAATTACCATACAAAGTTTATGATAAACTACGATGTAATAGTCCTCTACGCTCTCTCATATTTTGAAATCACTGTAAAATTGCTTCATTTGAAACTTGATCAAAAATATCGTTTTCAACCTACGGCACGTCGGCACTAAGCAATCATGTAATAAATCATCACTCATCCGGTTGCGTAAAGATGTCTTAATTAACTTCATAGCAGAAAATGCTCTTTCCACACTAGCAGTTGCAACCGGTAGAATCAAAGACAACTTTAGAAGCAAATACACAAACGTATAGTCCAAATGTCTTCTCGTTTCCACCATTTTCTGAGCTAATTCATCAATACCATCCAATTTAGAGAAATCAGGATCAGAATTTACATCAATAAAATAAGTCTGTAGTTGGTTATCTAGTACTTCAAGTTCAATATCAGAAAAATCATTTGGATAGAACTGTGCCAATCGAATTAACTTATCCTTATCAAACATAGCAAATGAATCCCTTGGATCAAAACATGCCACGCATAAGAGCAACTCTGTATTCTTCTCATTGAAACGGTTGTTTAGCTCTTGGAATTGTAGATCTAAGACCACACAAAACCGTTCGACACGGTATCTATGAAGATGAGTTCTTTCTTCAATATTACGACGAGGTCTTCCAGGAACTACATAAACTTCATCCATATTAGGTATGGGAATTGCATGCTTTTTGCAAAATAGTGAAACTTCTTGTAAAAGAGCTTCCCACCCATCATCTCTCATCATTTGCAATCTTTGTGTTGAGGCATCAACTAGTCTCATGGCATTCACAATGTTTTGATCTTTCTTCTGCAATGCCTGTGACAAGTCATTAGTAATTCCTAAAACATCCTTCATTAAGTGCAAAAGAATACAAAATCAAAACATAGAACATTCTTCAATACTCTAAATGCTTCTAGCTTTTGTTTTGGATCTTGCATTATTTCGTCAAGAACATCACTCACTGGAGAAAATAATTTCAGAATGCTCACAAGTGCACCATAATGAGATCCCCAACGTGTATCACTAGGCCGTTGTAAAACTGCTTCTTGATTCAAACCAATTCCCATTTCAATTGTATCAGCAGAAATTGAATCAATCAACATCTTTAATTGTTTGTCTCGTAAGCTATCCCTGCGCTTACATGAAACACATACAATATTGCACAATTGCGAGACAATGACAAAAAAATCTCCAACATCATTATTTTCCTTTGCAACACCCACAAGTGCTAGTTGTAGTTGATGAGCAAAACAATGAACATAAAAAGCACTTGGATTCTCATTCTGTATCAAAGTCCTAAGACCATTGAACTCAACTTGCATATTACTTGCTCCATCATAGCCTTGGCCTCGTATTCTTGAAATGCTTAATCCATGTCTTGTTAGAAGATCTTCAACTGCTACTTTAAGATACATAGATGTAGTATCACGAACATGAGTAATTCCAAGAAGACGCTCAATAATATGCCCACTTGAATCCACATACCGAATAAACACAATCATTTGCTCTTTCACTGATATATCTCTTGACTCATCAACTATTATTGCAAATAATTCTCCACCAAGATCATTGATTATCATTTCAGTTGTCTCACTTACAATTGCATTAACTATATCTTTTTGAATGCAAGGAGAAGTCATGATTTGGTGATTTTCAGGTGCATTTCACATCACTACTTTGGCAACATCTTCATTATTATCTGCAAGAAACTTTAAGACTTCAAGGAAGTTTCCCCTATTAAGAGAGTCGTAGCTTTCATCATTTCCACGAAAAGCAAATCTTTGCCTTTAAAAGTAACTGGATGCATTTAACTAATGAAGTCAATCAAACACAGTAATCTTGTTTCGATTGCTCCGAGTGTTTTGATACACAAACTTGTAAGTGTTGCTCTTGAGTCATTAAATCTCGACAAGCTTGTACGTTCCTTGCTTGAACACTATTATGATTACCAACATGTGCACGCAACCTTTCCAGTCCTTTTTTCCAATTGTTGAATCCTTCTGTAACAAATGACTCTCCCCCAGCTTGTTGTCCACTACTTTCATCTTTGAATAGATAACAACATAAACAATATGCTGCATCTTCCGATACACTATACTCCAACCAATTGCTATAAACTTCAAACCATTTAGGATTAAATCTTCTATTAGCACCGGTAATCACTCTAGTAAGAAATACATGATTTTTTGGTTGACAAGGACCCATTTGTAGATATCGTCTCCGCACAATATCTTTATCATTGATATGATATTCATATATATTTTTCCTTTTACTCGGATCAACTTCAATTTCAGCTATGTTAACTTCAATACGAGGCCTTGTATTTGACACTTCGCCACTACTTTGACTAGACGAATCCCCAAAAGTTGATTTTCTTTTGAAAATTTTTTCATAACTGAACCAATAAAATACAATATAACTAAGATTTAGGAAAATTAGAACAAGAACAAAATTAGAAAAATTATTATGCATTTTTGGCTTAAGCAAGTCTCATTACCTCAGAAAATTAGAAAAATTAATCATTGCCTCACAAATTAGGTAAACTCTCACTGCCTCACAAATTAGGCAGACTCTCACTGCCTCACTTAGCAAGTCTAAAAGACTAAAAGCATTATCAATAACTCAATAAGGCATTAAGCATAATGGATAAATTAGGCAGACTCTCACTGCCTCACTTAGCCGTCTAAAAGACTAAAAGCATTACCAATAACTCAATAAGGCATTAAGCATTATGGATAAATTAATTATGCATTTTTGACTTTCTACCATACTGCCGAAAAACTACTCAAAGCCTCAAACTCACATTCATAAATCAATAATTCAATAATGGAAGAGGGGAAGTTCGTGTCAAAGAAATTAGCAAGGAAGCACTTTACTGCAAGATTGCTGGTAATGCCTCTGACACCGCTCTCAATCAATGGAATTAGATCTGTAACAGGGTGACATGCTTCTCATACAGATCATGAAGACTTGTTCTCTTGATTGGGCTTCCATTTCCTCCACCTTGGGAGCATCTAACACTATCAAAATAACTTCAATGAGTAGTAGGGTACACAACTAAATGTAGTAAGGAAACATAAGCGAAGGAAAAGATAGGTGTGTAGTTAGGTGTGCGAATCACAGTGATGTGTGCATGGGTGTTGTATGGCATGTGTTAGTTAATGAGCCATGGACTTTAGCATGCCGTTGTTATTTTTTTATTTGTTTTTAATGAACTAAAAAAATTGTTATTTAGTGTGAGCGTGTATTCATGCAGCTAAGCACACACCCACCAACTTTAGCGCACACATCTAGATTTTGACGATTTGGATGAGTGCGTTACTTCATCTGGGCGTGTGCAAAATACTGTAGGGCTGGGAAGTCACTAATGAATAGTGTAACAATTAATAACTCTGGGCACACCATTGTAGGGTGGTGTGTGCATGAGCGATTAACTGAGTGTGCATTTCACTGAGCGAAGGAGTGTAATGACCGTGTGTGTGCATTCTCGGTGTTAGATGTGTGCGTTATGCTGAAAGAGTCCACAGAACAATTAAACTAAACGAAGATAACAAGTAAACAAAGTAAATAGATGCTAGAGTTAAATGTATATATTACGCTGAAGGATTACATTACGAATATGCATAAATAAATATGTGCAACGACTATGCACACACGCCATGTCAACAAAATCATATCTTGGCCGACAACTTAATCTCAATGATTCCCCAATTTCATCCTTAGCATACAATGAAGTCAATGAGAATTAAGGAATTTGAGAGGTCCACCTCCTTGAATTATGATACTTCACTAAGTAAATGGATTAAGTTAAAGAAACATGCAATAAAGAAATATGGAGTATACACACATTAGTCAATTGGTGAACCATGGTAAACCCAAGATTTACCCCCCTCAACTTGATCAAAGGATTTCAAAGCTACACATTCTACTGAAACTCTCCCAAGCCTGCAAAACCATTGATGCCAAACCTACAACTCTGCTTTGAAAAAGAAAAAAAATCTCCTATATTTGACATTTAACAATGACAAGGAATTTCACTTGTGCATATTGGGAGTTGATTCATCTGGGCATTGCATTCCTGAATTCATTAGAATTCGTTCATTTTTTTTTTACATCAATCAACTTAAGATTCTATATCTTGCATCTTGACACTTTAGTTATCAGGACACATACCACAAATTGATATCTCACACCTATGCACACACCACCGTCGAAATCATATGCACACACCTAATTCACCAATGCACCAACCATACTACACATATGCACCCTAAACTTAGAAGAGGTCTTGCCAAATTTTTAGTAGATGTCAAAAGAGAAATACAAAAAACATTTCCAAAAGCTTTAATAACTAATGTGAACGTGAAAACCGTTAATAAGTTTACTTGACAGCAAAATGAATGACTCATGAAAAATTTGATCAAACATCATTAATAATATGGCGGAACCGAGTATAATGTTAACTAACAACCCTGCAAACTACACCCCCTCCCTTGGTCGAAACGCCGAACCAGAAAACCCACCCCGACCACCAACCATAACTCGAAAAAAAAAAGGAAAAAAAAACAAAAACAAAAAATAAGCCCCCGTCACCGCGACATGCAAACAGTCGGACCGGATACCTCAAGAGACCACTCCCCACCCCACCACTCGGACACGCCAGGACTACTACCTACCGCAGCCACCCACCGCTGCCCAGACTCGCACCCGTCCAAAACCCCCGTCGGAAACATCCCCCAACCCTAAATACAAAAAATGTAAACCCCCCCCCCCCCTCAAATGTGTTAAGATTTAGTCTAGGCCTCTTATTTTTTCCTGGTTTGTGTTTATTTGTTTTTCCTAGTCTTAAGGTTCAGGTGTAATTGTTCCTTTCTTTTTGGCTTTGTATGAGTATTTAAACTCTTGTGGTTACAATCAATAAATTACTGAAACTCACTTTCACACATGGTATCACAACCATTACTCTAACGAGAAAATAATCAATTTTTTTTTCACCCCCCTCTCTTTAATTTCCCATGGCTGCTTCCACTACCTCAAATATCGTTCATGTTCATGCCACCACCCACCTCCCAATCAAACTTACCTTAGCCAATTTTCCGATTTGGAAGAAGCAGGTTGAATCCACTCTTATCGGCCTTGACCTGCTTGGCTATGTTACCGGTTCCACAGCTGCCCCGGCTAAGTATTCCGATGCAGCTCGCATTGCGTTGAATCCGGCCTACACCAATTGGTTCATACAGGACCAGATTATTCTCAGCGCGATCTTGGGTAGTCTCTCCGATGTGCTGCAACCGGTCATTTCGTTTGCCACCTCTGCGCATGATGCGTAGACTCGTCTGTCCACTAATTGTGCCGCTACGTCTCGGAGTCGAGTAGTTTCGTTGAAAGCGAAACTAGCCAAAAACCCCAAGGCCAACCGAGTCAACTGAGTCGTATATGAGGGATATTCGAGCCATTGCCGATGACCTGGCCCTTGCTCAAAGCCCTGTCGCTGAAGAAGACCTCGTAGTGCATATATTCACGCAACTGGGCGATGAATACAACCCGATTGTGGCAGTTCTGCGGGTACGCACAGATCCTGTTTCATTTGGTGAACTGCATGACGTGCTCACCGACTACGAGAGGTTGTTGAAAGATAGTGAAACAGCCTCCCAAATTCATATGCCGACTGCTAACGCTACTCAACGGCGTTTTAATGGCTCGGCTGACCCACAAAACACCAATCGGCGAGGCCGAGGTGGCTTCATGTCTTTAGGGGGCCGCCATAACCAGTCACGGTCTTTTGGGAACAGGCCAGCAAGATACTGCAATTACTGTGACTATCCTGGGCACGACACAAAATTTTGCAGGAAGCTAGCCAAATTTCTAAAAGAAAATAATGTGGCAGTACTCGAGCCGCATGGTATCGGGCGTCAATCCCCTACGGTTCATACTACTTCTACCACGACTCCGCCCGCACAATCGTGGCTCATGGACACAGGGGCCTCGCATCACACAGTGAATGATGCCATGTCCCTACACTTACTGTCGGACTACACCGGGCCTGATGAGGTAATGCTGGGTGATGGTAAGTCACTCCGAATCTCACATACTGGGTCAGTTTCAATTCCTTCAACTAGTCGGTCACTTCTGTTGTCTAATGTATTGTGCGTTCCTAGTCTCCAACAAAATCTTATTTCAGTTTCAAAGTTGTGTAAGACTAACTCTGTCTCGGTTGAATTCTTTGACACGAATTTTGTTGTCAAGGATCGGTAATCGGGAACTCCTCTCGTACAGGGTCCGGTCGTGAGTGATGTCTACAGCTTCCCAGCTCAACGGTTTCAAGTGAATATAACCACCAAGTCCTCTTTGTCACGCTGGCATCATCAGTTTGGTCACCCTAGTTCAAATATTCTGGCTCGTTTGCTTAGAAATAATAATGTATATTTTAAGCCTGACGAACTTAAAATGTTTGCGTGTACCTCTTGTCACATCAATGAAAGTCACAAAATTCCATTTTCCTTTAGATCAATGTCTAGTACCCGTCCGTTGCAATTGGTTTACACAGATGTGTGGAGCTCGTCAACGACTTCGGTTGAAGAGTTTAAGTATTATGTCAATTTTGTCGACCACTACACTAGGTATGTATGGTTGTTTCCCCTCAAACTCAAATAAGATGTCTACAGTACGTTTTGTCAGTTTAAACGTATGGTCGAGAATTTCTTTAATTATAAGATTGTCTCGGTTGTCGGTCCACACCATATGCAAAATTATTTCAGAAACAACCCAACTATAGAAAAATACGGCCGTTTGGATGTTTGTGTTATCCCTGGCTAAAGCCTTATTTTCCAGCAAAGTTGGGTCCTAAATCCCTACCGTGTGTCTTCCTGGGATATTCCTTGAGTCAATCTGCATATAAATGTTTAGAAGTCAGTAGTGGTCGAATATATGTCTTGCGTCATGTTACGTTTGTTACTAATGAATTTCCCTATCGTGACTTAGTAGCTTCTGGACTCTCATCTGCGCCCCAGTATTTGAGTTCGGATGAACCTCTACCTTCCCCTGTATATTGCGATGCAGGTACTGTTTGTCTACAGCCACTAGAGACTCGCTGTGCCAGCTCTTTCCCACCCATGGCTACAATGTCGGTCTCAACTGCGGCTTCCTCACCCACCACGACTCAACCAGCGCTGCCTGTGGAGGCTCTGACAGGCGCGTCGACTGGTGGTGCGTTGCAGCTTCACCCAGCGCTGCAGCCCACTGGTTCGGAGTCGTCTGTATTCGCCATGCCCACTGGACAGTCCTCAACGCCTGACTCACCGGCTGCAGCATCTCTGCCGGTTGAAGATCATCGGCAACGAGAGGGGCTGGTAGAGTTCGCATCTGCTGAGGCGGCAATGTCAGTTGCTGGTTCCGTGGACTCTATGGTAACGTCCTCGGTTGATCAACAGGTGGGGGTTGTCCTGGTGCGGAGGTCCACTAGGCCGCGGCGACCGAATCCCAGGTATTATGGAGATAAGTTTGTCAATCTCACGAATTCACATCCTGTTGCTTCTTCCTTGGAACCGCGCACTGTCAACCATGCTTTGAAAGATGATTTATGGCGGGCTGCTATGACGGATGAGTTTACTGCGTTAGTGAGGAACTGCACCTGGGAGTTAGTGCCCCGGGCCAATAACAATGTCGTTGGCTGCAAGTGGGTGTTCCGGGTGAAGCGCAAGGCCGATGGCTCTGTGGACAGGTTCAAAACCTGACTGGTTGCCAAGGGCTTTCTACAAGAACCAGGGCGTGACTACTTTGAGACCTTTAGTCCAGTAGTTAAGCCGGTTACTGTTCGTGTCATTTTGAGTATAGCTTTGTCACAGGGCTGGGCATTACGACAGCTGGATGTCAATAATGCCTTCTTGAATGGCACACTCTATGAAGAAGTCTACATGCAACAACCGGCGGGTTTTATTGATGAACAGCGGCCGGATTATGTTTGTCGATTAAAGAAAGCGATTTATGGTTTAAAACAGGCCCCGAGGGCTTGGTATATTGAATATATCTGATTTTTTAGTTTCTATGGGTTTTAAGAAATCTGTAGCAGACACGTCCTTGTTTGTTTATTGCTCCAGTGGTGTCACTCTGTATTTTCTGGTCTATGTCGATGACATAATTGTAACAGGAAATAATGAAGCATTCGTCGCCGCCTTTATCCGGTAGCTACCAGACCGCTTCTCTTTGAAGGATTTGGGACCTTTACATCATTTTTTAGGTGTTGAGCTGGTGTCTACTACATCTTGCATGTTTTTATCACAAAGCCAGTATGTGGTCGATATTCTGGAGCAGTTTACTATGACGGTGGCGAAACCGGTGTCTACTCCGATGTGTTCATCCGTTGATTTACATACAGATGCCACGCCGTTCGACTCCACTACCTACCACTGGGCAATTGGTTGTTTGCAGTACCTGGCAATCACAAGGCCGGATATTTCCTTCATAGTGAATCGCTTGGCTCAGTTTATGGCGTTCCGATCCAAGCTTGGGCTCACTGATGGAGCCTCAATCTTGCGGGGGCGTGTTAAGATTTAGTCTAGACCTCTTATTTTTTCCTGGTTTGTGTTTATTTGTTTTTCCTAGTCTTAAGGTTCAGGTGTAACTGTTCCTTTCTTTTTGGCTTTGTATGAGTATTTAAACTCTTGTGGTTACAGTCAATAAATTACTGAAACTCACTTTCACACAAAATGAATCGAAAAACACAATTAAAAACAATAAAAAAAATATGCAAAAATTACCTTGCACATCAATGGGAGTCAACCCCCTGAGCCTCTTCGACCGCCTGAGATGAATGTTATTAGCCCCTGCAAACACGTGACTACATTACAAATTTTCTATATATCTGCTGCAACCTAAGGAGGCCAGGAGTTCTTGTCTTGGAAGCATATAATCTTCTTTTGGAAGGAACATAAACTCAGCTAAGTGTTCAGAGAGAAGAAGGGGGCAAACATTTTGAAGGCAACAGTGATAAAGCAGTTCCATTCAAGAATTGTTAGCACATAGAAAATTAATTTCCATGATCACAAATTGTCAACAACTGCAGAGCCATTGAGACCACCATTTACCAACTTAGCCAGAACTATTTTAATTTATTAAAAAAAAGAAAGAAAAGGGGCAAATATTGCATACAGAGCAATGATATCATCGATTTTGCTTAAAATCATTAGTAATAGCTAATTGCAATTATTATTGCTTCTTGTTATCAATATATAACGTATTCAAACAATTACTGAAACTTCACAATTGCTTAATACATCCTTATCATAAGCTGAAATTGTATGAAATTGAACTACTACTTGGTGTGTGCGTCTGTGCCTGTGTATGTATATACTCAATGCTCCCATCTAAATATAATTTTCAACAATTTCTATCAATACCGTATTTAATTACGGGAAAATGCAAGCGCCCGATGCTGAGCTTCAATTAAACAATTATTTTGTCAACCAATCACAATTATTTAAGGTGTCTTTTCTTAAAGATAGGATCTTTATGATCTTTTGGTACGTTCTTGAAGTGGGTTTGGAAGGTGAGCCTAGTAAGGAGCTTGTTGAGGTGTAAAGTGAAGTCTTTAGTCTACAAGAGGTAACCCATGCTCTACAAAATCTATTTTGCTTACCTATGTGAATATTTCTTGGATTCTACATGTGATTTTGCTATGAAATGTGAGTGCTTATGCATTGTCTTGTGAAAATGCATATCTAGAGCTTGTGTTTAGGGTTCTTGTATGCCATTGCTTGGCTATTCCTTTGATTCAAGTCATTTTCTTGTATTGGGTGAGATTTGGCATGTTTTGGACTTGAATTTGAGTTTGGAGTTGAAAATCCCTGAAAGGATTATTTGTGGTACAGGGGTGTACCCACGGGCGGAACGGCGGGTAGGGGTCCAACCCGTCGCCCACCCGCAGGGTACACATTTCGGGTAACCTGTACTCGCGGGCGGAACCGCGGGTAGAGGCCTGCCCGCGGGTACGTGTTGTGATGTTGATTGGGGATTTGTTCCCCGTGATTCTTTTGACTCGGTATTTGGTCTTTTGACTTCCCGTTGTTCTTTTGTGGAACTATTTGAGTGTCTTCTTGATGTTTCGTATGTCTAGAACTATATGGTAGGTATCCATGTAGGTTTTGGTGTCGTGAATCGTGCTAAGTGTTCAACATTGTGTTCCGTTGAACCGTGATGAGTCTTGTGTGTTTTTCGGAACGACGTTTGGTTTACCCGTTTGATAAGCATGCTAGTTCGGTGTTTAAATGCTAGTGTGTGTGTTGTTTGTACCTTCTTAATGGTTGATGATAACTTGTGTTATTCATCGTTGTTGTTGCTGAACTGTGTTCCATTCCTTGATTGAGTATGGTCTCATATCTTCGTTGTGATCCGTTGATTGATTCCTGTTGAGATGTGATGTGTGTGTGTTTTTACCTGGATTGCACGATTAGTGGTATGGGACACTAGTCACCAAGGTATTGCAGTGGTCCTCGTGGTGGCCATGACGTGATTATGGAGTTGTGGCCTTTGTGTAAGGTTCACGTGTTTATTTCTGGGATAACATGTGTTATCCAGGGCATGTATTGCCATGTGTGATCGGTACCCTCGTGTACTATGAAATTGGTGGTTTTGTTGAGGGACTATTGGAGGAGGAACGACGGTTCTCGGGGGAAAAAAGGTTGGACTTGGTGTATAGGGGTCCTGGAGGTAAAGGTTGGAACTAGAAATAAGGTTGGGGTAGACATAAGGTTGGAACCAGGCATAAGGAAGACATATCAACTCGTGATGGGTAATGTCACGAGGGCTTGTGTAGCCGTTGTTGTGAGTTCTCTTCTTGTGACGTGTGCAGTCACAAAGGCATGTCTTGCCTACACATGTGCTGCCGTTGGTCTTGTCTTTATCCTTTTGAGTTGTTATTGTCCTTGTGGTCTTGGGATGTGTTCCCGTGTTCTTGTTGAGAGTGTTGAGTCTTGTGTTGACGATTACTCTTGGTTTTGCACTTAAATATATATGTATTCTGTTTCGAAAATGGCTTTACAAATGTATATCTTATCTATGTATGATATTTCACGTGTATTGGTGAGTTACCAGCATTGTTCGCTGACCGGGCGTCGTCCCATGTTTTATTGTGTTCTTTCAGGTGATGTCTAGACGAGTGCGCGGTCTAGTGCTTGCTAGTATAGCTTCTCCCTTTCGTTTTGTGGCCTGTGTGCCAGCTTAGTTATAAAACTTTGAGACAATGGGTTTAGATGTAAACATTGCAGATGTTGCCGGTGCGTTCATCCTTTTGGTGAACGTGGCATAACACCCCATGTTCCGGATTATGTCTATCTATCTATCTTTCAGTCTTCCGTTGTGTTTATTGTTTAGTTCAGTTATCTGCATGTTTAAGGCTTTTAAATAGCATGTTTTAAAGGGGGTGTTACAGTTGGTATCAGAGCCTAGGAGGATTAAGTCTTGACTTTCTAAGTGGCTAAGTGTGGTTTGAGACCTTAAAGTGACCTTAAGAATCTAAGTGTTTAGGCTTAGGACTTTTAGGACGCGCGGTGAGGTTGTTTGTCTTTTTATTGTTTCTCTGTTTTGTGTCTGTGTTTTGTTTTCTTGTTAGCTTTGGTTTTTTTTAGTTAAGGCACCAGGTAAGGGTGCGGGCCCTTAGTCCTTCCCGTTATCGTGCTGGTTCTGTAGAAGTCAAGGATGACACCATCGAGACGTCGTGCAAGGTCCTCAGAAGCAGCCACCAATGAACAGTTAGCTCAAAGTCTTCATCAACTGACGCGGATCACCCAGACGCTGAGCAACGCCCTCCTCAACATCAACCACCCTCTTCAGAATGAGAATCGCGACGTTGTGCGCCAAGTCGCAAGCCCCCGTCCCTTGATCTTCACCGGTGAAGAAGATCCTGTTGTGCTGGACGAGCGGATCCGGATGTTTGACAAGATCTTCGAAGCTGTGGTTTGCCCGGAGGATCGTCAGGTGGAGTTAGCTACGTTCTACCTTCGGCAAGAAGCGGACTCGTGGTGGATGCTTGAAAGGCCAACTTGTAGACAAGATCCGCTGTCGTGAGTCAAATGCAAGTGGGAACCGTGGAAGTAAGCTCTTGTACCCTTTTTGTTGCACCTCCCCTTGTCTTTGTGCCCTCCCTTGCGTGTTAGCTTCAGGGGTTAGCTTGTTCGATAGTCACCCTTGACCCTCCGTAACCTTTCCTTGTCCCTAGACAAATCCAATCACCCTTTTTGCCAAGTGATCCTTTTCTTCCGAACCTTGTTCTTGTTTCTTCCCAAATCCTCTTGTGCAAGTTGGCGGTGTCATCGGTTTATGAAGGAATCTGGCAAGGTCTAAGAGTTAAGCTGCGTCTGAGTCGTGGGAGAGAGCTTTCAGTTCGGCAAGCTTAGTGATCAGCGTCAAGCCGGAGCTTCGCCGGTAGTGACTTTGAAAATCTTGATTCCCTTCATAATCAACGTTATTCTTGAGTTTTAAATCGGATACCCTCCGTGAGGAAATTCTTTCAACTCCCTAAAACCTCGTTTTGATTCCTTACTCCCTAAGTTGTAACCTCGTTTACAATTCTCTTCTTCTTAATCAACATGGTCATCGAATTGTTGAACCTAAACTCTCACCTTGATCTTTCCCTTTGAATCGAACCTCTTCCTTGACCCTTCATTTCAAACGATTCTGTGCAAGGTGGCAACCTTATTTCCTAAGTTGCAACTTTGATGACTTTGATCCTATTCCTAAGTAATGTGGTCCTTGAGTTTCTGAACCCAAACCTTTCGCTCTAATCCTTTCCGTTGAACCGAATCCCTTCTTGTGAGCTTTCTTTCCCCTGAGTTACCTTTCTCCTTTGTTACCGTTCCTGTTTTGAACCTTTTCATCCGGACCGGAAGTTTTGAAGTTTCAAGTGTTGCTTGGTGGAGAGTTGGAAGTGGTGTGCTAATGCAAGTGTTAAGTTGGCAGGCTGCATCAAGTTAGCCCAAGAGTTAGGGAGAAGTTCATCCTACCCGTGTTTTGGATCTAGCAGTTGAAGCCTTTGTCCGAAGTGACAGATCAAGTTCACGCAGATGCCGAGCTCAAGTTAAGTAGTGGGGGTACCTTGGTTCCTTGGTTGAAGAAGTCAGCAGAGATCAGTTGAAGATGCAACCCTGGTTCTGTGATCCCGAGTGATCGAGTTTAGGGTTCTTGTGGTGTCAGTTTCTATTTGTGGCTTGTTCCTTAGCTGAGCCGTCTCGTTTTGTGTAGATCGTTGGCTAGTTTTGAGCAGGAGTTAGGCTCGGTGTGAAGTTAGCCTTCCTTTTCGGTAAATCCTTTATCTATCACCTTATCTTTCTTTCTTGTCTTACCTTTGTGAACCCTCAACCTATCTTTAAGTCTCTTCTCTCGTTCACCTTTTCTTAGTTGTTGTATCTTCTTAGCCGTTGTTGCAGTTTGTAGGTTGTTTGTTGTTCGCTTTTGTGCTCATTTTGCTTGTTGTTTTGTTGTTTAGTTAGCTTAGTAGTAGTTGGAGTTTGGAGTTAGCTGTTTAGTTCTTAGTGGTTGACTAGGAGTTGGTGTTTGTGTTGGGGCTAGAGTTCGTGATGCTCTATTTACCTGTTTATTAAATTCTTGCCAATCCTTGTTTTGGTATGCCTTCTTTCTTGCTTTGAAATCCTTGTGAATCCTTTTGAGTTTTGACCAAAAGAGTTTGTTCTTGAACCTCTTGTCACAATGTTGTTTCTTTTCACCGTTTGCTTTTATTTCATCGTACCCAAGCTTCGGGGACGAAGCTTCTTTGAAGGGGGAGAGGATGTGACACCCCGAAATCCAAATTCAACTTAGGGATTAATTGAGTAATTAATCCTATTTCAATTGGTGATTTAATTCCTAAAATCCTGAAAATTCAATAGTCGGGGACTAGTAATTGACTAGTCAACCCCATAGTCAAAGTTGTACCTTAAGCTTTGTAAGGAGTTCCCTTATTCCCTTACACTTCCTTTAGTAAGGGTATTCTTGACCTTTCACTTGGTGTTAGTATTGTAACCTAACCTAGTAGACCACCTTCATTCTTTCCTTACACTATCTAAAAATCTAGCTCCACCTTCTCTCTAAAAAGGTAGATAGCTTTTCTTCCAAGCCAAGTTGGAGCCTTGCCAAAACTTCAAGAGTTGCTTCCAAGATTCAACCTTTCATATATTTGGGCATCTAGGAGGGTAAGATCTAAGTTCATCTTGTGTTTTTGGTTTTATCTAAGGTGTCTTTTCTTAAAGATAGGATCTTTATGATCTTTTGGTATGTTCTTGAATTGGGTTTGGAAGGTGAGCCTAGTGAGGAGCTTGTTGAGGTGTAAAGTGAAATCTTTACTCTACAAGAGGTAACCCATGCTCTACAAAATCTATTTTGCTTACCTATGTGAATATTTTTTGGATTCTACATGTGATTTTGCTATGAAATGTGAGTGTTTATGCATTTTCTTGTGAAAATGAATATCTAAAGCTTGTGTTTAGGTTTCTTGTATGCCATTGCTTGGTTATTCCTTTGAT
The DNA here is from genome assembly GCF_001879475.1 of Ipomoea nil. Lineage (NCBI taxonomy): Eukaryota > Viridiplantae > Streptophyta > Magnoliopsida > Solanales > Convolvulaceae > Ipomoea > Ipomoea nil. The sequence goes on from NW_017617607.1 coordinate 1,706,652, forward strand.
TCAAGTCATTTTGTTGTATTGGGTGAGATTTGGCATGTTTTGGACTTGAATTTGAGTTTGGAGTTGAAAATCCCCGAAAGGATTATTTGTGGTACAAGGGTGTACCCGCGGGCGGAACGGCGGGTAGGGGTCAAACCCGCCGCCCACCCGCGGGGTACACATTTCGGGTAACCTGTACCCGCGGGCGGAACCGCGGGTAGAGGCCTACCCGTGGGCCTACCGCGGGTACGTGCTGTGATGTTGATTGGGGATTTGTTCCCCGTGATTCTTTTGAGTGGGTATTTGGTCTTTTGACTTCCCGTTGTTCTTTTGTGGAACTATTTGAGTGTCTTCTTGATGTTTCGTATGTCTAGAACTATATGGTAGGTATTCATGTAGGTTTTGGTGTCGTGAATCGTGCTAAGTGTTCAACATTGTGTTCCGTTGAACCGTGATGAGTCTTGTGTGTTCTTCGGAACTACGTTTGGTTTACCCGTTTGATAAGCATGCTAGTTCGGTGTTTAAATGCTAGCGTGTGTGTTGTTTGTACCTTCTTAATGGTTGATGATAACTTGTGTTATTCATCGTTGTTGTTGTTGGACTGTGTTCCATTCCTTGATTGAGTATGGTTTCATATCTTCGTTGTGATCCGTTGATTGATTCCTGTTGAGGTGTGATGTGTGTGTGGCTTTACCTGGATTGCATGATTAGTGGTATGGGACACACTAGTCACCAAGGTATTGCAGTGGTCCTCGTGGTGGCCATGACGTGATTATGGAGCTGTGACCTTTGTGTAAGGTTCACGTGTTTATTTCTGGGATAACATGTGTTATCCAGGGCATGTGTTGCCATGTGTGATCAGTACAATCGATTACTATGAAATTGGTGGTTTTGTTGGAGGGACTGTTGGAGAGGGAACGACGGTTCCAGGAGGAAAAAGGTTGGACTTGGTGTATAGGGGTCCTGGAGGTAAAGGTTGGAACTAGAAATAAGGTTGGGGGTAGCCATAAGGTTGGAACCGGGCATAAGGAAGACATATCAACTCGTGATGGGTAATGTCACGAGGGCTTGTTTAGCCGTTGTTGTGAGTTCTCTTCTTGTGACGTGTGCAGTCACAAAGGCATGTGTTGTCTAGGCATGTGCTGCCGTTGGTCTTGTCTTTATCCTTTTGAGTTGTTGTTGTCCTTGTGGTCTTGGTATGTGTTCCCGTGTTCTTGTTGAGAGCGTTGAGTCTTGTGTTGACGATTACTCTTGGTTTTGCACTTATATATATATATATATATATATATATATATATATATATATATATATATATATATATATATATATATATATATATATATATATATATATGTATGTATGTATGTATTCTATTTCGAAAATGGCTTTACAAATGTATATCTTATCTATGTATGATATTTCACGTGTATTGGTGAGTTACCAGCATTGTTCGCTGACCGGGCGTCGTCCCATGTTTTATTGTGTTCTTTCAGGTGATGTCTAGACTAGTGCGCGGTCTAGTGCTTGCTAGTATAGCTTCTCCCTTTCATTTTGTGGCCTATGTGCCAGCTTAGTTATAGAACTTTGAGACAATGGGTTTAGATGTAAACATTGCAGATGTTGCCGGTACGTTCATCCTTTTGGTGAACGTGGCATAACACCCCGTGTTTTGGATTATGTCTATCTATCTATCTTTCAGTCTTCCGCTGTGTTTGTTGTTTAGTTCAGTTATCTACATGTTTAAGGCTTTTAAATAGCATGTTTTAAAGAGGGTGTTACAATCGTAGATTTGATAATTATGAATTAAAGCAATTATATCTCCTCTAACTCTTTTTCTAGACATCAAATCGAAGAATCAACACAACTAAAATACACTGAAATTGATTTTTTTTTTTTGTTTATTTATGGATATACCTAGCAAAGGGGGGGGGGGGGGGGGGGGGAATAGAAAGCTGAAACAGAATTACAATCCTTAATGGTGTGAAAAAAAAAAAAAACACGAACCCTAACCCAGAAATCAAACACCACTCACCACCATACTCGTCGCCCCCCCAAACCCTAAGGACACTGACGACTGCCAAGACCAACACCACGGAGAAAACCCCTAAAAAAACACACCGAAGAACTACAAACCCAAGAAAAATACAAAATCCTAAATCCCAACCCAAATCCCTTCGGAACAGAAGCAAACCCACAAACCCCCCGAAAAAAAAACCCCGAAACAAACAAAAAAAGGAAAAAAAAAACACAGAATCGGTGAAAATAATACCGGTAGTAGAAGCAGAAGAGACGCCCCTAAGCCGCTTAGACTGTCTCCTGCTGGAACCAGCCATGAGGGGTGCTCAGACGTCGTGTATACCAGAGGGATGAGGCGACCGGAAGAAGAGCGGGCTGCGAAAACGAAGAGTCTGCGCGAAAAAGCTATAGAAACCGAGTGCCAGTGGAGAGAACAAAAAAACACTCCGATTTTATCTCCTCACACACACAAATTCACCGCGGGAAATAATGACTTGTCATAATAAAAGAAAAAGATGAATTACAAAACAACCACTGCCTACCTACAAACCCAGCCCACATGGGTTTCATTACCACACCCCATCTGAACCGTTAAAAGAACAACATCAACGACCAGGGAGTGTGCTTACGGACTCGGCTAACTAGGAGGTGTGCACCGGATTCAAAAAAAAAAAAAAAAAAAAAAAAAAAAAAAATATATATATATATATATATATATATATATATATATATATATATATATATATATATATATATATATATATATATATATATATATATGTGTATTCAAATGAGGACAAATATATTATAGAGGACTGTAAGGACAGATGTAGTGTGTGCCATTAGCCGGTATGTCGTGTGCATGGCCGAATGTAGTCGTGTGCCAAAGTTTGTATGTTGCGTGCTAGATTTGTGAGGACAAATAATGGGCACACAACAAATTAATATCAGGCACACAACTTAATACATAATGGCACACAAGAATAAATGTAAACATCAGGTTTCAAACCCAGGCTCTATAAATTAACAAAATAATATACAGAATCATATTTTAATAATATATATTGGACTCTCGTAATAAAATATTTTATTAAATATTCTTTGTTTTGAAAATAAACTTATTTAAAATTAAAATAAATTTATACCGAAAATGTTATAAACAAAACATTATTGTGAACATTAATACATTATTACCTATTTTGTAACAGTTATAAATGATATATACTTATTACCATTAAGTATACCTTTATTATTACCTTGTACACTATATATATGTACTTTTACCTCCTTGTAAGATGGATGATTGATGAAAAGACTAATAAAAACTTCCTGACTCTCTTCCTATTATCTTGCCTCTACTTTTATTTCTATTCTATACTGCTTGCAATTGCATTTGCCGGTTACACTACAAGAAAAATCGCGAAACAGCAAAATTCCGTCGCGAATCACGTTTCGCAACGGAATCTGTTCCGTCGTCTATGAGCTTGTCGTATTTCTATACGCGACGGAATAATTCCGTCGCCAAATATGACAACGAATTTGGCGACGGGGAATAAGGCGTCGCAATTTTGCGACGGAACTTTTTCCGTCGCAATTCCATCACCCTTTGGCAACAGAAATTATTTCAACGCTAATTCCGTCGCTATTTTGTAAACAAATATTTTGTCACCATATTTTTTTCCCATCGCTATTCCGTCGCGATTCCATCACATTTTTAATTATTTTTTTTATAAAATTCATTTATAATTTTTTTTAAGTAGTAATATGAGCTTTTAAAATATTAAACATTCAAATCCAGAACTAAATGCAGAGAGGGGACTATAGACGAGACAGAAGTTGCCCATTTCACTTGTATAAACAACTGGAAATTTTTTCTCATTTAATCATTGAAAATTTACATGACCTTACAGACTGTAGGACACAAACCTCTAGTTAGGCATCTTCTGCATAAAACTGAGACAGAAAGGCCTGGTGATTCTTTCCTAAAAGCTGTTTATATATACTATTCAAAGTTAGAAAATGCACAATGATGGGGCGAGTAAATCGTGGTTAATCCAGGGTGAAGCTTGGCCAAAAGCATTTCCACTCAGAGATCTCATCCTCACTGTAAAGCTTTCTGATCCCACCATAATAGCCATCTGCTTCATTGCCTACTTCTTTATGCTCCCTTCGGTTTATAGTCATCTCTCTCCATTCCGAGTCCGGGGAATACTGCCTGAACTCTTACTTCACAGTATATGTGGAACAACAAATTTAAACCCAAACCCATGAACACGATTACAGAAAAGGGTCCTTGAAGAAAAGGGTCCTTGAAAATCAAAACAAATACGCTAAAACAAAACATTCTTTTTCAGCATAAGCCAGCAGAGTAAACATGCAACCCCATACATCAAAAAATGGTTTAGGTATAAGTTTGACATAACAAGTTTTTCTACATTTCATAGAGCTGCTATATCCAAATTCTGACACCTAAGCTGCCATGCCACCAAAGGTCTTGGATATGATATGCAAAGCCAGCAGTGGTCATGGCACTTTTGTGCAAAAGATACTACTAAACAAGTCATGATGCAAAATGGGGTAGCTTTAAAACTAATGAGCAGTCAATAATGAGTGTAAGGGGCATTTCTTATCAATATATATTCCTGGAAAGAAGACAACAGCATTTGTTGGTTAACATATCAAAATTACTTGATAAATAAAAACTTAGATATTTCCAAGCATGATAAACCTTCTATTTTTTTTTTTTTTTTTTTTTTTTTGAAAACAAGCATGATAAACCTTGAATAACACACTTTAGAATAAACTAGTGATACATCTGGTGTCATAAGAAAGTTTAAAGATTTAGTTTAAGGTTAGGGCCATAATATAACCATTTAATTCTACTACCACCTATTCCTTATATTACCAATTTAATGAGGAATTATATGATTCATATAGCCCTCTATACATTTCACTTTCCTTGATAAGGTACTTGTTATTGGTGGCTAATTAGGAGCTAATGAGCCAATGTGCACAATTACAACAAGAAAATAATTATACAAAATAGTTTTCGAATTAAGTTTTTACAGGGTGTTACAGTGTCGGCGCTCTCTCTTCCTGGTATATCAGCGCTGCAGCAGGTCGCCGGTCCTCCACCCGTCTAGAAATAGTAAGTCTTATTTTTTTTTTTTTTTTGTGAGAAGAATAGTAAGTCCTATTTGTCATTTTTAACTCTTTTCATATTTCTTTTGATTCGATTCAATAATTTTGGTACCTCTAAAATGGTTGTTGATTGTTGTAATTTTTCCTTAATATTTTAAACTTCAAAATACATTATTTCTTGTAGATAGCAATGCTATGAGTTCCAAGTCATATCTGGATATGGTTGTGTTTGATTTGCTTATTCTAAGAGCATCCGATCCTTATCAAATTAACTTTTGCACTGTTATTTATGTTACATTAGGAGAGAGAGAGTGAAGTAAAAAAAATGAAAAAGAAAATAAAAAAGGGACAGTTCTGACACAGAAGTAGAAAAAGAAAAAAAAAATTAAAGTTGAAGCTACGCTCTAGCCGGCGCGTTCACTGCACGCGCCATGATGGGCATAGCCGTGTGCAAAACGCGCACAGTTTTGTTCTTTTGTGTCAATTAAAAACCCAACCTCTTGTAGAAGTTTTCTAATTTTCTCTCTCTCCATCATATCATCAATTACTGTTTCAATAACTCCACTTTATTCACTGATGGTGGTGATGCTCTAAGATATACTATTAAGTGCACAGTACTTGCGGACATATTAATGCATTTTTAATGCAGTTTGTAGTTTTATTAATCAACCTTGATTATATTAAAATTTCTTTTGTGGCATAATTATCCTAACCTATCCCTGTAATGCTTATCTAAATCTTCTTGTTAGTATAAAATTGTTCATAGTCACCTGCTCCATTTGGTTTTTAGCTTTACTCATTTCTTTGTACTAATATTTGTACTGTTGTTCAATTGTCTCTGTTTTGTGCTAATTAATTAAGCTAATTAGCAAACTCGTCGCCTTCTCCAATCGCCGGTTTCTGGGCTTAAATGTTTCAAATAACATGTTTAAAGGTTTAATTGCAACTTTTGAAAATTTAAGGGCCTAATTGACTTTTTGAGTAAAGTTCATGTCTATTTGACCCTTTTCCTTTTTATTTTATTTATTTATTTATTTATTTATTTTCCCTGCTAAATTGTATGTGTTTTGCCAAAAATGCATTAGAATTATGTTAGGAATTTTGAGCAATAATCTATACATTCACTATATGCCTGATAGTTTCAATAGCTTTTATTTGATGTTGTAAAAATAACTTGAATTCTTAGTACATTTGACTAACCTAAAGATCTGGAAATTATCATTTGAGTTATGCATTCTCTCACATGGTCTGGTGTTGCAATTTTTTGATCTGATTGATGCTACTAAATAAGCCATGAAATTGTTGCAGATGAGTTTTAGTTCAGTGCTTTATAATAGTTTCTTGACTCTTTGAAATGGTGTTAAAGGAATTTATTTATATAGTGTCTTTTATAAGTGAGCTTCATCTTGTTGGTAATCCATCTTAGTTCTCTTCTGTCTAGTACTTTAATGTGATTGTCCAAGTTAGGCTGCTCTGATCTGCTGGAGAACACAACATAATGTTTCCTCATTTCAGTGTTTCTATATTCTGTGTGAGGCAGCATAAGAGGTACTCTGCTTCCTCATGATCCTTGCACCCCTCAATCTCTCATTATTTGTTAATTTTATTGGTTAATCAAACAATGTTCTTTGACAGTTTCAAATCTTAACAGGAAATTAAAAGATACAACGTCCCTGCATGTGCTTACGATTATAGATGTTCTCGGACGGTGGAGGAAGTCATCGTGGCTCAGTAGTGCAATATCTACTACTGCCAACTTCGAAATACAGTAACAACGTAACCTGAAAGGGAGAGGTTAATTTGGAGCTAGCGCTGAAGGGAAGGAAGTTTTGTAACAATATTAAGACCACGGAAGCCAATCAACTTATTTATGTGGAAACTCTCCTACGAAGCAGCGAAGATACATTTCGATAGTGCGGTCTGGCCATCAGCTTGCGGATGATATGCTGTAGAAAAGAGAAAAGTGGAGCCACTCAATTTGATCGAAGAGGTCTTTCCAATTAAAAGGCACTAGTGGACGTCTTATCACGATCACTGAAGGCCATGTAGTTTCACAATGCTGGCGAAGAAAGCGACGGTAACTAAGGTAGCCGTGTAGGGGTGACTTAGAGGAAGGAAGTGCGCATACTTGGACAGACGATCCACGACCACCAAGATAACTGACTTACCATGAACTTTAGGGAGACCCTTAATAAAGTCCAAGGAAATGTCAATCCAAATTAGCTAGGAATCCGTAATGGTTGAAAAAGACCCGCATGGTGTAGATTCTCCCATTTGCAACGTTGACAAGTAGAACAATTACGTACAAACTCACGGACAGATCGTCGCATCAGAGCAATAAAATTCCCGAGTCAGCCGAAGTAAGGTTTTCTGGGCTCCTTCATGCGTAGTGTCATGTACACTTTCAAGAATCAATGGAATAAATTTGGATGTTTGTAACAGGAAAATCTTACCTTTGTAGCAAAGCAACCCGTCCACAAAAGTCCAATGCCACGGTAGGACACAAAAAATTTGAAACCGACAAGTCGACCGATTAAATCATTATTGAACCCAATTTTGGGGTTGATCGATATTAGTCTAATTTAATTAATTGGGCTATGATAATTAAATTAATTTAATTAGTCCAAGTAAATTTGATTTGGCTATTGAATTAATTAATTAATTGGCCCAAGCCCATTTAAATATAATATGATTTTATTATATTTGAATTAGATAATTATAATTTAATTTGAATTTGGATTAGATGATAGAATAATGAACCTAGACTTGATTTTGGCAAGCTTCATTTTAGTAGATAATTAATTAATTTAATTAAATAAATATTAGTGGAGTTTGTTGAGGGATTTTAGTTACAAACTTCACTATAAATAGAGCCTCAATTTCATTCTTTAAATCACACCTTAAATACATTGAGAACAACTTGAAGACTTGAAGAATTGAGAGCTACTTGAAGGCATTTGAATGTTTGAAGCCGCTTTGAAGATTTTGAAGCCATTGCAGGTACTTTGAAGCTTTGCAGAGTTGACTGGCTTGAAGCTTGACGTTTGCTTGCTGTTGAAGATAACACCACTTGAATCCCCGAAGCTACGCCATTTTGAATCCCGGAGGCATGCGCCACTTGAACCCCAGAGGCTACGCTATTTGAATCCCGGAGGCACTTCAGTAGATAACGTTAGTGAAGAATCAGAGGACTTCTTGATAGAGATCTTTTACCCGCGCGATTTTGAAATTTGAATATATACTGTACAACTTTTCTTTGTTCACATGTTGACGACCCTTCCAAGCCGTCAAGAACATGTTGTGATAAAGCTTAAGCCTCGGCGAAGTCCCGGAGTTCACTACGAATACAATCCAACAAAGGAGAAATAGCATTGAATGTCACCATCGGTTTGCGAACCAAAATTCACCAGGATATCGGAACATGCCACATCGTTACCATTCCCCACATTTAGTCCATTTTCACCATCGGTTTGCGAACCAAAGTTCACCAGGATATCGGAACATGCCACATTGTTACCATTCCCCACATTTAGTCCATTGTTATCCCTTTGTTATCGGTTGGCAATACGGGAAATCTATATGATATAATGCAAGTGATCAGAATGGTCTCAAAGAAAATTCAAGTCCAAGGGTTCGATCCTTGGCTTTGGTAATGGAGCAGTCTTAAATCTTCAGGCCAGCTGTCCCACCCAAAAGAGGTGCCTACAATTTAGCGAGGGGATTAGTCACTCTGTTCGACGGTGGAAACCCTGGGTATACCCAAACAAAAAAAGAAAAAAAAAAGAAAATTCAAGTCATGTGTTGCACACACTTTCCTTTGCTACCTCCCAAGTGTTCTAGGAGTGTTGTAGCATCAATTTATCAAGATAAAACTGATAAATTGAATCACAATACTTAAACAAAGGAACACTAAAAATTTAGGAAGGTTGGGAGAAGTTTTTTGGAGGCTCCAGGCTTTTATAGGAGAAATTTGTGATTTATGCCCCCTTGCATACAAGAGAGAGCATTTATGTTATATAACTCAAACTTTATTGAAAAAGAAATTGTATATATACTAGTGCCCACAATTCCAATTTCCTTTTTCGATCTGGGACAAAGGCTCCTTCAAAGCCTTCCCAACTCCATTTTTTCCTAATCAATTGGGTATACTTTGGGACTCAATTTCTCATTCACCTGTTATCTATTTTATGCGTATAATATATCAGCAAATTAAACATTTCACTAAGAAAAATCCGAATCATATTTTAACCCGACCCAAAACGAAAATGGACCCACTGAAAATTATACAACAAACGGCCACTTTAAATACCAATTTTTCCATCAATGAACATTGAGAAGGAATATGTGTTACTACCCAACTCATAATAAGATAAATGAGATCTTATTCTACAAAATTAACACAATGGACTGTCGTCCAGATTATGTACATACAATTAACATATTATGTATTTTCAATTATAACTGAAAGTACATAATCTCTTTACTAAATGTACATAATCGCACAATCTCCTATGAGAGGATATGTGAGACGAGTCAAATTTTTCATAAGTATTACAATTTTTTCTCATAAGTAACTTTCCAGCCCTTAATATTATGTTTTGATTTAAAAATATTATTATATTTTTCCTCATAGGTATTACATTTTTTTTTTTCATAATTAATTTGTCAACCCCTAAATATTATATTTTGACTTAAAATTATTATAGAGTGCATTTTTCCTCAAAAATAATAAACATTTCCAAATAATAAGTGACAAACAATTATGTTGGTTTTACGGCTACCGGAGTAGCCGGTCGGCGGGCCAACACTACTGTAAAATACTATGCAAAAGAGAATGATCGTGCGAGAGAAAAATGAAGCAAAGTAACGCTATGTGTCTTGAAAAATCGGATCCCTACAATGTGACCCCGAGGTGGTATTTATACAAGGATTTGGGCCTTGAAAAATGCAAGAAAGGGAAAATTAACTAAAATAGACAAAGGTCTTCAAAAAAAAAAAAAAAAAAAAAACTAAAATAGACAAAGGAAAGCTTCCAAAATTGCTGGAGTATCTTCCTAATGTAAGAAAAGGAAGTTACTTGGCGTACAAGGAAATCATTTATGCTAAATCTACCCTTAACCGCCTCTAAAGCGCGCACTCGGTCTAGGACAGGCCGACTACCTATCCTGGTTGCCCAACTGAGTTGAATAAGGGACCGCCTGAATCCTGCGCGTTCATTAGAACAATAGAGGCCTCTCCCTTCGAACTGCTAAGTGTCCTAGGCACCCATGCCCGATTGCTTGCGCCGTACCTGGCTGAACGCCCAGCTAGGGGGTACCTATCACCAGTCCCTCACTTTTCTGAGGTTTAGCTGAGTGACGACCTAGAAAAGTAAAAAACTTACCAAGTGTAGAACTCGGGTCCTGACCAGCTGCTTGCCATTATTTAAGAGAGAGCTAAGAGGAGGCGCGCAATCGGTTGGGCGTGCGATGGAGTGGTTTTTACGGTTTTCCCGACTGGTTCCACAAATGGTACAGTTACTGAGATGTAATAATTGGTCCTCTCGAATTCTGCCAGTTACATCTCGATGGTGTCTCTTTGTAACGGTCTTGTCAAATGTTACGTCTCTCTCCCCACCCGTCCGATGAAGGACAAGTGTCGCAATCTGGGCGACCAGCCGTACCTATAAATAGCCCGGCCACTCCCCCTCCTTTTCCTTTCACTTTTTTCTCCAACTCCCTTCCTTCTCCGGCGAACTCCCTACTCTCCCTTCACTTTTCTCCGGTGATCTAGCACTCCTCTTCGGCTTTCAACCATCCTCCGAGTCAGTTCCGTTCAACCCTCCGGCGGTTTCTTCATACTTCTTAACGTTAGCCCTCCTTTCTTTCCTCTTACTGTTAAATGTAAACTTCCCAGACCCCCATCGCTTCCTCCTCCGCCGATAGTCAAGGCGTGACTTCAAACTCTCCGGCCACTACATCCCGGCCAGCGACTGCCCCGGGAACCACCTCCGATACCCCCGTCGATCCTCCCATCCATAGGGATCCAGGTTTCTTCGAGGACCTGGAATGGCCAGTTGGCCGCTGTTCCACCGTCACTACTAACGATTAAAACCACACCTGCCGCCTACGGGTACAATGACGGTCACTCGTCATGCTGGTGATCGACAACAAGTGATCGATCCGCCTAAGGGCGGTTTTGTGGGGATCCACTACAAGTCCATTTGTTGTGGATTTCGAGTACCCATTTTTCCTTTTCTTTCCCTTATTCTCCGGTACTACGGCCTTGTGCCTGGTCAGTTAGGGCCAAACTCCTACCGCCTCCTTGTCTCCTTTCTGACTTATTGCCACCGCCTTGGGGTGCATGCTTCCTTGCCCCTCTTCCACCAACTGTTCCGGCTGACGGCCGATGGTTCGGCCGCCCCAGGTTACGTGCAGATTCGTAGCTGGGACGGTCGCAAATTCCTGGATAAATTGGAATCCTCCTACAAGGGCTGGAAGGAGGAGTTCATGTTTGTCTGCCCAGTTGTCCCTCTTCATGCCGCATTCGACTTCCCGACTACCTTGCAGTCGTCGTACGACCGCCTTGCCCGGACGACCTAGAAGATATGGTCAAGAAAATCGAAGAGGGTGAGTTAATCTCGGCCAGGCGCTAGTTGTGACTGCAGGCCATGCAAAGGGTTGAGATTCTGTCGGCCGGTGCAGTCAACACAGGTCTGCTATCTGTATTCTTCTAATTGCCTGTGTGCTATAAATAGGCTTTGACCGCCTTTTCTCTATTGCAGGGAACAACGATACTGAGACGTCCTCGGAGGAGTCGGACGAGGAAGATCAGGATGGTGTCGATACTTTAGTCGTTTGTCACTCAACTTCTAGACAGGCTGTTGAACTTATCTCCAACGACGAACAACCAGCCGAAGCGTCCTCCGAGGGATAGATAGCTAATCGCCGTGCATTGCTCCATGCTTTTGGTTGCGCCCGCCTGACTGCCGCTGATAAAGGCAAGGGCGTGACCACTTCGGCCGACTCCACCCTATCGCTAGCTATACGCAGCTCGGACCCACTGGTTATTGGTGGATCACCGACTGCCTCAGTCTAGTCCGTGGCAGATACTAGGCGAAAGGGGTTGGCCACCCCGACTGCGGCCGCTCCGTCGCTACGTTGGTCGGGGACAAAACGTCCGGGAGAGACCCATATAGAGGCACCGGCTGCCAAGCGGATACTGGTTGGTCCCGAGGCAAACGAGACGGAGGCCATTCACAAGGGGAAGTACTCCGTGAGTGACTGGCTCGAGAATGTGATCTTCTCCAAGGACCTGTAGTCCGTAGAGGGAGTTGATGCCGACCTGCTGCTGGATGGGGTGGGTTACCCACCGAACTTTTCAGGTGAGTCGATTGCATGCATTCCAGCACTTAGACTAACATTGTCTTTTTGCCATGTACGCTCTCATGTGCCAACTTGCACTCTGCCGCCACCAAAAGGTCATGCTGGCCGAGTTGAAGGATATCCACGATATCCGAAATGAACATGCCAAAGCAGATGGACGACATGAACCTAAAGCTTGGACATGTGACCTCTACTCTAGAGGCAGAGCAAAGGAAGAATGAGCAGCTGTTGGTGGATCTGCAAACTGCCCGCGATGTCGTCCTGGCTGCGTATAAGGAATCGACCGACTTCCAGCGGGAGGTGGCAGAATATACCCGGTCCAACACTGAAGAGATCACCCTGGTTAGGCCTATCTGACTAACGCTGGCACAAAGGACTACCAACTTGGCATAACCGACATTCAAAAGGAGATTTACGTTGTCCTGGCTGCTCGGTATAGCGACTCCAATCCTCACCACTATGGGTTCCCGGCTACTCTGGATGAAGACAACCGTACCCCAACTACCCCCGCACATGAAAAAGGGGTAGTGGACCTGGACCATCAAGCTACTAGTCAAGGTGGCGGCCAGCAAATTTTGCTGGACACCGAGTATTTGGACTCGGCAGCCAACCGCAGTGCACTGGCTCGAGCACCTCAAGCTTCACTCTTGACTTAAACGGGGAAGATGAGGGCGAGTTGGCCGACCAACTGCAAAGGCGCCGCTCAATAACAATTACCGCTACTCCGACTGACATTTCCGCTTGCCTAATTGAGGAGACATGGCGAGCTGTCGTAGGCTCTCAAATTAAACCCTTACAAACGTAGTAGCGGGAGTAAGGATTGTTCCCACGATGAGTAACTAGTTTAATTTTTGTACTTAAGAAAATGATGGTGATTTGGAATATAACGAGAATAAAAATTAAATAAAAGAAAAATCGATGAAGAACAAAATATTGAAAACACTTAGAATAGAAAACCTTAGTTAGTCAATATCCACCACCAGAATTTAGCACTGATCATTGATTCAAAAGGTAATTAATATGCACTTGAATATTTGTCGTGAAATTATTTCATTCCTGTTTCGCATTAGTTGTAGGTAACTAAAGCACACGCGATTTAATTAACACTAACTACTAAATAATCTAAGACAAGCGCTATAGATTTACTTTAGTAGCAACAATAGAAATTCGGAAAACCGACAAACTAAATAACACAAGCACAAGCAGTTGCATTTAATTTAGGATAATATTCTACCTGAGACCAATTATCACTAACTCCATCAATAATTTATCTCAGTCACTATTGAAATTATAATAACTTGTAGTACAAATCATTATCTAACATAGCGAATAATTATATCAAATAAATAACTAGTAAGCCTCCCTAGCAATTAAATGATATAACTATTAAAATAATTTTGAAGAATATTTAATACTGAAATGCATAAAAATTATATAACAAAAGTAAATAACTTTAATAATCTCTCAATATAATCAATTCTGGGGCTTCAATTTACTAAACCAAACTAAAGAAAATTAGCCGCGCAGGACCATTGATAACAGCTTCAAAGAAAGAATTTAGATATTCAAGAGGAAGAATGGTTCCTTTCCAACACTACTGTCATCATCTATTTATATTACTTAGGCTAACAAACACTAGAATTCATTGCATCCTCATGCCAATAATCCACTCATATTAATCCAAAACTGTAGCAACAAATTGAAAACTCAGCAGCTTCCATCTGTCGCCGATTCCTGCAAATTAGATGGACGAATGACTATGTAAGCTTCACATAATTGGGACCCATTTAAGGATTAAATTTTTATAATTAAATTAACACTCCTTAGGCAATAGCTAATTCAAAAAATCAACATTGGTTTAATGAATTCATTATTAAAATGTTTTATTTACTTACATCCTAATTTGGTATGAAATAAAGACATTATTATTTAATTGAAATAAATACTACTATATTATGCGAAATAATACAAAAACAGTTACTGTAACATATACAAATAAACTATAATATTTATTATTATCAAGATTGCTGGCCCATCAACCAATTAGAGTAGTTGTTAGGAGTTTCCCTTATCTTTTTTTTTTTTTTTTTTTTTGGATGTAACCGATTGCTTACACCTGGGTTTTTTTTTTTTTTTTTTGAATGAAAATTTCCTATTTTCCTCTATGTTTCTCCTCTGTCGCTTGTACACATCTTCGATTTTGACTAAGTCTTTTTCGGGTCGAGGCTGACTGCCTACGAGCCCCTAAGTGCCAACCTCCACAAACCAACTCCAAAATCCGCCAAGTCCCTCAGTGGCTGAGGTTGACTGCCTACAAGCCCTTGAGTGCCAAACCAAACGAACCACCTTCAAAATTTGCTAAGTCCCTCAGTGGACGAGGCTGACTACCTACAAGCACCATGAGTGCCTTCTTCCACAAACCAACTCCAAATCCGCCAAGTCCCTCAATGGGCGAGGCAGACTGCCTACGAGCCCCTGTGTGCCAAACCAAACGAACCACCTTCAAAATCCGTTAAGTCTCTTAGTAGGCGAAGCTGACTACCTACAAGCCCCTCAGTGCCAACCACAACAAACTGACTTCAAATCAGCTAAGTACCTTAGTGGACGAGGCTGACTACCTACGAGCCCCTGAGTGCCAAACCAAACGAACCACCTTCAAAATCCACTAAATCCCTTAGTGGGAGAGGCTGACGGCCTACAAGCCCCTGAGTCCCTTCATGCCTAAAAAGGCAAAGTCAGGCATCCTCGCGAGGAGGGGTGACAGTTCTCCCCCAAATTTGATGAAGAACGTTTTTCACGCATCCATCAAATATCAAATTACAGTATAGAGTTTAGATATCGTTCCACTGGAGATGACTCTTGTAATGTTAGGAATTGATGTAAAGTGGAGTTAAGCACAAGCTAAAACTATTCTTTTAGAAGCTAGACCTATCCTTAATGAGTTGGTTTGATAAGATTAGGCTAAAAACAAATAAGACAAGTAAAACAAAGGACCGGGACTTGGTTGATTCAAGCTAAGATGCCAAATATTGTACTCAAGATTAGGGAATTAAACAAGGCATAAGGTAAGTGAGATGCACAAAAGTGTCCAAATACCACTCTCGTAGCTATCTGGACTTGCAACCTAACCTTAAACTCCACTCTCGTGGCAATTCAATCCAAGGTTGCCCAAGCAAGAACACAAGGCATAAATTCTCCTTAATACTCGAAATACTCTCGTATTGGGCATTAAGTGTGTGAATGTGTGGCTAGTGTACAAGTTCTACTCTCGTAGCAACAAACACACTCCAAATCAAGCATATAATTGGGATCCAACAATCATACACAAATTTCTCAACAAACCCATTTCACACAACAACCCTAGATCACCCAAATTAATCCCCTTTATGCAATACATCTCAAATAGGCATCAATAGCAAGAAATCAAACCAAATCCTAGTCCCAAAACACTTAGATACTCATAATATAACAATAAATACACAATATTAAAAGAGAAATTGAAAGCATAGATGAAAAGTAAAGAGAATGAGATGAATAAGAAAACTTCTCTGTTGAAGCCTTGAAATCCAAGATTTACAATGTTCTTGAGCTTGGAAATGGAAAGGAAACACAAATCTACACTAATCTAAGCTATTCTAAACTAACCCTAACTAGAGAAATGAAAGGGAAATGAAAGATGTAATGAAAGATATGTTTTGGGGTGGAAAAATCCCCTTAAAAGGGTAAAAAACGGGCTGCAAAAAGTTACAGAGGGCTGGCCACGGGCGTGGCTTCACCCGTGGCCAGAAATGCAGGGCACACTGCCCAGTGGCCAGACCCGTGGCCACAGGCAGTGTGCATTGCCTGTGCACTAAGGTTGTCTTCTAGGCCCGTTTTCACCCTCAAAACCTTTGAATTAGCGTTTGTGATCTTCATCAAAGTTGTAGCTCTTCAAGTTAGTTTTCCAATGACATAAAAAACACTTAATTTAGACACTCCTACGCAGAGATATGGCCAAAATACGGAGACTGCGCCAATCTGGCGAGGAATGCCACCTTACTATCTTTTGCTTTGCCTTTGCATTGAATTGCCTATATCATCAAGACCACTAAGGCACAAATATTTGGCACATGAAAGAGTGTTGTTCAATCTTCTTTTCTTCATTTTGCCTCACAAAAATATCCTCATGCTATGATGACTTGGAATCTTGATCAAATAACTCAATGTTTGGCTCAAAACATCATTTTCTTGTCAAGTCACCTAAGCAAAAACAATCATTCCATAAGTTACCAAATTGGCCCCATAATATAATGATTAACCAGTAAAAATACCAAAATGTAAAAGGAAAAAGCATTAGTTTTAGACATTCATCACTGCACATCCAAACTTCATACCTTAAAAGGCGAAGTCAGCCATCCTCGCAGGGAGGCGTGACAATCTCCTAACTTGCACGCATCGTGGCAGTCCATCTGAACTTCGTTCCTGAAAATGAAAAGTCAGCCATCCTCGCAAGGAGGGGTGGAAGTTCTCTCCCATTTGCACGCAGTGTGGCTGCCCATCCGAACTTCATGCTTGAAAATGTGAAGTCAGCCATCCACGTAGGGAGGGGTGACAATCTTTCGGCCTGACCGGTTGATTACAAGTGAAATGCTAAAACGAACTAACATAACTTTATTACTAATCAACTAAGTAATAAACGAACTAGTTTGGCAACTAAGTGCCTTCAACGAATAGCAAGAGAAAGGAAAGACAACTAGCCTACTGATAGAACTTCTTTAAGTGGTGAGCATTCCACGTGCGTTCCACCAGCCAGCCTTCCTTAGTTTCCAGTCGGTAGGTCCCCAGATAGACTTCCTCTAGAATCTTATAAGGTCCTTCCGATTTTACTGCCATTTTGCGTCCGGTCGGCCGGCTAACCTCCCGATTCCTTAGGACCAAGTCGCCTACCTGATGGAATCGGACTCGTGCTCTCTTGTCCTGGTACTTCTTGACTGCCTGCTAGTACTCAACCATTCGGGCATACACCGCATCTCTTCTCTCTTTTAGGAAATTCTTCTCGATTTGCAAGCTCTCCCCATTGCCTGCATCATTGTACAGCAAAATCCGCCAACTAGGAACCTTGATCTCAATCGGTACCTTAGCCTCAAACCCATATGCCAAAGCGAAGGGGGTTTCGGCAGTCGCCCATCGAGGAGTCGCTCGATAGGACCATAAAACGTTTTCTAGCTGCTCGACCCAGGTTCCTCCCAACTCCTCCAACCTCTTTCTCGACCCAGGTGCCCGTTAACCTAAGGGTAGGATACATATACTTTTATGTGGTGGATCCCGTGCTGGATGCAAAATGCCATGAATGCCCGGTTGTCAAACTGTCGACCATTGTCGGTGACCAACTGCTCAAGTAGTCCGAACCAGCAAACGATATTTCTCCATACAAATCGACGACACTGATACTCTGTGATGGTCCCCAAGGGTTCAACCTCTGCCCATTTGGTGAAGTAGTCTATTGTCGCTATACAGAACCACACACGTCCGGGCGCTTGGGGAGTGGCCTGAGCAGATCGATCCCCCATTTTGCAAAGGGGATCGCGGTGGTGACAGGGGTATAGAAAGTGGCTGGTCAGGTGTCCTTTTTGGCAAATGACTAGCAAGTCGGGCACTTCATCACTTTTTCCATGCAATCTTTCATCATGGTCAGCCAGTAGTATCCCTAAATAACAAGCTTCCAAGCCAAAGTGTTGGCCCCTTGATGAGCTGCACAAATCTCTCGATGCGCCTCTATCATAACGATCTTGGCCTCATCAGGAAGCAGGCAGCGCAACAATGGTCTGCTGAAAGATCGTTTGTATAACTGACCGTCCACTATCTCATAGGGCGTTGCTCTTCTCCTTACGCGCTCGGCGTCCTCCTTGTTATCAGGAAGCTCACACTATTGCTTGTACCTTATGATATCCGCGATCCAAAACCACTAAGGATGAGTGTTAGGATCGGGGTGGGGAGTAGGCATCCGAGTGACTGCACAGACCAACAATGCTTCGGTGCTTGGTTCCACGACCTCTATCCGACAAGCCATCGCGAGGTGGCTGGGCACACCTCCCAATGCTAGCTTCGATATAATGTCTACTTCTGCGTTCTCTGCTCAAGGCACATAGACGATCTCATAACTTCAACAATTCTTTCCTAGTTTAACATTCTGCCTTAAGCTGACTGACCACCAAACAGGAGTCGGTCTTGATCTGCACTCGAGTGGCTTTAAGTGCTTGGAACAACTGGAGTCCGCCTATGACTGCCTCATACTCCACCTCATTGTTCGAGGTCCCAAACTAATATTGGAAGGCGTAATACAAGTGATGGTGGAGAGTGTGTTACTGTTCATATCGTGTTGGAAATGTGCTAGCTATGTCTTAAATTGTTTAATTCTTGAAATATGCATTGGAAGTTACCTCTTTACAGCATGTGAGAAATGCATAGAGCCAAATAGGTTTATATCATTTTGCATGCTGGCATGTTATTCACATCTTATTTTGTTTGGACCTTAGTCAAGTATCTATTGAAGTGGGAGTGTCCCCTCAACTAGAAATATAATTGAAAGCAAGGCCGGAAATGAACCTAATCTTGGTAAGGTATAGGGCAAAATGTGAGCCTTTTTGGTGAAAATTGAGAATAAATTCCCAAACCCCGAGAAAAAGGCACCAGAGAATTGAAGTAGTAGAAATGAAGAATGAGAAAAAGTCAAAGACCAAAAATAATGGCCATCCCTTGAGATAAAAGAAACGAGGTGATCCGTCTCGCTAGAATTTGGGGCAATTCCATTGCACTGTCTTCGAAAAAGCGTAGAGCTTTACGTGAAGTCGGTTGTCCCAATGGCGATGTTCTAGGAGACAAGAAGAGAGAGTGGAGGTGAGCCACCCCGCTGGAAACCGGGCACCCATAGCACTGACCTTCAAAAAAGCATGGAGCTCCATGTGAAGTCGGGTCGCTCGGTAATGATTCCGAGGGGATGAGAAGGAAAGAGTGCCCGCCTAAGACAAATGGCGGGGAGCGGTCCATACCAAACCTTTCACTTATTTTATGTACAGCGCCTTGGCGTTATAAGGTTGAAAGCTTGGTTGGGGTGTGCACATCGTTCCCACTACGTGGATCGGCTTGAAGGCCCTTATAAAATAGGAGGTGAATCCCAATTTTTGCATGCTTGAATTGGTGTGGAGAGTATGTCCCGTTGTGTTTAATTTTATCCTTTGAAAGTGGTTTTTGCTTCCATTGTATATTCCTTGAGTTGCTTAGTAGGGCACATGGTATCACACTTGCTCTATGATATGAGGGATTTCACCCCCTCCATTGTTTTACACATTTGTCTTGATACACCAATTGATAGATTGAATTTGCATTAAGCATATTTGTTAGTTATCATTCCTTGAGTTGAATTGAAACCTTGCTCGATGACGAGAAAGAATAAAGTGTGGAAACTATGATAAGTGCCAAAGATGCTACATTTGCTAGGGCAATTAGGAGGCATATTGTGTTTTATTTAGAGTCTTTTGAGCCTAATACATGTGTAGAATATTTTACTTTGATAGAAGTTAGGATTAAGGACTAATTGAGATTGCCTTTGTAGAAAAGAGCAAAACACTGTCAATTACAGGGCATTCCAGCGACAGGTTGTTAATCGGAGCATATCTTGAGCTAGGAGTGTCCAATTGAGGTTATTCAAGTTGCTATGGTTAAGAAACTTCAAGAACTACAACTTTGAAGAAGACCAGGAGGGCTAGTTACCAACGCATCGTCCAACACACGTTGGACGGGCGTTGGGGCGAAACAGAAAGTTCAATGTTCCGACCAACGCACGTTGGAGATTGCGTTAGGCGGCCACTTTCACGGAAAAATCATATTTTTGCCTATTTAAAGGCTTGTATTGGGTCTATTTCAGGGGAGGAGACTATAGAAATCAATACCACTCAATTAGATAGCTTAGATTAGGGTTCTTAGGGTAGATTTCTAGCTAGTAGACTCATTGTTCTACAATTTCCCATGGATTGCTAAACACTTTGAATTGAAGACTTGGGTAACATTTCTTCTTGCTTTTGATTTCATATCTATCTTGTGTTTGTAATCTATTGATGATGATGAGTTGCTAGATTGCTAGGATTTGGTTTGGAATTGGATTGTGATTGTGTATTCATGCTTTGTATAGATTAGATGATGAGATTTGATGTATCGATTGACCTTGAATGTCTATGTTGTAGAGGTGTGCATATTGACCTCTCTCCATTATGTGCTCCAATGGAGAGATGTGTGTGAGAGTGGGGAAGGAGTAAGAGATTTCCCTTGTCTTAGTCTTGCCTTTGCAATCTCCGGCTTATGGCCCGAGAGGGCTAGATTGGTGAGGGGACGGTAGACCGCCCATATACTGTTTGATAGAATGACTCACCAGACTTAGGAATTGAGAGTATAGGTTCTACGCAACCTAATGTTGGTGCCTTAGTTCTCCCTTAGATTAGTCAACCCTTGCACCTTCTCTTATCCACCTTTAGATCAATGAATGCATGATCACGAATCTTTTCCATCCAAATCCCCGTTTTACTTATTTGTTTGTTTTCCTTTATTTCTTTGTTTTCCTTGCTTGCACGCACATGCTCACCTACACATCTTGCACCTAGCCTACCTTGTTAACACATTGTGACAACTGATTGTTTGCACTTTGCTTACTCCGATTTGTTGTCCTTGAGTTTGACACTCGGGGGTTCCACAACCTTCGTTTACACATGTATCATTCCATCCCACCACACTAAAACTACAAAACATCAGCGTCTCATGAGTCGGCGCGACAGTACCCCCAGTACGTGCTGTCAACGTCTCACCAGAATTACGGTGACTAAGCTATTCTCGAAGATCTGGAGGCATGGCTACCCGCGGGCGACATGCCCGGCGTTACCTAACCTTCTACTTCATCTAGTTCGTGCCATTAGCAAAGTTTATAGAGACAAAACCTTTTGTATCGATCCCCATGGACGGTGACAATGTTTGTTTTACGGCTACAAGAGTAGTCGGCCAGCGGGTCAATGCTACCGTAAAATACTAAGTAAAAGAGAATGATCGTGCGAGAGAAAAATGAAGTAGAATAATGCTATGTGTCTTGAAAAATCAGATCCCTACAATGTGACTCTGGGGGGGGGGGGGGGTATGTATTTATACAAGGATTTGGGCCTTGAAAAAAGCAAGAAAGGAAAAATTAACTAAAATAGACAAGGAAAGCTTCCAAAACTGCTGGAGTATCTTCCTAATGTGAGAAAAGGAAGTTACTCAGCGTACAAGAAAATAATCTCCTCTAAATCTACCCTTAACTGCCTCTGGAGCACGCACTCGATTGGGACACGCCGACTGCCTAGCCTGGTCGCCCAACTGAGCCCAATAAGGGATCGCCTGAATGCTGCGCGATCATTAGAACAACAGAGGCATCTCCCTTCGAACTACATAAGTGTCCTAGGCACCCATGCTCGACTGCCTGCATCGTACTTGGCTTAATGCCCGAGTAGGGACTATCTATTCCTGATTAGTATTACATTTTACATCGTAAGTATTGCATTTTCATCGTGACCCGCCCATCTCACGAATAAATATACATGAGACAATCTCACAAGAGACTCAGCGTACCCATACATAAATAACTGAATGTAAATAATCAGTATAACTGAAAATAATACTCCGTAGTTTGCTAATTGCATACACATAATCTAGATCAAGGTTCACAATGCTCATAGTGGACCATGTTTCACAATATAACAATTATCGGTCATTCTTTCTGGACCGAATTCTTCACGTACTTTCACCAGTATAAGAACTCCCATCAAAGATCAAACCAACTGGGGAGCTAAGGTGCTTCAATGAATATCAAATTCCAAGGTGATGATGTTTATAGATAAAAATATAGTTATCATTATGATTTAAAGAAAACTATGTCCCTAATTAAAAGAGGCCAGAACTTTTACGACTTGATATGCAATTGAAGAACGTTTTAATTTAATGGGAAACTGTTGTATGATATGGATGTTAGCTAGTACTGTCAAAATCCAATGCCCTTGTTGGTTTTTAAAAAGAAGGAAAAAAAGGTGATTAACGCAAAAGAAAATAAAAGTGTTTAACGCGCCAGTGGCACAACACGCGCATTGCACCTTTTTTCTCATTTTTCTCTTTCCTGAGGGCCCACAAATTAAAAAATCATGAATTTGCAGGAGTGAAAAATGTATTTGCTCTCCTTCTCTATCCTACACTTCATTTTGGACCCCTCAAAAAACTAAGAAAAAACTACTGATGTAGATGCACGTTGACTGTAATAGTGCTTTCTGCAAACCAACCGTAGTCATCTGCTCCTCCACTTGATAGGCCTTATCAGCTCCCCCATGGTTTTGTACAAATATTTCTACAAAACCAGAACCTTAACTCCTGTGCCTCTGCCTGCTATTCTAATAATTTAATTTCATTCTCCATCTATTCCTATATATTCACCCTTCTTCTTCATTATATTCATACATGCACCCACAATTAGGGTTTCAAGTTCCTGTATGTGAGAGCCCAGGTTTAATTTTAACATCACCGAATTAATTTAACACAAATACATTATTCAAAAAATCAAAGAAAATATAATAATGCTCATCAATACAACATATATAAATATATTTATCTAGCAACTCGATCAACAATAACAGGCTAATCAGTTTAAGGTTGAAAATGATAGACATTGATGATGATATGAAATGGTAGATACATATATATAATATAAGGTAGGTATATATTAGTAGCTAGGTAGTCTTCGCAAGATGAGATTGGGACATTGAAGGGGCTTCCATAAGCTCCTCAAGCTGAGAATGCATATGATTGATGAAGGTCATGGTCTCTTGGTGTGGTTCCTTCATTACTTCTTTTAGCTTGCTTAGTGCCATGCAATATGCTTCCTGCATGTATACATAATTAGGTACCCACCTGATGCCTAATGCCTATTGCCACACATTACATATATACTAAACCTAACTAACTAACTAACTATATATATATATATATATATATATATATATATATATATATATATATATATATATATATATATATATATATATATATATATATATATATATGATTATTTTCAAATACAAACAACCCTTAAAATACAAACTGTGTTCATGTAAGTATACTAATGTGTGCACGAGCTAATTCCAGATATTATTGGCAGTGTGCCCAGTGTGCATGTAAGTAAGTTAATGTGTGCACGAGCTTTGATGGATGGTTGTGATTTTTTCCTCTTAAGTGTTGTGTGCATGTAAGTATGTTAATGTGTGCACGAGCTTTGATGGATGGTTGTGATTTTTCCTCCTACGCGCTATGTGCATATATATATATGTTAATGTGTGCACGAGCTAATTCTAGAAATTGTTGGCAGTGTGCCCAGTGTGCATCTAAGTTTGTTAATATGTGCACGAGCTCAAGTTTGTATTTTAAGTGGGGTTTGTATTTTAAGGGGTTTTGTATTTGAATGCAACCCTATATATATATATATATATATATATATATATATATATATATATATATATATATATTCTATGCAATAAATTATTTATTATGTACTAAACATGATTATATATATACCTTTGTGTTCAATTTGAGTCACCCTTTAAATGAGAACCTGAGAATTGAACTACATACTATATGAATACACACAATCTACTCCGATCAATGAACGTACACAAACTAATACTCCAGGTACACATTATTGCACACGATCTACCCCTGGAGTAGATTGTGTGCATTCGTCTAGTAAATTGTGTACATTTATTTTTTGTTGGCAATGTAAGTTTTCACCTATATATATATATATATATATATATATATATATATATATATATATATATATATAAGTGTATATAATTAACTACCCTTGCTCTTCACAACACTAACACCCTTAATTTATTCGAGAATGGGTCTCAGTTTGAAATATATGAATTGTGATTCAAACTGAGACCCATTCTCGAA
The DNA here is from genome assembly GCF_001879475.1 of Ipomoea nil. Classification (NCBI taxonomy): domain Eukaryota; kingdom Viridiplantae; phylum Streptophyta; class Magnoliopsida; order Solanales; family Convolvulaceae; genus Ipomoea; species Ipomoea nil. Next base: position 1,731,149 of record NW_017617607.1, read on the forward strand.
TAAATTAAGGGTGTTATTAGTGTTGTGAAGAGCAAGGGTAGTTAGTTATATACACACATATATATATATATATATATATATATATATATATATATATATATATATATATATATATATAAACAAACAAAATTACTCTCACTGGCCCTACTTCACTTCCTTTGGAGACACAAAAACATTATTTACTGTGAAATTAATTAAACTACAAACTAAACGCCAATGGGAGGTTGTGGGTGTGCTAATATGTTGAGAAAGTATATATGAACAGATACTACATTATAACAGAGTCAATAGTACTCAACAAAAAAAAAAAAAAAAAAAAAAATAGAAACTAAACAACATGTCTTTAATTAGCTAGCTAGGTTTCATTTGTCACACCTAAAAAAGACTAAATAACCAAAACAAAACCAAATTCTCACTCTTTAGTCTTTAGGTAGTCTCAGCTGCCTGGAAGACTTCAAGTAAAAGTGGAGTCTTTAATTTGGTGAGTGTGGGTGGTGTGATCTATTACATATACAACCCTAATAAAGATAAAAGATAGTTGGGTATTCGATCTAATACATGGGATGAACTGTCGTAGATAGATATGACTATACAGTATTTGGATATATAGTTGTAATTAACGACTGTTTTGGGTGAATAAAACAATAATATATGCTTTTCACTTTAATTTATTAAAGAAAGAGAGAGAGAGAGATGTGGATATATGTGTCTTACCATGAAATTGTCCAACTCCAGTTGATCACTTTTGCGTGAGCTGATTATTTGGCAATTAGCTGCTTTATTTGGCTCATACTTGGATGACTTTTCTTCAATCTGATCCGCCATTCCCAAACAAAGCTGCAAGTGTTAAATCCATGGATATATATATCATCATATCAGACCAGACCAGAGACCAGGCCATAATATATAATTTCTATGTGAGAGAAAGAGAGAGAGAAGAAGGAGAAGAAGAGACCTTTAAGCAGTCAATGTGAGTGTCAACAAGGAGGCCATATAAAGCATGGGAAGCAATCTTCTTCTTGAGTGAATCCTCATCCTCATCATCATCATCAATATCAATATCATCATCATCTTCTACTTCTCCAAAAATGCACTCCTTTTCTTCATTCCCAGTTTCCATATATGGCCAATCTCTTGTGTATTTTAGCCAAAACCTAGGTTTTACTAAATATGCTTTTCTCCCTGCCTCTCTGAGTGAGTTGATGGGTGAATGATATATATTTGATGTGATCTCAAACTGCTAACTATAGACTAGTTATATAAGTGGAAACAGCATAGCAAAATGGATGAAAAGCCCAGCTACCCTCCCATTTCGTACGCAGTTAAATAGTTATATTCTACTGTACATATTTACATATTGCACTGTTTTTCTCGTACACATCAAATTAAAGCCTAAATTCATCTAAATTTTAAAGGAAAATGTGTCAAATAAGAGTGCAATTAATTAAATTCTTCAACTTTAAAAACATTAAATTAAATACTCCAACATGTTATTTTGATGCATCTAAACCCAATAGTCACTTATTCACATGAAATAAACGGTTATTAGGGTTCCGTCAAGAATTTTGGCTACCGGAAAATGGTCGTCGGTCACCATTGAAGAAGGCCACAATCCGGTTGTATTCTCCACGAGAGAAGACCACCAATGGTCGTTGGTTTTTTTTTTTTTTTAATTGGGACAATTTAACGGTGGTCAACGACGGCCAATAGCTGTAATTTTACCATTAACTTATTGGTTATCGGTAAACAGGACTAATTTGACCCATTTTGACAAGTTCGAGTGTATATTTATTATTTAATTGAACTTTTTAAAAATGTAGAGGTTTAATTACACTTTCGAGTAAAGTTTAATAGCATATTTGACCATTTTACTAATTTTAAATTTTAAATATGTTTACATAAACTTCCCTTTATATAAATAATGGGTTAATTCTTAAAGAATTTTACTCCCACAAGTTTAATTTGTTTTATAAATCTTACTAATTAAATTGAAAGTAAGTAATATTTTGACCGACTTTTATATATACTGTGAAATGGTATCCTCATTGATACACCAAAGAACATGTGCCAATTGATTAACTCAATGACTATTTCACCGCACATCAATTCATCTATGCGGATGATGTCTCTTTGGCTTCTCCCCCAACCCAATCCACCATCAGCACTTGTTGCACAGAGAAGACCAACCACTACCTCTCAATAGGAAAGCACTACTAATCAACCTCATGGTCGTGGTCATGGAAATAGAGGAAGCTGGAGTTGTGGACGTGGTTGTGGCTACGTTTCAAAGTGTCAAATTTGCAACAACCTTGGTCATACTGCACTACAATGTTACCAAATATGACTTATGATGATGATCTAGCCATCACCCCATTCTCTTAGAATTAGCTCCCTAACACTGGTGCTACACATCATGCCACTCTAGACTCCACTTCATTACATCAGGTGGAAGAGTACATAGGCAACCACAATCTTTGAGTTGGTAATGGTACAGTTTGAATATTTTTTGTATTGGAGACACTTCTATATCATTTTCCTCGCGTTCCCTTAAATTACAAAATGTGTTACATGTTGCTGATCTAACTAACCCTCTATTGTCTATCAAACGTTTTGCCACTAACAATAATGTTTTCTTTGAATTTCATCCATTCTTTTTATTTTTGTGAAGGAGCTCACCACCAACCATGTTCTACTTAAAGGAGAAAGCTCCGGGAGGGGGGGGGGGGGTGTGTGACACCCCCTTTTTCTAAAATCTAAAACTCGATATAACCAAACTTAAACAGGATAAATCAAAGGTAGATTAAGTAAACTAAGTTAATAATCCAAAGCAATAAACTAAAGGGGAAAGTCACCGCCACAGTCACCCACTCACGATAACTGCACAGGCTAGCAAAAACTACAGAACTAGAGTTAAAGCTCAACCAAAATCATAAAACAAGGGGAACAACCCCCGGTGTCTACGCACCATCAAAACAAGTGGTCCAACTACAACCCACAACAAAAACTACTACAGGAGAAGGGTACTGAGCTAATGATTACCAAAGCTAGTACTACGCACTACTTTATCACGTGCGCTCTCAAGTGTTGGGTCCACCTGAAAGGGGTTATAAAAGCACATAGGAGAAAATAAACTCGTTAGCAAATAATGCTAAGTATAAAGCCACTCAACCCTGTAAAGTACTATAGATATAGGTTGGAAAACGTTTTGCAATCATACACAAATCTCAAGTATGATGGTAAGCAATCAAGACACTTAGTCAAAGATCTCAATAGATATACTTATATACTTCTATATGCTCAACAGCCTATAATTTCATATAAACAGGCTTTAACTCAACTCATGCTTGTGCACATTCACATGCTGTAAACAGATATAAACTATCTATGATTTACTATGTACTTCTCACAGTCATGCTGATAGATAATGAAATAACTAAAGCTTATCAGGTAACGTCATGTTTTCATGCTAACACTTAAACAAAGATTAAAATTTTTCTTCTCAAATACTCAAAATGGGACATATGTTATGACATGATATGAACAAGGAAAATATGCTATAATTATATACTTATACTCTCGCTCTTTATTTCAAAAGCAGTACTTTTCTGCGGAGGATCTCTATTGAGTAACTTGACTCGCTTTTCTCTTCTTTCTTTCTTTCTTTCTTTCTAAAACTCGTGGGGGAGATAGGAACTTCACGAATCGTGAATGGACCTATCCGGGCTCGGCAATCTAGCCGGCCTAATACTCATCTCGCTCACAGAATCGGTACTCGTGGTTCTTATAACTCTGTGGAATTGGGTAACGTACTTTCAGTCTGCACACCCCCTAACTAGGATTCCAAGCCGCTCGGGTAGTATCGAACCTAGCAACTCGGGAATATCGACCAAGTTACTTCTAAAATAAACTGTCGGTCCTCAGTGACCGTTTCTTTCTCTTCTCATAACTTCTTTCTTTCTCTTTTCTTTCGAAAGGACATAATCATAACGGGAACCTCCAAAACATAGATTTTCCTCACTTTATATAATAGCATATATATCACATACAACTTCTTTTCTCATGCTAGTAATCTAGACATCATGCAAGCTTCTCAATGCACATAGATATCTCATATAACTTCTCTTTCTCATATTTGAAATCTAATTATCATGCAAGCTTCTCAATGCACATAGATATCATATCACCTCTCTTTCTCTTAATGGAAATCTAATTATCATGCAAGCTTCTCAATGCAAATAGATATAGATTTTTCAAAATAGATATAAGGTTTTGAAATGTAACCTAGGCTTTACTTTGAGCCTTTACTGTATTTAAGCTTTGAATATGACACAATGATGTTTTACTGTAAAACATGGAAATACACTTCCTTATGCATGTAATTTCAATAAACTCAACGAATCTTCTATTCAAGGGCTAAACAAAGAAAATAGCACAATTACTCAAACATTCTTATAATCAGATGCAAAGATTTCCCTTCACAAACTTGAATTCAAAGCCAAATAACAACACAGAGGTCAACTTTCATTCTTGTCTGCTAAACATGCTTCTTTTCAAAATCAAACGAATACAACTCATACTAGCGCATCGTTACGCGCTCGAGTGTCCGAGCCTCACGGCCCCACGAATCCCGGTCCGAAACAACACATAGTTGAGCCTCAAAGGGGGGGGGGGGGGGGGGGGGGGGGGCTTCTACTAATTTGGCCTGGCGGAGCTTGGTGATGGGGCTTGAGAAACCCCGTCACTTAGCTCCGCCAAGCAACGACCTAGAGTGACGGATCTCTCTAGGATCCGTCACTCTAGTCCGTTGGACCATGGTCCTAGCCAGCGGATCTCTCCTAGATCCATTGGCTAGGGCCGGAAAGCATACCTGGTGCACCATACAGTGTGCACTAGAGGTCTTCTTCTCCAAAAACTCAACTCAGAGCTCTAATAGACACTTCCAGACAACCATGAATCAAACATATAACATCATCAACACACAATAAACTCATCAACAAGTATTCTCTAACATTTCTAAGCATATAATCTCAAGAATCTAACACTTAACAGACTAAAATAGTAGTTTTGGGAATCCATGGTTTATACCTTGAGCTTGGCCTTCTCTAGTGTAGATCTCTCTTCTTCTTCTTCAGAGATTCCCACCTTCACCACCTATTTTTCCTCAGACAAACATAAACACATACTATACTCATCATAACCTCAGAGATGGAAAAGTAGAGATGGACAAAGAAATGTCTGGGAAGATGAAATGCAATAGAGGAGGTGAATAGAAGGAGATACTTACTGTGTTTTTCCCTTTCTCTATCAGATTCTTGCTTTCTAAGGTTAAAGGAGGCAAAATGGAGGGATCAAGAGAAATCTGATGGAATAGTGTTCTATATATATGGGCTCAAAACCGTAGGTATGGCTATTGGCTGATGAGGGTAGTTTGGTAAAATAGCTTTCAAAATATCAGGATTTCCTTTTGGCTTAGCTTAAGGTATTAAAATGGATTTAAACACTCTTAGGAGATAAAATGGGTTTCTTATAAGGGTAATTCTAGATAATAACATTTGGTTCAGATTTCACAGGTTCTTCTCAGGTTTCACTCAGATTGACTTTTTGGATCAAAACTTGATACATAGATATACCCGAAACTTAGGATTTTCGAAAAGGGCTACTACTTGGTGTCAAATTGATAACATCGCGATTTAAAATATTTAATTCATACACCTGTGTTAGAAAGAAAAAAAATTCGAAGGAGTGAAAATAATTATTTTGTAATTTATAAAATAGAATTTAGGAAAATAATTTTTGGGTTGTCACATTCTACCCTCCTTAAAAGAAGCTTTGTCCTCGAAGCTAAGGTTAAACGAATTGAGTTTCTTAAAACGGAAATTTTCAAAAAAGGGTAACTCGGAACATTGCAAGAGTTGCAAGATTAGGCTTACGGATTCTTGGAATAGTTGGAAGAATAGGAATTCTGTGTAAGCATGCAATCATTCACAATTCTAATGTACTAAACATAATCTAACTGCTAGATGGAAACTATTAACTGCTTAAAGGATTTAACGGTTACCTTGATCAGAACCTCCTGGTGCACCACCTTGCGGTGGGAAATTGGGGTCCCAACCGTGTTGATTCCACCTTTGGATATCCTCTATTCCAAGCCTTCCTTCGAGGACTGCAACCCTTTGGTCGAGATTGGCAAATCCATAATTCACTTGAGTACTCAAAGCATCGAATTTGCGATTCACTAACTCGTATAGTCCCTCGTCAGTTTGTCCTCTCATTCCTTCTTCACGTCCCACTGGTGTCCTTCTCTGATGTGTCGAAGTATTCTCACCCTCATTTCCAGTCCTTACATCCTTTTCATTCCTTGTGTTTTCATCTTCATCACCCTCTTCTCCGATCTCAATGCCTAGGCCTTGCCATTTCTTGCGGGGTATTCTCAAATTAATCACAAGTGTCATTTTCTCCTCCAAGGGTAACTTACCAATCTCCCATAAAGTATGATACTTCCTGTCGGCAACTTGATACAGTTCATAATATCTCATGTTTGCAGTGTTAAAAGCTGCCCTAGTAGTCCTTTTTACTTTTTCTCCTCTCTCAGACAATTGCATCATATTGAATATCCAACTCAATACCATTCCATATGGTACTTACTTTCTGTTTCTATTATTGTAGTAAGCTATGTGTTTCAACATTAAAACAGTCAGATTGATCTTAACCCGAAACTTAAGGAAGTATGCCATAATACACGCCAAACTACCAACATCATTCGAATTGTTCTTACAAGGAAACAAACATTCTTCTACCAACAACACTAAAATTTTCTTTCCTCCATTTAATGAGGATTTCTCCGGTCTAGTATCCTGTGTAAATCCTTCCAGCTTACCCGTCATGTATCTCAAATACTGTTCATGGCCTATGTTGAGGTGAGTGATCCAATTATCCCTCTCATATGTGTCTACACCTTTCATAGGCAAATCAAACCAACTAGCTAATTTTTGTGGAGTTAATTCTATTTTAACTCCCCTTACCAAGAAGTGAGTATTGTGATTCCCTTCTTCATTTTAGTAGACAAATGTTCATAAAATTCCACTACCAAATCCAGGTACACCTCTTCTTGAATTCTTAGAAATTTACTTAAAAATCCTTGGCCTTCTAATATATGATTCAATTCATCAGAAAAATACTCTGGGGAGAATGTTTTACCTCCAATGACCGAATAATTTGAGCTTTCATGGCTACTTTCCTCCATGAGTTGCTTCCCTTTAACCATTGATACCAAATGCTCTTGAACTTGAATGTTGCTTGGAGATGAGTAGATGAACCAAGTAGAATTTTTCTAGCACTTTGTTGATGTTGAGGAGTGGTATTTTGAAATTTCTAGGAGAAAAGATGAAGAATTGATGGAGGATGAACTTGAGAGAGAGAGAGAGACAGTGTGCAGCCGAGAGAGGAAGAAGAAGAAAGGGGAAAAAGTCGAGATTGCCCCCATGGGGCTAGGCCACGGATCTCCTCGTGATCCGTTGCCTGGGTCCGCTGCATGGACCTCGGCTGACGGCCCTTGGCGAGATCCACTGGGAAACTCCGTTGCTTCTCCAGGCGCGGCCTCGGTTTGGATCTACGAAGAAGCTCCGTCCGTCCAGCGTTCGAGCTCTCTCAGTAACAAAATTAAATTTGGTCCTTGACTTTGCTATAATCTCTTTTCCAAGGTCAAAATTTGACTTTCTCACCTTTTCCTCTCGTGACCCTTCGGTCCAACTTATCATAAATTAATTCCTCGTTCCTTCGGTTCCTGAAACTTTTAATCCTTCTCACTTACCTTATAACCTTGTGAATTTACTCGTTGCCTTCTTTGTACTAATTTTTCCAACTAAGACCAGATTTTCTTTTAGTGATTTCACTTACACTTTGCCCATCTTGTTCTTATTAGAAATTTTGCTTACTTAATCTTAATATTATTTACCGAGAATTCCCAATATGGTTTCTAAATAAAATCCTAAGCCTCAAAGTCCTAAACAAACCAAAATTGCACCAAAACTTCTATTCACAAATTATATTAAGAATCTAAACGGAAACATATTGCACTTATCCAATTAGAATATTACCTTTCTCGAGGCTACGGGTCTTCGCCTGTGACTGACTCATCACCATGATCCTTCGTGGTCCAACTCCTCCAGATCGTCTTTGACTGGGTCCTCCTCGTCCTTGAGTGCCACTAGGTATACTAGTAACTTGTAGCTTGTCTCTAAGAAAAGTAAACCTACAACTAGGTAAAGCTTTTGTAAAGAAGTCAGCAAGTTGATCTTTTGTTGAGATAAAGTTAACTTGAATGTCCTCGGAAGCAACTCTGTCTCGAACAAAATGGTAGTGCAATTTCCACGTGCTTGGTTTGAGCATGAAAGATGGGATTTGCACACATATATGTAGCACCAAGATTATCACACCACAATTTAGGAAGAGAGATAACTGACACTTTGATCTCACGTAAGAATGAGACTATCCAAATTACCTCAGCACAGACATCTGTTAGAGCTTTATATTTTGCCTCAGTAGAAGATCTAGCAACATTTCTTTGTTTCTTACAGACCCAAGATAGAAGATTGGATCCAAGAAAGACAGCAAAACCACTAGTAGATTTTTGGTCTTCCAGACAGCCAGCCTAGTCAGAATCAGAGAATGCATGAAGTTCTCTTGTGACTGACTTTATGATACGAAGACCAAAACTTATAGTTCCTTTAACATATCTTAGTACCCGTTTCAGTTGCTCCCAGTATGAAACGGTAGGAGCATGCATATGTTGGCATAACAAATTAATTGCAAAAATGAGATCCGGACAAGTTATAGTAAGATACTACAGCGCCCCTGCTAGATTATTGTACTAAGTAGAATCATCATACAAGTCAACACTAGATGAGACAGATTTCGAAACTGATATAGGCATGACTAGCTCCTTGCACTCTACCATTCTAGCATGTTTCAGGATATCATTCATATATCTCTGTTGTGATAGTAAAATACCATCATTACATTTAATAGTTTCAATTCCAAGGAAGAACCCAGGTTCTCCAAGATCCCTAATTTTGAAAGCACTGGATAGTTTTGACATCAAATTAGCAACTAAATCCTTATCACTCCCCATCACAAGTATATCATCAACATAGACCAGTAGATATACACAAGCAGACTCCTGAGAGTAATAAAATAGGGACACATATGTTTTTTACGCTTGGAACCCAATAGATAGTAAGAATGAATGTAAGCGTTTAAACCAAGCTCTAGGAGCCTGTTTTAAACCATACAGGAAGCGTTTCAATAAGCAAACATGAGCGGAATACTAAGCATCAATATAACCAGGTGGATACTTCATGTAGATAGTTTCAGACAAATTTCCATTTAAGAAAGCGTTATGAACATCAAGTGGCCTAATAATCCAACTAGAGGATAAAACCAAGGATAGAAGTAACCTAACAGTAGTGGATTTCACCACTGGGCTGAATGTATCAAACAAATCCTGAGCAGACACTTGATTGAACCCCTTTAATTTGCTACTAATCTTGCCTTGTGTCTCTCAATTGAGCCAAGATACCTTTCGTTTAGTACGAAAAAATACACTTACAACCAATAACGTTCATACCTACCCTAGAAGGGACAAGACATCATGTTTGATTCTGTAGAAGAACATTAATCTCTTGGTCCATAGCTACACGCCATTCCAGATATTTAACCGCTTGTGTGTAACAAGTGGGATCCATAGGATCGAACAAACCTGAACTGTCAAATGGAGGAGCCTGAGACCGATTGCGAGTGCTCATCCCATGAATTTAAGTGGTAGACTTCACAGTTTTACCTCGTGGTCGGCCACGAGGCCGGGCAGTAGGCTGCCCGTGTGCTGTGTCCACCTCATGCTCGGATTGCCCAGACGGGGCAGCTGGTTGAGGACCGGTAAAAAGGGAACCACTTGTGTCCTCCAAAACAAAGTGATGTGCAGTAGAAAGCGAATTAACAGCCATAGAAACGGAGGAGGTAACGACAACATGATAGACGGTCCTTTCCGAAGAATTAACAGATCCGTCAGTCATGGGAACGAGTAAAAAACCCTAACTAGTTGATACCAGATGAGAACTGTATAAACTGTATGAACTGTATTAGATCCACAGTGAATACAATTGTACAAACTGAGGAAATATATACAAGAGAGAATCATATGGAGACGGTGATAGGGAATCATAGTGTAACTCAAATAGATAGAGTCCTAATAGAGTCAACCAATTTATGACATTCAAATGACTCAAATCACTCAATAGTTATAAGTCATGCCATGAGCTGAGGGAATTTGGGAGGTGAAATATCAAAGGGGAAATACAATATTTTCTTTTTTACTATATCATACCGCCATCCAAAAAAAAAAAAAAAAAGTCTCGTTAAATAAATTTAAAAATATTTAAATTAAAGAATGTGTTTCATTTTAACTAAAAATTTAAATTAATAATTGATCTTTCTCACATATGTTTAATATGCCACTTATGTGTGCAAGTCAAAATACTTTTTGAGAAACCATGACATTTTATGCATCTAACTTCCATTGCATATATTTGTTATTTGAATATACTAGTATTTGTCTCGTGCGATGCACGGGAAATATGTTATAAAAATATATCATATATGAGGTTTATTCATATATAAAAATTTTGTTATTTAATAATTATGTGTGAATTGTTATGATAAAATTATGATCATAAATATATTTACAATTAATATAAGAATTGGTATTTAAGGTGGGTGATTACAACAAATCTTAAATTATATTAAAAATTTAGTACATAGTATTTAATATTACAAATTTTTAAGAATTGAACTTAGTAAACTACAATACTAATTGAATTACAATTTTCAGAGTCACCACGGATCAAAATTTTTAGACCTTTGAGATTTCTAGAAATTTTTAGGTCTAAAAATTTTGATCCGTGGTGACTTTGAAAATTGTTAGAAATCTCAAAGGTCTAAAAATTTTGATCCGTGGTGACTCTGAAAATTGTAATTCAATTACTATTGTAGTTTACTAAGTTCTTGAAAATTTGTAATATTAAATACTGTGTACTAAATTTTTAAGATTGACATCATTAGAATAATCTCAATTGAAGGTTATTTGTGAGCTTTTGGATGAATTGGATGAGGCAAAAGAGATGAAAATGAATTAAGATTAATATGAATTTTTATGCACCATGTAATAAATAAATAAATAAATCTTAACTATAAATAACCATATGATTTGGTGAGCAATTATTGTTCACCAAACCATATGGCTATATTATAGTTAAGATTATACTCCGTTTATAACTTAGTCAAAAAAGTGATTTAGGAATTGGAATAAAATGGTTATGTATTCTATATGATGGGCTTATCAATTAATTTTTAGAATTGCACCATGTGGATATAAGTGGTGGAATTCAAACCATGTCAAAAGGTTACTCCATCTCACTCATTTTTTAATTGCGTGGTCAATTCTATTCTTGCTTATTCTTTTAATAATTTCTTGGAATTTTTAAACTTAATTTTTTGTATTTAATAGAACTTTTATTATTATCTATAAATACATAAATCAAAAAAAAAATTGGTCAAATAAATTATTAACCTAAACGCAAAAATATAATTAGACCACTAAATTAAAAACAAATTAAATATTAAATTGTCAAGCATGTAAAAACGTGTAATCAAATCAATTATCCAGTTCTTCATGTAATAATCCAGCAATTAGATTAGCTGGCATGTTAAAGTGGTTTCATTTTTATTTTTATTTTTTAAAAAGATACCGTGCTTGAATTACAAATTTATTTAGAATTTTCATATAAATTTCATCAGACCGGTGAAGAACAAATGAAGAAATTTGTAGAGTTCATTTCTAGTTAAACTAGACAAAGATGGTGGGTTCTTCATATGATATCAAATATGAAGAGCTTATGTTTTTTCGTCTCAGATTACAAATAACATAATTTTCGTTTGATTGTATTTTTTTTTTGTTTTTTTTTTTTTTTTTTTTTTTTTTATGTTCAAGGGATCAATTGTATATTTTAATAAAAATTTCTTAGTCTAATTTTATTTTACATTTAGTCTAGTGACCTATTTGACTCTTTTGCCTAAATTAAATTTTATTACATAATAGATAATTAAATAGTATAAAAAATTAAATTATAAATAACTTGAATTAAGTTTAATATAAAGTCATATAAAATAAAATGAATATAATTGAAGAAAATATAATTTATTATTAAACTACTTTTGTAGTTCTTAAATATACTCTATTCATAACATTTTATTTGTTACGTTTATTATATATTCATGTGTCAAATTAACTCTTTATATATTTATATCTTTATAAAAATTTTAAAATACTTATAAAATTTAATATATAATATTGTAAAATACTAACACCAAATTTAAGATTATAAAAAAAATCAGAATTAATTTAAATTAAATCTCATCAATCAAATCCAGCACATATATAAAATGGCCGGAAATGAGGAAATTCATGTTTATATATAAGCATCTATGTGGTGTAAAACACATACAGTTTGGAATGGGGTAAGTTCAACAGTTTTAACAGTCACATGGTGCGGTTTGATTTTTCTTGATAACATGACTTGAAATTAAAATTTTTGTGAGCACTAGTCTAGCAAAAACCATTTATGGTCCACACATTTATGTGGGTCATACTAATGTACATTCAGTACATAAATAATGTACTTTTAATATATTTAAAATGTACATTTTATTTAGAGAAAATACATTATTTTGTATAATATAATGTATATTTAGTACATGAATAATGTACTTTTATTATACTAAAAATGTACTTTTTGTTATGGTCCACACATCACCAGTCGTTATATCGTAGACCGCGGTGCATATGCACAGCGGTAAAAAATGGCGTCATTTCTTTAAGTAAAGTAACGGCCCGCCGTTACCGTTAACGGAGTCCGCATGTTTAGTGTATTAAACACCAAGCTGATACTACAGTATATCTAAACCGACACTGCCTCACGACAAATGAAACTGCAGTTATATCAAAATGATACTGTGGTTGTAATGAAATGAAACTGCAGTGTATATAAAATGAAACTGAATAACATTTCATATTTTTTTGAATGCTACTAGCTCTATTACATTGTAGTATCTGTTCATATACTTTCTCAACCTACTGTTCATATACTTTCTCAACCTACTGAATAACATTTCATATATTTGAGTGTATATTGTACAATGAAGCTATAATTATATCAAAATGATGTTGTAGTTGTGTTTTAATGAAACTATAGTGTATATAAAATAAAATTAAATAACAGTTTCACATATTTGAGTGTATAAATATTGAATGAAACTGTAGTTATATCGAAATGAAACTGTAGTTGTGTTGAACTGAAACTACAGTGTATACAAAATGAAACTGAAGAACAAAGTTATTTTTTTGCGGAACGACGCGAAACGAATTCCGTTTCTTTTCATTAAATAAAACGACGTCGTTTTAATGCACGGTGCATAATCAATTATGCATCACGATGCACGATATCATTTGCCACACATCACTATGTGGACCATGGTCCACACAATAATTTTCTGTCTAGCAAGTTGTAGGCCTATATCTCAATAAAATGCATACCATTTTTACAAGATTATAAAAACAACACAATAAAAAATTTTGAAATTAGGGTTGAATATATCTATAAGGGGCATTTAGTTCGTTGGAAAATATTTTTCATAGAACTAAAATTCTTAATAGTGGATGAAAATTGAATTACTATTTATTTGGTTCATGGAAATTTATTCGAAACGAACTTGAATCCCTCGAATATGAGAAAACTATTTTTTTTTTTTTTTTTTTTAAATTTGGGCATCGATCTTATGTATTTTTTAATGGTATTTGTGAACAAAATTCAACCTAACATGACCAAATTATCCTCATATAGTCATATGACTTGATTGTATATATTGAGCATATTTTGGAGATGAAAGTTATCAAATAATGCTTATAATTTATACATTATTATTATTATGTAGGTTTATATTGATCTTTATATGCTAAGCATCTTGTGATCAGATAGCATGTAGTGACTTCTTTTATATGAGGGGTCATGAGATCAAGCTTCAGTGGAGATATTAAAAAAAATATTGATATTTATATTTATTATTTAAAAATTAAAACTTAACCAAACAATAAAATTAATATTTTCAATATTATTTTTACCAATCAAACAATGAAATCAATCATTTTTATCAATTAAATTTAAATTTCATTTATTCTCAATTATTTTTAAAGAACAAAACAGGCTTAAGAAATTGTAAAAAAGGAAAGAAAGAAGGTGTGAATTTAGATGAAATAATCTTGAATTGAAGATAAAAATTGGGGTGGCATGCATGCAGGATTAGAGATGAGGAGAGCTCCAAATCTGTGGAAACAAACTGATTGATGTGACTGACTGATGCATGCAAAATGGCATTGAGTTATTATATCAGTCAGAGAAACGCACTGATCTCAGATCACCTCAGCTTGTACGCTGCATAGGGTGTGTGAGAGTGACCCTTTTTGGTGCCGTCCTATCCTTCTTTCTTTTTTTTTTTTTTTTTTGAATGATAGAGAATAATTCACACTCACATTGATGGTGTGTATTAAGTAAATCTCATCTTTTTATTCTAGTCGATAAAGAATATGATCACAAGAAAAAGATAAATCAATCAAAATTATCGATGATTGACCGGCTCAAATCAAGAGAGCTGAAATTCAAACTCGTAACTTTATAATTATAAATTTGTATTCTCACTCCCTAATCCGATAGAGCATTTGAGAAGATGTTGATAGGACCAGGGAATTTGCTTACTTTGAACATAATCTCCATACTGACACTGTCGAAATTGGAATCTATTTACCCACTTTAGACATAATTCTCACACTGCCGCCGCTAAGGTTCGAACTTTTGACTCTTATTCCAAATATTGTCCACTAAACTATTGAAATAAATCCATGCGGGTCTATTCTTAACCATCTTGATTGCGTTAGTGGTCATCTCTTTATTGCACACCTATTAGAAACATGAAAGTAACATTACATGGGCGGGCGGCCTTCTTGGAATTTGGGTAGCTTTAACCTCAGCTCCCACTGCAAATTAAAATCCTCCACTTCTTCGTTTAGTCACGTCTTCCGTCCTATACCCTCTATGCCCTTCCATTTGCCACCACCTTTGGATCTTTATTTTCATTTGCAATATTAAAGCAAAATGGAATGCTTCCACTTTTACATGTTGTAATAGTATATATGGAAGATGCTTTGTTACTCTGACAAATTTATCGATTCATGGACTGTATTTATGAATTTAAAACTATTTACTGTAATCGTCAATTTTAATCTTTCGTTAAAGTACGTCAAGATGTGTAAGGTCAAAAGACCATTTTCACATTATCCATCTATATGCATGCACCTTATAATTTATTTGGCCATGGTATCATAATTAGCTTATCAGCTAATTTTAACGATCATTATTAGTTATTTGACTTGGTTAAATAATCAATATAAGTGTTTGATTAATTAACTTTTTGTAATTGCTTATTACTGAAAAATGTTAAAATTTAAAAAGCTATTCAAAACAAGTTTTTTGAAAAAGTCATTTTGCATTTAATCAGCTATCAACTAACAGCTAATTTATCAAACACTTTTCTACAATCAACTAGTAGTCAAATCCACTAATTCAATCAGTTAACAACTATTAACTAATTTAACAAACACGCCCTTTGTTTTTTTCTATGATTCTAGTGATTTTTCTAGTTTTAGAATCAACCTTAATTAGTAAGGGTTAAAGATCAATATTTTGCTACCATTGCTTGTAGTTTAGCCTCCCCTCTTTAGAGTGGTTGATCTGCCAACAAACTTATCATATTTTAATTATGCTATTAGAATTATTTGATCGTTCTTATTTTTATACAAATACAAAGTTACCTATAAACAGAGGCGGAGGTTTGATCCAGAGAGAGGGCGAAAGGGGGGAGGGGGAGGTGGGGAGGGAGGGGGCAACCTATATATATAGGAAGGTTCAAGTGCAGCGGTGTCTTACGGTGCGGTTGTGCGGCGTCACCAATAGTTCATCAAATATACACAATCAATGTCAGGAAAATACACCACAAAATGTCAAAATCACACACAAATTAGGTACGCATCACAAAAAATACATCATTAGGTGTGATTAAAAACACCACACAGTGTTCGGAAATACACCATTGGGGGTGGTGAGTTATATGGTGTATTTTTTGGGTCTGTTGTGTATTTTTTTGGTGTTTTTTGCATTTCATTGTGGTGCGTTTCCCTTACACTGTTGGTGCATGTTGTTAACACTGTTGGTGTATTCTGAAATTCCGCCGCACGGGAAGACCCCGCCGCATTTGAACTTTATTCTATATATATATATATATATATATATATATATATATATATATATATATATATATATATATATATATATTCCCTTTTTCAAGCCCTGCACAAGAGGAAATTAAAAGAATATATATATATATATATATATATATATATATATATATATATATATATATATATATATATTCCCTTTTTCAAGCCCTGCACAAGAGGAAATTAAAAGAAAAAATTAAAGTATTTATGAATATAATATCAATAGAGATGAAATGTAGTTTATACTTTCTTTTTCTATTAAAACTATTTTATCTAATTGATTATATTTCATATTTTGTGATAATTTTTTAAGAAAAAACATACTTATGAATATTATATCAATATAGATGATATGTACTTATAGTTTATATTTTCTTTTCTATTCAAATTATTTTATCTAATTGATTATATTTCAAATATTGTCACAAATGTTTTTATAGCATTTCAATGTGACTTAAAATTTCGCCACACTCAAGATATATCTGGCTCCATCCATGACTATTTCATAGTTTATCATAAACTTTGTATTATAATTTATAATGTATTTTGTATTTTTAGTGACAAAATGCTGAATTTAGCCCTTCACCGGCCTTAATACCACTTGCTCTAGTTGGTACCCATTGCTCCAAAAATAGCTTACTATGTCTCAAATACAACAAAGCGAGAACTGTTAATTTACTTGCATTGTTTCGTTCTCATCGTACAGGACAAATTTCTTGTCATCCATAATCCTCAAGTTCGACGACCCAAGGGAAATAAATATCTTTGAGAGTATAATGCTATATATACATAAGTATTGTATTTTAATTTTTAAATGTTTATGTAACATTATTGGATTAATTGTAATCTACAAGTACGTTAAGGGTGGATTTTAGACTATATATAGCGCTCAGGTGTAAACATGCAACTGTACACTTTGTAACACTATCAAGTACAATTTTTTTATTTTTTATTTTTATATTTACAAGTGCACTTAAAATTTGGGACTCAAAAAATGCATATTAGCAAAACTACGAGTGTGTTCAATAATATGTAAATTGCACTTGCATATATTAAAAAATGCACTTGATAGTGTGTTGTGGAGTGCGTTCAAAGTTTGAGATAATTATTCACAATGTAACATACGTTTTTTCCTTACTTCAGAGTTGTTGATCTTCTTAGATCGACAGATAATTAAAATCGATTTTTAATTTTCTCCTAATTGCCAATTCTCACTTGATTATGCAAATATATCATATGAATCATATGATGCACTTTGTAAATTAATTTACGTGATGTATGTTGGTCACTCACACTTCAACGTGCGTTCTTACTGGATTCATCTGCTATATATGTAGCAATTTTTCATTGTATTAGAATTATTCGTTTCAAAATATTCTAAATCACTAATACTTTTATAAGTATATCAACTAGCACGCTATTAGCTAAAATTATATACCTTATAACTTTGGCCTTCCTTACAAGAATTTTGTAGTACCTATGGTAATAGGCCAATTTACAAATAGCCATACATGTAAAAGTATTGGGTGGCGGATTAGGGAGTTGAGCGAGTCTAGTATCTTGTCATCGAAATATGATGCTGACTATTACATAAGTATAAAGAAATAAAGTTGCGTCTTCGCTACTATTTATAATTTTTTTTGTATAGTGGTAAACATTTGATCCTGAGAATTGGTATAATGTGCAATTGAGGCTAACAACATGGGATTAGATTGTTGAGCCGCGGCCAACATGAGATTAGATGCCCCAGTAGTCCTAGTCCTAGCCGTAGGCGCGCGTTCCTGGTTTAAGTCCAGCAACAAGCGCAACCCTCGTTGAGTTTGGAAGTTGAGATTGACAAAATGCTGGGAGGAGGATTCTTGAGCGTTGGCTAACATTAGCTACTAGCTATAGTTTGTGTACCGATAAATGCACAAATTTAAGTGAAGACTTTAAGCATGGTAAGTACTTTTCCAATAGAAATCCATTGATTAATTAAATTTATTGCTATTATAAAGTGTAATTTTTATAAATCTTTTTGGACAACATAATATATTTATATACATTGAGGGTGCATGATGGATTGGAATCAATGTTTGCAAACACATTCTTTATTGATTGGAGGGAATAAAAAAGAAAAATAAAATCAATATTTTTGCAAACACATTTTTTATTGATTGGACGGAATAAAAAAGAAAAAATTAACTTTTGTAATAAACAACGCTACGTTCGACCACAACATAAAAAGTAGAAAGTATAATTTCGGATCTGGTAATGGGACTCTTTGTATTTGTCTGATTGTGGTAAAATTTGGCCCACACAAAAGTCTAGCGTTGCGATGGTGAAAATTGTGCACAGAGGGATGGTCTTTACCTCACTTTTTCGAACATAACCATTCAAAGTCGTTACTGTTAAGAACAGTTTCCCAAATATGTCTTTTACAACATCATCAAAATTACTTTTGTTTGATTGAGGAGAATGTCGTTATCACTGTTCATTTGCTCACGGATTCCCCTCAAGCTAATTAATGGGCTCCCCCTCTTTGTACATTAATTTGTACTGGCATGGCATGGGAGATTGGGTGGTCGTATATATGCACTTGCAAACTCAACTGAGGCATGATGTGTTATGGAACGCCTTTGCTTGTCTCGTTTCACTTTACAAGTGTTACCACCCACAACACATTATATATACAATCATAATTAAATAACAACTAATAAGCTTTCCGTGGAAAGTATATGTTAATCTAATTCGTTCATTTAGGGTGTCCAATGGCTACAAAATAAAAAAAAAAAAAAAGAAATGATAGGATCAATTTCATAAATATTATAAATTTTGAAAGCTCGTAATATTTATTCACTGTTGGAAAATTCACCATTTCTGACCAACATTTATGTCCAACAAAAATACTAGTCGGCATTTTGAAAAAAAAAAAAAAAAAAAAAAAACTCAACTTTCATATGGCGAAGATAATTGGAGGGTAAGTTGGTCAGGATTTCCTTCCAACATCTAGCATTGGTCGAAAATTCCGACCAACATGCTATGTCGTTGGATAGTAAATCTCAATTGACTGGTATGTAAGAAGTTAAAATGGTAGGTTTAATCATTTACCGACCAACATTGTTGGACATATCAAAAGTGAAACTATTTAATATGTGCATATTTTAGCTCATTTTTTTGTAATTTTCTTCCAATTTTACTCTCCTCTATGGAGCGGGAATATTATTTGGGCAGTAAGACACTTAGAATTGTTGGGCGTAAACAAAGTTGATGAAATCCCCTCCAGCCTAAAACACATTCCCCTCTCCTACGAAATCTCCTCTAGTGTAAAATACATTTCCCTCTACAGCGAAATCTATTAGGAATAAATGTTAATAGATTTGATGATGTAAAGGATATGTATATATAGGCACATTACACCCCTTATTATTTTTTGTAAATCTAGATAGGTTTCGTAAACCATCTAACAAGAAAGAAGCAATTTGGGAAGGAAGCGATTATAAGGAAAGGCTTCAAAAAGAAGCAACCCTGAGGAAAGGCTTAGAATGGAAGCAATCAGAAGGAAGGGCTTCAGAAGAAGGTAACCGGAAGGAAACAAAGGGGATTAAAAAGAAAATAGTTTAGAAGTGATCTTCATCGAAGTTGAGAGGGCATTCAATGCTATTATCCAGGATCATATATAAGAGCGTTATTGGATATCTTTTAAAGAAGATCATCCTAGGAAGGAGTTCATACGATGAAGAACATAAAGAGTCGTTGGAGAATGCAACTTGTTTGACACCTAGGAGTCTACATGCAAGACAAATTGGTGATAAGCAATAACAACTTTTTTTTTTTTTTTTTTTTTTTTTTTTTTTTTTTTTTTACTTTAGAGTGCTTATACATAGATAGAGAAACAGTCTTTATCCTATTGGTATCAAGCTACATGAGTTCTGAGATATGGCATTGGATTTTTAGGTTATTGTGACAGTTTTTGGATGGCTACTACTTGTTTAGTGACAACGGCCAAATTCAAATTTCACATTGGCGCTCATCGCTCCTCATCTATAAAAGAAGAACCACAATGTTAGAAGAGAAAGTTGAATGAGTTAATTTGTTCAAAATTGACAAGAAATCTAGTGAACAAGTGTTAAAGCTACTCAAGCGAAATCCAGAATTATAAGCAAAAAAGGAATTGGTTTGATTCCTCAAGTCCAACACTCAACTACAACCATCTTTCAGTTGAAGGAAGTTGGAAGATCAACCTAACAAGGCGACTTGGTTTGTGACCCTTTCCTAGTTTTGATTAGGAAGTGAATGATAAGGCAACTTGGTGATTGGCCCTTGTCTTAAAGACTGTCTGGTAGAAGCTGAAGACTCTGTGCCACTTTGTATTTGTATACAAAAATAATTACTTAAAACCTCTGGGAGTTAAGGAGAAGAGTGGCGTATGAAAGTTTTTTCGAACCACTATAAAAATCTTCGTATATTTTTCATTCATTTTCATTACTTGTACTATGCAACTAACCTCATACTTCCGCACACTAACACTTGAAATCGTCAAACTTAGCTACACATTTTATTAGGAAAGCTTAAAGATTTCCGCTACAAGGAAACTCGGTTTCCTAGCATTTATTAATAAATTCAAGCTCAGTAAAGAGTTGACTTTAAATGGTTGTTAAAATGGTTAAAAAGTCTATTCAATACCCCCCCACCCCCCTCGCCCCTTTAGATTGTATTCCTGTTAGGGACCAACATGTGGTATTATAGCTGTTGTTCTAAATGATCAATCGTTTTTTGTCATCTTTAGTAGATCTTGTTGGTCCCGAATGGGTGGTGAAAAGTCTAGAGGGGAGGGGGGGGGGGGGGGTGTCAATAGACATTTCAAACAATTTAAAAATTATAACAGTTTAAAAAAATAGCTCCAAGTAAATTAGATTAATGAAAATCTAACTTAGAGTGCATATCGAAATAAATGTAGGTAAAGTGCTATATTAAAAAAAAAAATGAAGTATTGAAAAGATGATCACTGCATGCAATACGAGCAGAGATTATGCATGCAAAGCAAAGTGTACATGAGAGCAAAGCAAAGTATCCACTCTACTCCTATCTCCATGAAGATTTCATGTAGGAAAATGAACAAGTTGATTTTATCACAAAAAAAATATTTATATATATACACACGAATATATATATATATATATATATATATATATATATATATAGAGAGAGAGAGAGAGAGAGAGGCGGGTTCAGGTGCGGCGGTGTCTTACAGTGCGGCGATCTCTTAAGGTGCGGCATCACCAATAGTTCAACAAATATGCACCATCAACGTTAGGAAAATACACCACAAAAAACAGAGTAAACAGAGCCCTGCATCACCAAACACACACCATTAGGTGTGAGTAAAAACACCATACACTATTCGAAAATACACTATTGGGGTGGTGAGTTATATGGTGTATTTTTTGGAGCCTGTTGTGTATTTTGTGATGTTTTATTGCATTTCATTATGGTGTGTTTTTCTTACACTGTTGGTGTATTCTGAAATTCCGCCGCACGAGAAGACCCCGCCACATTTGAACATTATTATTATTATTATTATTATTATTATTATTATATATATATATATATATATATATATATATATATATATATATATATATATATATATATATATATATATATATATATATATAACAAAATGGAATTTTTAATCATTTAGATTATAGTTCCAACCAATAACTATATACAAATATATATAATAGGGATTTCTTGTTTAAAAACATAATCCCACTTACTTTGAAACGAAAGATCGTAGACAAGCTTCCAAGCACAGGGACGGATGTACAGGTAGATGATTAGTACGAGTCGCATGTACAGGTAGGTGGTTAGTACGAGTCGCATGTACAGGTAGGTGGTTACTACACTCTCTTTAAAACCTTGTTTGTCGTCTCCCGAAGGTGCTGGCGAACGAGAGCATGGACAGAACACAGATGGCAATAAAGATGTAGGAACAAGAGTTTTTGATAGATGAAAAACTGATTTCTGTTGTGTGTAAAACCTGCTGCCCTACAATGATATAGGGGTTTGAAGATTAAATAGCATTCAATGGTGGCATTCAAAACACCTTTGTAACCAATGGTGGCATTAAGGTGAGAATTAATTCAAAATTAACCACTGATTTAAAATTGTTAACGGTCTAGAGGAGGGATACAATTCTGCCAGAGCCGAGGGCTTGAAAACGATTCTAGTTACTAGAACCAGAATCAACACAACAGCGTCAAACACGTGTTGATTGGCAAAATCTCACTGTAACATCCCCAAAACTAGGCATACTTTTAAACAATTAAAACTTAAGAGATTTAGATAAAAGAGTCTAGCTGATAATAATTAAAATGTATTGCGGAAGCTTAATAATAAAGTAATAAGGGAGTGTTATGCCACATCCAAGCCATCAAACCTAGATGCACAGGCTAAACTAGAACTAAACATTCAATAGTACAGTCATCAATATTCAAAGGGCTCACAGGCCAAACGTCTAAGTACTAAAAGGGAAAAATGCTAAGACTAGGTAGTAGGCTCCAACTAGCGCGCTCTTGAACTTCCTAATCTGTACCTGAAATCATTTTAAATAACCGTTAGCGATAATGCTAAGTAACCCCACTCCAATGTGTAAAGATACATAGATATACGTTTCATACTTAAAATAGTGTTGAGACTTGGGAATACGTAAGTATGTTTCTAATCACCTCTAATTAGTAAAATCACGAGGAATGGACTCAAGACCAAACCATTCAAGAGATATACTCAACGATACACAATAGACCACAAGATCAACAGAATAGACTGAATCAATGAGATAATGATAAAGGATCACGAATAAAGATCAAGGTAAGACAATCATAGCAAGCAACAAGGATAGTTCTCATCAAGGCATCAATATCAAGATATCAAGTCCACAAAGGACACAATCAACGAGTATACATCGCGGAGTCAATCCCAATGACTCGAATCAAATGATGAATCAGTGTAGGGGGCTCAAAGTTAGCAAGTTACATAAGGGATGCACGCGAGGTCATCGCAACGACCCAATTGTGGTAAACCACCATCTCAAGGTAAACTCTTTTGGTTATGAGCTATGCAAAAGTCCATGTGTTGCAACATAAGAGTCGATAGATTAAACTTAACCTGATGCTTAAGGAAATACGCGAAGGTGCATTCCACACTCCCAACATCCTTACTCTTGTTATTATTAGGCAACAAACTATCGGTCACAATCATTTCTAGTGTCTTTTGCTCAGCTGTTAGTTCACTTCTCACAGGCCTCGTAACAATAGATAAACACTCGGTTCTACCCAAGATATAACTCAGATAATTCCTGTACCCCAAAGTCTCCGTCCCTATCCAAGATTCTCTTTTATACTCCGACGCTCCTGTTGGATTCAGTTTAAGGAGTTTAGCCAACCGAGTGGCATCCAAAGAAAGCTTGACACCCCTCACTTTGGAGGTAATAAGCATGTTCCCATTCTCATTACTAACTTTCATGTGTCGATAAAATTCTTTTACCAACTCGGGGTAAGTGTCATTCTTAATCAACAAAAACAAATCCAATAAGCCTTGATACTTCAACATATTAATAACTTCACAAGAAAATTGATCCGGGTCAAGAGCTTTACCTTCGAGGACCAAGTAATGGGCATCATTTCATTCCACTTGCTTTACGGAAGCTTTCCTCCTAGGCATTGTGACCGGCGAGGCGGTGGTGCGGTGGCTGTTGTTCGGTGCTCGGCGGCGACGTGAGGGCGACGGTGAGAGAGAGAAGGGGGCTGGGCTGGCTCCTTCCGGCGGTGGCGATGGTCGGCAGCGCATTTCCGGTGGCTGGGCAGGCGGTTTGGGCGGGGGGGGGGGGGTTCGAGAGGGACGCCAGGGGGTTTGGTGGTCTCGATTTGGCAGAGAGAAAAAGAGAGAGACGGGGGGTTTGGGGAGGAGGAAAGAAGAAGAAAGAGGGAAATTGATTTGGGGATTTTTGGGTCAGGGTTTTGTGATAGGAAAAGAAGATTAAGTGGAAAGAAATTCTAGTTAGGTTAAGAAATAACTCATGGCTTAGTGGTTAAAGATTGGGTTTTTAAAGAGAAGGGTTTGGGTTTGAAACTCTTAGACAACATTTTAAGTCCTCCTTAAGATCCTAGTTTACTACTTAGCACTTTTAAGATTTTAAGCTCTACTACACTTTTTAAGACTAGGTTGGTATCTAAGAATTAAATCTATCAAGGTAAGGAAACTTGAAGGACCACAAGGAATAAATTCTAAGGTAAAGAGGTGGGATTGAAAAAGATACCTGCATCCCCTTCATTTTCAACGTCCTCCGACTCAGCCTGAGTAGGACTCATGATGAACACCTTTCCTTGAGGCGGTCCCGATATCCTCATAGGTTCTCCATTGCCTCCGCTACTGTTCCCATTTCGAAATTGTCCTCCAGGCTGTGGCCTCACGTTAGCATTCGGATTCTGATGTGTTGGCTGCTCAACCGTGTTCCCACACTCGAAGGATCTATGCCCCCTCTTCCCACAATTGAAACAAGTCACAGGTCTCCCAAAGCAATCCAATCCCGGATGATTCTTACCGCACTTTGCACAAGAGTAGGGCTTTTCCCTAGCCTCATTACTTCTCCCCATCGGCCCACGAGTCGATTGGAATGATCGTCTATTGTTGAAATTTCCCGTTGGAGCACTCTTTGGCCTCTTGAAGTTGAAATTCCCGCTACTTTCACCTCTTTTCTTGCTTTGTTCTAGTCCTCCCTGTTGAATTTGCTGCACACGGTAGAGGTCAGCAACACAGGTGCACGCTTCACTAAGAGTCCTTGGATTGTGCACGATCAAGGCTTTCCTAGCCTCAAAGTTAAGCCCTGCCACAAACTTTTCAACCTTAGTTGCCTCGGTAGGTACCAACACATGAGCAAACCGAGCCAACTCTAGGAATCTTTTATGGTACTCCAACACCGAAGATGTTCCTTGCTTGAGGTGGAGGAACTCCTCATACATCGCGGCCCTTACGTGAGCGGGGTAGAAGCGCTCACGTAACTTTTCTTTCAATCCTTCCGAACTGAACTCCGGTTCCTGCCTACATGTCGATCCTTCCTAAACCCACCACAAATCCGCCTCATGACCGAAGTAGAAAGTAGACATCTCCACTCGACGATCCTCCGGACAATCCATGTAACACCCCACTTTTATTAAATTAAATCACGAATACTAAATTGCAAAAGATAAACTAAACAAGATCAAAATATGATTAATAACTTAAAACCATCCCAAAGGGTGTCACTGCCACAATCACCACACACGATGATTGCACAGGGTAGCAAAAACTCTAATTAAAGTCAAGTTTAAATAAACTATATCCAAACTTGGAGACTAACACCCTGGTGTCCATCACCATCCAAAACATCTAACAAAAACTAACTTCCAAAGTTTAAACAAACATAACTGGATAAGAGTTTAGACTACAACTAGCTCTCTAAGCTAACACTAGTCTAACTCGATCGCGCTCAAGAACTGGGCCCACCTGAAAGGGGTTAACAAACAAGAAAATAGAAAACAACTCGTTAGCACGGAGGCTAAGTATAACGCCACTCAACCCTGTAAAGTACTATATAATATAGATTTTGAAAATCATTTGTCACATACACTTAGATCAAGTATTCTCAATCACTTTAAACAACAACTCAAACATACTCAACAATAATTCTATATGCTTGCAATCCTAATTATCAAATAGGCATGCTTTCCGAACATTTAACTCATCAACAGTCTCAAGCTTTCACAGAAATATCTGTTCATGGCGAAATACTCTACTCAAACTCAAACAGTTAGATATAGAAGTACTTAAACTCAAACAAGAAAAATTGTGCTAACAAGTTGATCGATAAACAACAATATAAAGTCATACTTCTTCTCATACTTTCATGCAAAACGTGCAAATCATAATCATGGAACAATATGATCATGATGCTTTAAGTATAAGTATATATATATATATATATATATATATATATATATATATATATATATATATATACTCTCTTTTGTAAGAAGGAACACTTTTTCTGTGGAGGTTTCTTTGAGTGACTCGATTTTCTCTTCTTTCACTTGAGTCTCTTGACTCGCTTTCTTTCTTTCTTTCTTTGTTTACTCGTGAGCGAGGTAGGAACTTCACCACAATGTGAACGGACCTATCCGGGCTCGGCATCTAGCCGACCTAATACTTATCTCGCCCACAGAACCACTCTCTTGGTTCTTTTCTCAAACTCTATGGAATCAGGTATTGTACTTGTGAGTGTCTACACCTCCTGACCGGGATTCCAAGCCCGGCGGGTAGTATCCAACCTAGTAATATGGGAATACGCCTCATTACTTCACATCGGATCGCAATGTCCGTTTCTTTCTTTCTTTTCTCTTTTCTTCTGAAAGGACATAGTCGTAACGGGCCTCCAAAAACCATGGTTTACTCACCCTAGATACATATAGATATAGCTCATGCATCTCTTTCTCATGAAACAAATAAACATATGCAAGCTCATTCACATAGTTTCTCAACAACTTCTCTTTTCCCACAAATTGGAAATCAAGTATCATGCAACTTCTCAATGCAACTAGATAATGATTTTCCAAAATAGATATATGGTTTTGAAAGAATACTTAGGCTTACTTAGAGCCAATGATGCACTTTAAATCATGAAATGCTAAGCATGCTCTTTTACTTTAAGGGGGCGTTTGGTTCAGGTTATATTACATAAACAAGGGAATGTGACATTCCCGAGCTTACATTCCTATGTTTGGTTCATATTCTCTGAAGGAATATAACATTCCCAGGGAATGCAACATTCCCTCCACATAGGATTTTGAAGGGAATGTGATTCCCTTCATTTTGTTAGGTAATGTAAGATAACCTTGGATATATATATATATATATATATATATATATATATATATATATATATATATATATATATATATATATATATATATATATATATATATATAGTGAAAGGTTCCCATGCGGTTGAATGCTTCCCGTGCGGGTGTGCGGTGGATTAATGTGCGTGAGATTTGTACTCAATGTGCGTGAGTGTTGCGTTTAATATGCTAGAGATTTGTACTTAATGTGCGTGAATGTGTAAAATGCAGCAGAAAATATTGACGTCAGCTTCTTCCCTATCCCCAGTAGCCATTTGCCCCCTCCTTGATGATGATGATGCGGAGGCGAGCTATGGTGGTTAAGAATTATGGGAATAATACAACAGAAATCCACACTTTGCTGCTGTGCAAATTTTACTGTGCGTGCGTCATTTATATAAACATTCAACTGCATTGAAGGTAGCTGATAACCCAGAATCCATGGCCAAATTGAAGAAAGAAGTAACAAGAAGCTTGGGCGTCAATGTGCGTGAGTTTCTGTTCTGCTTCCTTCTGAGCTCGTAATTGTGAAATACTCACGCACATTAAGCACAAATCTCACGCACATTAAACACAATACGCAGGCACATTAAGTACAAAACTCACACATATTAACATGATGCACATTAAGTACAAATCTCAGGCACATTGAGTACAAATCTCACGCACACTTAAGTATAAACCTCACGCACATTAATCCACCGCACATCCGCATGGGAAGCAACAAATGCACCTGATCCCTTCCCTATATATATATATATATATATATATATATATATATATATTGATGCGGCCCAACATAATGAAGATCCATTAAGATTACAAATTGGGCCAATCACAAGATCCGAGGCCCAAATCAACTTTATTATTTGTGGTCATCATTTATTTTAAATTGTTTAGAATTAAAGAGAAAACACTAGTTGTATTTAGAAAGGATTCCTTAAATCCTTTTCTAAATAAAACTCTATTTACTTGTTTTCTAGATTAGGTTTAGGACTCTTTTTCCCATTGTATTTAGATTACAATGTTGCCCTATACCTATAAATAGGGCACATCCATATCAGTTTTGAGGAGGCTTTAATTCAATAAAATTCTCAAGTTTTTCTTTACACTTGTGTAAGAAACCTTATGGCTAATTGTGGACTCAATTAGTGGCTAGTCGTGGACTCGACTAGCAAATTGATTCGTGGAATCGAATCAATCTTACTTTTTTCAACCTTAGATTTAGGTTCGTGGACTCATTCTTTAATCGAAGGAAACTAGATCCGACTCTAGTTGATTGAAGATTGCAACATCGAGGTACTTGAAGCTACATGGGATTCTTCCAAGTCTTTGAGGATTCGAGACAAAGGGTTTCTCGTGAGGTTTAAGGTATTTTGATCCATCTCTATCTTCACATTGAGAGCATTCTTGGGACAATATTCCATCTTTATTTGAGCCTTGGACTAGGTTCATATCAATTTGGTATTCAGAGCCTAGGTTTATCTCATTATCATTAGAAATTTGGTTTCTTTGGTTCCCTAGGTTTATCTCGTTCTTATCTTACATACTACTTTTATTCGTGTCTTATTCATTAAAAACCCCCAAAAAATTTTCCTTTGCATTCTTGATTGTGTTCTTGAATCTTGATACATGTTGTCCAGTTTCTTGAAAAACAATCCCGAAAACGTTTTCCTTTTTTACCATCCAATATCAACGAGACCTCACTCCTCCTAAGCACCATATTATCACACATTCTGTCAGGAAAACAACCCCATATCACCCTTACCTATATCCAAAGCTCATTTACGCGCAATCACGTCGCAATCACACCCTGTCCAGATTTCCGCGTTCTGTGACCAGTTTCAAAGAATGACCTATATCTCAAGATCCACCGGTTAGTTTTATCTGATATTTTGATATGTTTTAGATCTCTTCTGGGGCGTTCTATTGATATATTATTCACTTTCTAATTCCTTACGGGTGAGATATTGATCTTCGAAGTAAGGGCAGCGTTTCTGTTTTTCTGAGTGATTCTTGAAATTCTTGGTTCTGTTTTGAAGGGGTTGTGTGGATCCTCTTGGTCCGAAATTTTTTTTGATATTTACAGTAGTTATTTGGAGGTTACTTATCAAAAAAAAATCAAGAAAGTTGAAAAAAAAAAAGCAAAAAAAAAAAAAAAGAGAAAGCTATAAAGAAGAAGAATAAGGTTGGGGAAAGAATTTGGCTGGTAGGAGAATTTTGGAGGGACAAGGAAGGGGAAAAGTATAAGATTGGAAGGAGTTCTTGATAGATTCCTAATTGGTTGTGGTACACGTGAACCTCTTTTATATTCTATTTGTCTCTATCTTTTGATATTGGTCTTGCATATCTTTCTGCCATACTTCCTTCTTTGGTTTCCTTTTTTTCTTTCAAATCTTGCTTAGTTTCTTTGCTTGTATTGTCCTTTTTCTTTGCTTCTTGCTCTCAATTTTATTACCTACCTCGCGATACACCTTACTCTCAAAGGCTTGTGAAGTTTTCCAAGGTACGTTTTCTTGAACTTTGAGGTTGAATCCATACCAACTTGAGTTCCGGACTAGAATTTTCCTTTTTGGAAAAAGGCTTGTGAGAGTATCTGCCACCTTGAGCGATACACGAGTGGAGTGTGTATTTGTAAGAGTGTGTAGTGCACCCCCAGAGCCATATAATCCACCTCTTACCTGCGAGCTGAGAATAGTGAGGGAGCGAGCCAACTTTTTGGCTTCACTAACGTGATTACTCACACATCTTCTTGTTTTTTTTTTTTTTTTAGATATTTTGTTTCCTATATAGATGGCTGATCAAGTTCCAAACTTTCCCCAGACATTAGAACAAAAGATAGACAGGTTACTCAAACGAATGAATAATTTGGAGCAACGCTCACAGCAAGTGCAACCACCACACAATGATGAGCGACACCTGCCACCAGTAGGAAGAGTGGATCCTATATGTCAAAGGATCCAGCAGCGTAATGCGGAGTTGAGAAACATTAAACATGAAATTCCTAACTTCACCGGTGAGAAAGGACCCACCGAATACATAGAATGGGAGAATGTTGTTGAAACTCTTTTTTATTTAAAGCAATATTCTGATCTTACAAAAATTAGGATAGTTGCTACATCTTTTAAGGGGTATGCATTATCTTGGTGGCGAAAAAGAAATATAGAAAGAGTTGCTAATTTTATTCACTAGTACAGATTTGCACATCCGCTACCCTTGTAAATGGTTATCCGCTACCCTTGTACAAGGGTAGTGGATACCAGGGTCGCTGAAAACCTTGACCTTTCCGCTACCCTTTAACAAGGGTAGCGGAAAGTTAAGCATCCGCTACCCTTCTATTATAGAAGGGTAGCAAATTTTCTTTATTTTTAAAGCATCCGCTACCCTTCTTTAAACAGAAGGGTAGCGAATTTTAAAAAAAAAAACAAAAAAAAAACATTATTATATTTAAATTTCCTAATTCTTTTAAAATCCTATACATAATTCATTCACTACATATCAACATAATATTAACCATCAACACAATTTTATCAACAAACCATCAAAACACAATATTATCACCATATTATATTATAAATACAATATTATCAATACGCAAGCTCATACATGCTGATGGCTATGGCTTTAATCCATCCTTGATGAGTATACCTTCTAACGTTCTGTCTTTGATATTTATATGAGCTAATAACTGAATGAACTTGAAAAGCTACATTGCAATGTCTCCAAGCTTTTTCTAATGCCCCCCACCATATCTTTTGGCATGGCTATAGTGTATGTTACGATGAGATTCAGTTACCACATCAAAGTCTGGGACCTATTAAGATAATGATCTATTATCAGTAAATTTGTGGTTGAAGCTGAAAGGAGAAAACATTTGCATAATGACCTAAGAAAGAACTGATTAATAAAGTCTATTGAACAAAATAACACTCCACAAATACTTGCACCTACATTATTTGTCTTACCTTTAAATGTTTTGATCTGGCTTTCTTTGATAGCGCCAATTTATAACAACCTTGGCATGGAAATTTTTCCCTGGAACAATATAGCATGAAACCCTCACACTGAAAGGAGTCCATTAAATCTATAAAAACAAACACAGCTCAAATTTAGGGCGAAACCAAACATTCCAAAGGAAAAATGAAGAAGAGAGGAGACTAAAACAAAAAGCACACCATATATATTGTTATAGATTGCAACTATTAGTGTGTGTATATGCATGCACAACTACACTAGGCAGAAATTGATAGCTCCAAGAATATGTATACCTCTTCTTTCAAAAGATTATGCAATTCATATCTGCAGTCATCTAGCCTTCTAAGGTTAGAACTATCCACAACCCACACCAAACCGTCAGTTTGTTCGAAGTAGTTCCTCCAGTAGGACCTTATGGTTTTTTGGCCCCCAACATCCCCATATATTTAGTGTATACCTGCCAACAGTTAATTCTTATAAAAGTTCAGAGAAATACTACCAACAAGATAAGAAGAAATCACTGTTTCAACAATTTGATAAATAAAACCAAAATCTTATGCTTAAAAAAGTTTTTAAAAAATGTTCGTTATGCAAAGGAAAGGTTTTCATCTCTTAAGTAAAAACAATAGAATTGCTATGTATAGCAAATAATGCCTTAGTAGACACAAAACCTGCATTACTCAAAGTAATTCAAGTTTTATAAACCTGCATTACTCAAACCTACATATTATCATATGTCTTTGTCTCTTATTCGTACCATATGTCTTTGTCTCTTCACAATGATTCTCTGTTTTTCCAAGCAAGAAACCACAGAGCAAAAAACTTAGAAAATTACAGCACCATTATCACTCGAGGTCACCATACATGCATAATAATAATAACAAATAAGAAGAACAAGCTAAGATCAAAAGCACTAGAAGAAAGAAATTTATCATTAAGCTAAGTGTGTTTGGCAATTCTTTATAGAACTCTCAATATTCAACTCTATGTCTCTACTCTATCATCAGGGAAATATGTAAAGGGGGAAAGAGGGAAATGCAAGGTCCAAATAAGCAGTGCAATTAAAAGAAATAAGGTGCTGGACTCACGAGAATATCTTCTGAGAAAGAATCAGCAAGAGTTGCCTGTAAACAAAAGAAAGAATTAATGGAGTGCTGGCAAGCCAACCAAGAAGCATATCAGATAAGAATTTAACACATCTGCAGAAACTTACATCAGAACCAAGGAAAGTAGTTGGGCTAGCATCAAAACGAGAGATCCAACAAATCTTAATTATTGAAAACAAAATACCATGCAAATTCACAGTCACACACATCCAATACACGTATATTTTCCCCACAACCTTGTGGCAAGCTCGCATTCAATAATTTACAAACATCACAATCAATAATTATAACTCCAATTCAAAAAAAAAATTATGGAACATAGAACAAAGGAAAACGATAATATTAAAATTTACCATGAATCAGGTCGAAGTTTTGAAGTCAAATTGAGGTCAGCTAAATTTCGATCAAATTGTAATCGGCTTGGAGCCTACTCCACACTCTTATAATTTAAACAATGAAAGAAAACAAGACAAAAACAAAAACTACTATAGCTTTCTTACTCACCCAATAATCCATGCTCAACTTGTAACAAATGCCACAACAGGCTTTGGACTACTACTACTTCTAGGTGTTAGCAAATATATATATCTACCTACTCTCCAAAACATATTCAATTAAGGGGGCAAGACCAAAATGTTAGTGAAGTGCAAAAATCAAAATGAAACTGAGGGCATACTAGTTAGTAGTTACATACCTATTTCTTGGGTTTGTTACCATAAACAACACTGCGATAGACCTGGGGTGAAAAGTAATGAAATGCAACTGCATAAAGTCCAAAGATTCACTTATATGCCCAAAGAGCTAATCTAAGACACTATTAATGTAATGTAATCCAAACAGAAATATATGAACTTACAGATCCAAATCCAGATCCTCTCAAAGCATTTATCAGATAATGATATCCATTAAATAAAATATAGAAGTCCATTACTTGGAAACACAAGTTGCTTGTAGTAAAGAAACAGAGCATGTGCTACCAAAAAAAAAAAAAAGATTAAACACTCACTCATTTGAGTCATTTCTGAATAAACTCTTATAAGGTTTTACTCAATTTTATAATGCTTTATGCACAAAACCAGAAATCAACACCAAATTGCACATAAAACTTGCAAAAATAAAAAATAAAAAACAGAAAAGGGGGAAGAAGGAAGAGAATGCAACCAGTAACCTGTTGGGCCTAGTACTTGTAGAACCATCAATGCCTCTGGGTCCCTGTCGTACAACAAGCACTCTATGTCCAATCTCTTGCATTACGACAACAAATTCAAGCATTCCACCGCCAGTCTCTAATTCTCCGCCACAAACTTCTTCAACACAACCGCATTCATACTCGCCTCAGCCTAAAAATTGAATAGTCTTCAAAAAACCATAGATACCCATAAAAAAAGAGACGCAAAAGAGGAGAATCAGGGGGAGAATATGCCTAAAAATTAAATAGTCTCCAGTCACATATGATATTTAGCACAATAATAAATAAAACAAATACTTTTAACAAAATAAAAAATAAAAAAAAATTACCGTATTAGCGATAGCGGGAAGCGGGCGGCCGTGGCGATGGAGAAAGATGGCGGCGGCGTCGGCAAGGTCTTGTCGCCGGTAGATAACGAGAAGAAGAGAAGAGGCGGCGTTTGATCGAGGCTGAGTGAGTCGTGGTGAGAGAGGCGGTGTCAGCGGCGTCGTGGGATGATGAGGGATCCAGTGTCGACGGCGGAGGTGTGGCCTGTGGTAAGGAGCGACGGAGGAGGCATTGAGGAGAGGTGATAAGGCGTTGAGGGTTGGAGAGGTGAGAGCGAGATCTGGTTTGTGAAGGGGCGTTGAGGGTTGGAGATGTGAGAGCGAGATCTGGTTTGTGAAGGGGCGTTTGGGGTTTTTTTTTTTGTTTTTTTATTTTTTTTTTGTTTCCCGATCTGGTTTTCGCTGCCCTTTCTTTAGAAAGGGTAGAGGAGAGTCCTTCCGCTTTTTAAAAAAAAAAAAAACCGCTACCTTTTTATTTAAAAGGGTAGCGGTTTCTTATTCATTTATTTACAATTATGCCACCGTCCTGTTTTTTTTAAAGAATACACTACCCTTGTTTAAAGAAGGGTAGTCTAAATTGATATTTCTTTACTCTATTTTGTACTAGTGATTCCCTATGAATCTTGGGTTCAAGTGAGGGAAGATATGCGCTTAACTTTTCGTCCTAAATCTTTTTTCTCCTAAATCTTTTTTCTATGATCTTGAAAGAAAATTGCAGGGAACGGTGCAAGGAAAAAAGTCAGTTGATGAGTACTACCAAACTACAAATATTTTGCTTAAACAGGGAGACATACATGAAGAAGAGACAAAAACTGTTGCTCGTTTCGTACATGGATTGAACTTAGAAATTCGATGTGGAATGAGTATTCAGAGATATGACACCCTTTATGATGCCTTGTATGCTGCACGTGAATCTGAGGCAAAAATCAAAGAGATGAAATTGTACAAGTCCAACAATGGTGCATCAAGATGGAACAACACAAGTTCCACCCCTAAAAGGCGTGATGAACATCCCCCTCCAAGAGATGATTCACAAGAAAAAGGTAAGGAAAAGGTAAGTGAGGCAGTGAGGCCTCAACATGATAGAGAATTGATTTGTTATAGATGTAAAGGGAGAGGCCACATAGCTCGTGATTGCCCTAACAAAAGGGTAGTTAAGATAACAAAACAATCTGAAAATTTTGCTTCTTGTCTTGAATATAAGTCTAAGGATGAGGTATGTGACCATTTTGAAACTCTCAATGAACATGTTGAGGGAGAACCATTCATACCTTTAGATTCTGATTCTAAATATGTTGCTAGTGAGTCTAGTCATACTGTTGTTGTTAAGGAGGTTTTGAATGTTCACCCTTTAAAAGAAGATGAGTCTCAAAGAGAAAATATATTTTGTACTAAAGGGTCAATTAAAGAGAATGCTTGTGCTATGGTAATAGATTCTAGAAGTTGCACAAATGTGGCTAGTGCAGCTATGGTTAAATTTCCCCAGTTACCTTTGCTTAATCATCCAAATCCTTATTGTTTGCAATGGTTAACTGATGTAGGAGAAGCTAGAGTAACCAAACAGGATCTTATTCCTTTATCTATTAACAGTTACTCTGATGAAATCTTGTGTGATAATATCCCAATGCAGGCTGCTCATATCTTGTTAGGTAGACCATTGCAATTTGACAGAAAAATAAGTTCTGATGGAATGAGGAACACTTATGTGTTTCACATGAATGGAGTTACATATTTCTTGTCTCGTTTGTATCCTAAACAAGTAGAAGAAATTCGATTGACATTGATGCAAGCTCTCAAACCAGCCTCAAAGAATGAAGAAATCATAGAGAGAAAAGTGGAACCTCCATGTTTGGAATTGCAATCACCACTCCAATCCTCTAACTCAGTTTGTAGCCAAACAAAGGGACCACAATCAGTGATACAGTGGAAAGGACCAGCCTAAGGTGTCAAAGTGCAACATCTCTTGGTAACTAAAAAGGATAGTATGCAAGAGAAAGGAAGGGGAGTCACTTTATACTCACTTTTATTCCAAAAGCATGCATTATTATTCTCTAGATTTCTTTGCCATGTTTCTATTAATGACGTACTTGCTAGATGTGTTAGAAATTTGTTTGCCTCCATACATCCAAGATTCCTTAATTTTGATTTTACTAAAACTTTGTTTGATAGAGATAAGGAATCACTGGAAAGTTATAAGGCACATTTGAAAACTTCTTATGTGAAACACTACTTGCTCAAGGGGTTTTGGTTCAAAGTCAATGGGATTTGCACTTTTTGCTTTGTTTTGGGCAATGGTTTAATTGTTGATTCACATAAAGGACACTTTGGTTTTCCAAAGAGTGATGATGTTTTGCATGGATATTTTCATTGGCCAAAGAAGAAAAAAGATGTAGAATCTTATGTTCATAATTGTGCTACTTACCACCACAATACATCTAAAACATTACTTGATATTTCCATGGATTTTGTGTTTGGTTTAGCCTTAAGCTCTAGAAGGAAAGATGTTGTGCTTGTTGAAAATTCAAAAAAGATGGCTAAATTTAATATGTCTCGTTTTGCTGATCTATTACTATCCAGAATGTTTAAATTCCATGATGTGTCATTAGACTTAATTGCCTTACTTGTTGATTGTAGGATGATGATTGGAGCGACTCGTGTCAAGCACCCCAAGAAAAAGTTCCATGAGCGTGATAAAACAGAAAGTGAGCTTGCTACTTGGTCTTTCATTGAAGATTTGGATTCGAGGACGAATCCTTTTCAAGAATGGGAGAATAATAGGAACCAGCACACATGGAATCCAATAAGGGTCTATAGTGGGCTCATCACAAGGCCAAAAAGTACATCCTTAAAGCATCATTGGTGGAAAAATCAAGGAATTCCAATAATAATTCCATTCGATAGAGGAAAGTATTATAGTGGCCCGTTTCAAGTGATGTCAGGGATCGAAGACAATGTTTATAAGATTCGAGGTCGAATCATTTTTCAAGAAGGGGAGGATGATGCGGCCCAACATAATGAAGATCCATTAAGATTACAAATTGGGCCAATCACAAGATCCGAGGCCCAAATCAGCTTTATTATTTGTGGTCATCATTTATTTTAAATTGTTTAGAATTAAAGAGAAAACACTAGTTGTATTTAGAAAGGATTCCTTATTCTAAATAAAACTCTATTTACTTGTTTTCTAGATTAGGTTTAGGACTCTTTTTCCCATTGTATTTAGATTACAATGCTGCCCTATACCTATAAATAGGGCACATCCATATCAGTTTTGAGGAGGCTTTAATTCAATAAAATTCTTAAGTTTTTCTTTACACTTGTGTAAGAAACCTTATGGCTAATTGTGGACTCAATTAGTGGCTAGTCGTGGACTCGACTAGCAAATTGATTCGTGGACTCGAATCAATCTTACTTTCTTCAACCTTAGATTTAGGTTCGTGGACTCGTTCTTTAATCGAAGGAAACTAGATCCGACTCTAGTTGATTGAAGATTGCAACATCGAGGTACTTGAAGCTACATGAGATTCTTCCAAGTCTTTGAGGATTCGAGACAAAGGGTTTCTCGTGAGGTTTAAGGTATTTTGATCCATCTCTATCTTCACATTGAGAGCATTCTTGGGACAATATTCCATCTTTATTTGAGCCTTGGACTAGGTTCATATCATATATATATATATATATATATATATATATATATATATATATATATATATATATATATATATATATATATATATATATATATATATATATATATATATATATATATATATATATATATAATAAGACTCATATGCGGCAGGGTCCTTAGATGCGGCGGTGCACTCATATCAGCATCGTCCATTTTGCTTAATCTGAGGTCGCGACTAATTTCTGAAGATTTGAAGATTTAAGCGCGTCTTGGTAAGTGGGGGTATTATGGTAATTATAGTGGTCATTTATATTGGTCGTTTAACAGAATACACCAACCGTGTTAACAAAATACACCAACAGTGTTATTAAAAGACACTAATAGTGTTAGGAAAAGCACAACAATGAAATGCACAAATACACCAAAATAACACACAACACACCCAAAAAATACACCATATAACTCACCACCCCAATGGTGTATTTCCAAACACTGTGTGGTGCTTTTATACATACCTAATGGTGTGTCCTGGTGATGCGTACCGAATTTGTGCATGTTTTTTTTGTGTGCGTTTTCTAACATGGATGGTGTATATTTGTATAACTATTAGTGCGGTCGCAATGACCGCACAGGAAGGCACCAACACGAATCCACAAATACACCCGAGTAAGGTTAATAATGCACCAATAACGAACATAAAACACATGAGAACACTATGATTTTCCCTCTTCTGGTGCCCAGTGACGACTTTAGCCTTGCAGTTCGCGTAGAGTGAGAACGTGCGCGAAAATATTGGAGAAGCCCTGACGAATGTGATTCATTGGATTTATCTAATCTAATGGCCTACAATTGACCGCATCGCCGCACCTAATAGCACCGCCGCACTTGAAGCTTCCTCTCTCTCTCTCTCTCTCTCTCTCTCTCTCTCTCTCTCTCTATATATATATATATATATATATATATATATATATATATATATATATATATATATATATAGATAACCCTAAACCAAACATGATTATATTACATACCTCAATTTTAACCAAACAAAGGAATCTATCATTCCCAGTAATCTAACATTCTGTGAACCAAACGGCCCCTAAAAGTAATCTCAAATGCTCTTTCACTATGAATCAAGGAAACAAAATGCTACTTCATGCTTATAACTCAATACTTTGCAAAACTTCTTATCAAATACTTAACAAGTACTGATCATGCTCTTTAAACTCAAGATAAATTTTATACTCTTGCGAATTCCATTTACTAAAAAAAAACCTAAGAAATCAAACACTAGATATCTCAAATTCTCACATTCTTGGCATGCTTCTCAAATAAATCATAACAAATACTTAGGCTTGCTATACAAGCAAAACTTATCAAATAATGATCATACTTCTCATTCAAATAGCTAAACTCAACAATTTATAATTTTCCTTCTCTGTAAATCAATTATAGTAAACAACAAGAATAAACCTTAGCACAATTTCTACTGTAAAACAAGTATTTCAACTCCAAATTCAACGAAATCAACTTCTACTAGTGCGTCGTAACGAACCCGAGTGTCCGAGCCTCAAGGGCCCACGAGTCCTGATCCGAACGACACGTAGCTGAGCCACAGTGGGCCCGGCCAGTAATCAAATTGGCCTGGCGGGGCTTGAGGAGCCCCGCCACTTGGCTATGCCAAGTGGCGGCCTTAGGCAATGAATCTATTTGAGATCCGTGCCCAAGGGTCGGCTCTCCACGGGACTAGCCAGCAGTAGGGGTGTGTAATCGGACGGATCGGGTGGCGGATGGTGTCCTCCGATCGGATTTCGGATATCGATTTTGACTACCCTATCCGTTTTATTTTGTTGACTTATCCGTTCGGTTATTTGGTTGTTAGGGTAGGATCGGATCGGTCGGATATCCGGTTGGTATTTCAGTTTTTTAACAATGTACAAATCAAATAATCAATTCATGGAACACTTAACTAATTAACTACTTAAGTACTATAAGCCCCTAACTAGTAATTAGTAACTACTTAACAACAAAAATAACATAAGTAAACTTATAAAACTTTAAACATATAATCAAATTAACAAAATTACAAGTTAGAAGCTAGAACTGAAACTTCAAAACATACAAATTTACAGATTAGCTTACAAATTTAAAACTTATAATGAGAAGTTCAATTCTTCATAGCAAAATATAACAATCAACAATTCAGCAATCAGCATCATTCTCCAATCTCCAAGCAGGCAAGCATGCAGCAGCATCATTCTCCAATCAGCACATCAGCATTCAGCTTTCAAGTTTCAGCCATTGAGCAAAAGAAAACCAGAAATCCAAAACTCCAAAACTAATATATGAATATATGATTTATATAATATTGAGTACTCTATGTCTCTATTAGTCTATTCTTCTTCCTGATAAGTGAAGACATAAAAACACAATAAGTTCAAAACATTTCATAACTTACTGCTATTCAATATTGGAACAATAGATTGACACAAACTGTCAAAGACTAAAAGAGTGCTCAGATAGCTTTTTTTCCATATCAAGTTAGGATTGGGGGCACACTACTCAATGAGTATGGCATAAACACCACACTTCATAGGCAACATACCAAACCCAATTCTATATATTCAGAGAACATGGTGGAAGCATCATCATTGCACAATAATACTTATACTGGAACAATTAATGGATTATATTTAAACTGTAAAAGACTAAAAGAGTGCTCAGATAGTTTTTTTTCCATATCAAGTTAGGATTGGGGGAACACTACTCAATGAGTATGGCATAAACACCACACTTCATAGGCAACATACCAAACCCAATTCTATATATTCAGAGAACATGGTGGAAGCATCATCATTGCACAATAATGAATAGTTATACACTTATAAGTATAGTGAGTCAGAAGTCAGAAGTCACAAGTCACATTTAGTCAATACTTATACTGATACCCTAGCTCAATGGCAGCAACATTTAAAATGTCACCTAGCCATGAGCACTTTCCAGTTCCAGTTCCCACTTCCCAGCCTCATGAGGGACATTGATTTGAATCATTGATAATTTGATACACATACATGATACACTGATACATAGAGGCATTAATTTATCATGAAATCAAATAAGTAATCACAAATTCAGAATAAGAATTTATAAAAGAAAAATAAATATGTAAACTGTAAACATACAAGAATTGTAGGCACTGAAGATCCAACTCCAGTGCTGGATGTGCTGCACAACTCTGCAGTACAAATACAAAATGGAAATTAAAACTTAAACAGATAGTTAATAGTTAATATAGTTTATAAACAATTAAACAGATACAAAATGGAAGTTAGAAGTATATACCTTTCTCAATCCTTTCAACATCATCAATATTTTCTTCAATAGAGATAGGTTGAGTTAACCTTAGCCAATCTTGTGCACACACCAATGCCTCAACAATTCTAGGAGTTAGGAAACTCCTAAAGGCATCAAGTACCCTTCCACTTATACTGAATGCTGATTCTGAAGCAACAGTTGATATTGGAACAACTAGAATATCCCTTCCCATTTTAGATAAGACAGGGAACCTTTCAGATTGCTGCTTCCACCATCTTAGAAGGTCAAAATAATCATCCTCATCTACAATAACCTCAGAGAGATACACTTCCAACTCAGTTTTTTACCTAGACAAATCCCCACTCACCAATTTTTGCTTCTTAATCTGAGATTTCAGTAATGATTGAGGTCTCCCAACAGAAACATAATCAGATATTGTTATTGAGGGAGAAGATTTGTCAGATTGTTCAACAGACTGGACAGGGAAGCATGCAACATAATCTTCAAACAACTCCTTAAGGCCAACAATAACCTTATCAAACATTGTTTTACCCTTGTCCTCACCATATAACTGGTTAAACTGAATGGGCATATACTCAATTTTGTCCCTGGGGTCTAAGATATTTGCATAAAATATCAAAAAATTCATTTTTTCAGGCTCACCCCAATACTTATCAAATTTTGCCCTCATATTTTTACCCATCAGTTTAACACTATCTTCTGTAGCTTCCTTCATATTTTTCAATAAGCAAGACAAATCAGAAATCTTAGAGAAGGAGGTATTAGAAGTCACATACAATGAACCAGAAATCCTAACAGTCATTTCATAAAAAGATTTCAGAATCATAACCAAAGATTGAATGGATTCCCAATCCAAGAAATCAGGTACACTTCCACCCAAATCAGATTTAAATGAACTGTCATGATCATCATAGGCTTCAAATACCTTCTGAAACAATAATGCAGTATTAAGCATCATATATGTGGAATTCCACCTTGTAGGGACATCTAGACACAGAGAATTCTTAGCTTCCACCCCAATTAGATCAGCTAGTGATTTAAACTTCTGCAACCTAGCAGGTGAGCTCCTCACATACCTAACAGCATCCCTGACTTTCTTAACAGAACTGTCACATTCTTTCAACCCATCCTGTACCACCAAGTTAAGGATGTGAGCAATGCACCTCATGTGCAAATACTTACACCTAACAGCAGTACAATCCCAAGAGACCAACTTCTTCTTCAAGAATCCTAGGGCAGTGTCATTGCTGGAAGCATTATCTACTGTCACACTAAACACTGATTTTAGACCCCAGTCCAAAAGGCAACTCTCTAAAGCCTTTGCAATACTTTCCCCCTTGTGGGAATATATAGGAACAAATGAAATGATTTTCTTTTGCAGCTTCCACTCACTATCAATGAAATGTGCAGTTATGCACATGTAGTTTATTCTCTGGACTGAGGTCCAAGTATCAGTTGTGATACTTACCCTCTGACTGCTAGTCCTAAAAAACTTCTTCAAGTTCACCCTCTCATCAGAAAATATCTTGAAAATGTCCCTACTGATAGTCCATCTTGAAGGGATTTTAAACCTAGGACAGCAAACTAAAACAAACTTTCTAAAACCATGTCCCTCAACAATCCTAAAAGGAAGTTCATCTAAAATAATCATCTCAGCTCCCTTCAGTTCCTTCACTACTTTGAGTTCCAGCAGAAGAAGGTGCAGGTTGTAATGTAAGTAGGGACTGCCTTGTCTCCATAGAGTGAGGATTTTTAAGGCAGCTTTTTATGTGATTCCTTAGAGAAGAAGTCCCATGTTTCTTGGTCTCACATGCATAAACTTTTGCACAATATATACATTTTCCTTGGATGACAATGCCCTCAGTGTCTTTGATCTTTTCAAAGTGATCCCAACATGGAGATCTGGTTTCAACCTCTTTCCTTTTCTTTGGAATAGGTGGAGGCAAAGGCTGCTGAGACTGAGGAGTAACAGTCTCTTCAACTGGTGCTTCCAACTCAGGTTGGGTTCTAGATACACCAGTAAGACCACTAACACTTTCCATCTAAAAAGGGGAAAGTATCAGTGACAGAGAATGGGAAATCACTCATGGAAAATCATCAACTGTGAATGGGCTTTGTCACATGTATCAATTAATTAAAGTCTTAAACAGGCAAAATTCAATTAATTGAACATTTCATCATGTATGCAGAATTGCATATAAATGATTTAAGGGTCACATATCCATAAACTTACAAATTTACAATTTCACAGTTACAACTTACAACGTACAAATTACAATTTACAATGAAATCCATAATCAGGCATTCAAGCTAAGTAGATGTATGCTACTTTATATGCTCATCATTTATATGGATTTCAGTCACACATGAGTGCATGACACACTCCCACATTTATATGGATTCCACAAGAATACCAGCATGCTTAACATTTATATGGATTTCAGTATTTCACACACATTTCCATAGTGGCTAGGGGTTAGGGCAGTATGGCTTCCACCACAGATTAGGTTACAAATTAGAAACCCTAATCACTGAATTCAGAAATTCATACTCAAAGAACTAGTGACCTACAATCTGGAACTTCTCAACAGATTGACAAGTATAACAGTCCACATATTAGGTTACAAATTAGAAACCCTAATCACAGAATTCAGAAATTCATACTCAAAGGACTAGTGACATGCAATCCGGGACTTCTCAACAGATTGACAAGTATCACAGTCCACATAATCATAACAAATTAGAAACCCTAATCAATAAGACAAATAGACAATAATCTATAACAAAAATGTAAATAGGGTTTAGTAATTACTTCGTTTCTCAAAATCTATCCCTCGAGAACAAAGGGCTTCGATTCCACTATTCCAGCATTCCACAGTTCCACCGGAGTCCGGTGACCGGACTAGGGTCTAGGGCTTTCACCAGTCCACCAGACTAGTCGCTACTCCGAGTCTCTGACTAGGGCTTCCACCAGACTACAATTGTGAGTGTCTAACAGACTGAGAGAATTAGACTGAGAGAATTGAGATTTGAGAAGTGAGAACTCAGAGTCTTAGAGAGTAAGAATCAAAGACCAGAGCGAAAGAGAGAACGAGAGATGAGAGATTGAGAAAAGTCTAGAAGACCAGAGGTACAGAGCGAAAGACTGAAATGGGAGCTCGGCTGCGCTGAATGAAATGTGTAATATATATATAAACCAAACGACGTCGTATTACATAGGGTAAAAAAACCCTAGGTTATGTCGGATATTCGGACGGGTTCGGGTGGCGTTTATTGCCTCCAACCCGAACCTTCTTCATCCGTCTTATAACGTAGCCTCGGGTCGCATATGGTCTTCGGATACGGACTCTCCACAGGCTCACCCGTCGGGTTTCGGGTTATGCACACCCCTAGCCAGCGGTCCCTGACTAGGACCGTTGGCTAGTTCCGTGAACCTGTCTGGTGCACAGACAATGTGCACCAGGGGGTTCCTTCTTCACCTACAACAAACTCAGAGCAATCCAACACTCCCAAATCCTCAAAAACACAATAATAGATCAACAATAATTCACTAATAGCTCAACTACAACAATAATCTAACATTCCTAGGCATTTACACCTCAAACTAGACTTCATAGAGTCAAATAAATAGAGTTGGGAGTCCATGGGTTATACCTTTGTTGCCTCTTCTTCCTTGTGTGGATCACAGCCTTCTCTCCACTCAAATTCCACCACTTCCTTCACC
This sequence comes from Ipomoea nil, assembly GCF_001879475.1. NCBI lineage: Eukaryota > Viridiplantae > Streptophyta > Magnoliopsida > Solanales > Convolvulaceae > Ipomoea > Ipomoea nil. Next base: position 1,775,790 of record NW_017617607.1, read on the forward strand.
ACCGAAACACCCCAAACAACAACACAAACTAAGCCTAAGAATCTCATAGAATGGAGGCCAAAGGAACAACACTAGAAACAAAGTGAAGAAATGAAAGATGAAGGATGAAGCTTACTGTGAATGTTGTTCTCTTCTATCAGACAAAGTTTGGAGAGGTAAGGGAATGAGATCAGGGAATGAGGAGTGAATAATGTGGGTTTTATAGGGTGCAAAACCCTAGGAGATTCTGCTATGCTTGGTTGAGGGTAAAATGGAAATTATAGGCTTGAGCTCAAAAGGTCAAACAAAGGTTGGAGGCTTTTGGTCCACATTGCATCATGAACCATAGACTAAAAGGAGATTTTAAATAGTTTTGGGTCAAAATACATTTTTCCAAAAATGATTTCTATATAAACACTTGGTTCAGGTTTATCAGATTTCTTTCGGTTTCACTCATATTGACTTTTGGGTCAAAATTTTGGTACACAATGTACCCGAGAATTTAGGATTTTTGAAATAGAATAAATCTCAGTACCGACTTTATTTAAAAACGTAATTCAAAATAATTAATTCAAGCACCGCTTTCAAAATAAAATTTTTAGAAGAGTGAAAAATGGCTATTTTGGAATTTCTTAAAACCGAATTTAGAAAATTAAATTTTGGGTTGTCACAATCCACCACCTCAAAAATCTTGTCGAGGGTCCGAATCCACCGGTGGTCGATGCCCCGACACCTGATGCGCTACATCCTTATTCTTGTGCTGGTTGTTGTTGTTGTTGAGGAGAACATTACTCAACGTCTAGGTGATTTGAGTCAATTGCTGCAAATTCTGAGCTAACTGTTCGTTGGTCGGCGTCTCCGGGGTTCCTACCCGATGTCTTGGCAGAGCCATACTAGGATTCTACAGAAGAAGCACCGGTTACAGAGATAAGCTTAACATTTAGCACCCTTACCTGGTGACTTAACTTAACGAACCAAAGCTAAAGAAGGATAAAACATGAGAAACACAACAGAAAGCAATAAGTAAACTCACAATCTCACCGCGCAAACTAAGAATCCTATAACTTAGATACTTAAGCACTTAGGGTATTCACTTAATGTCTAAATATCACATTCTTAAAGCACTATCCTAGGCTCCACCCTAGGCTCTGATACCAAATGTAACACCCCGAAAACTAGGCATACTTTTAAACAATTAAAACTTAAGAGATTTAGATAGAAGAGTCTAGCTGATAATAATCAAAACGTATTGCGGAAGCTTAACAACAAAGTAAGGGAGTGTTATGCCACGTCTAAGCCACCAAACCTAGATGCACAGGTTAAACTAGAACTAAACATTCAACAGTTATCAATATTCAAAGGGCTCACAGGCCAAACGTCTAAGTACTAAAAGGGAAAAATGCTAAGACTAGGTAGTAGGCTCCAACTAGCGCGCTTTTGAACTGCTTAATCTGTACCTGAAATCATTTTAAATAACCGTTAGCGATAATGTTAAGTAACCCCACTCCAATGTGTAAAGATACATAGATATACGTTTCATACTTAAAATAGTTTTGAGACTTGGGAATACGTAGGTATATCTCTAATCAACTCTAATTAGTAAAATCACGAGGAATGGACTCAAGACCAAACCATACAATAGATATACTCAACGGTACAGAATAGACCACAAGATCAACAGAATAGACTGAATCAACGAGATAATGATAAAGGATCAAGAATAAAGATCAAGGTAAGACAATCGTAACAAGCAACAAGGATAGTTCTCATCAAGGTTATGCAATCAATCATCAATATCAATATATCAAGTCCACAAAGGACACAATCAACAAGTATATATCGCAGAGTCAATCCCAATGACTCGAATCAAATGTTGAATCAGTGTGGAGGGCTCAAAGTCAGCATGTAACACAAGAGAATGAGAGATGCAGGAAGTGGTGGAATTTGAGTGGAGAGGAGGCTGAGATCCACACAAGGAAGAAGAGGCATCAAAGGTATAACACATGGACTCCCAACTCTATTTATTTGACTCTATGAAGTCTAGTTTGAGGTGTAAATGCCTAGGAATGTTAGATTATTGTTGTAGTTGAGCTATTAGTGAATTATTGTTGATCTATTATTGTGTTTTTGAGGATTTGGGAGTGTTGGATTTATTAGTTCGAATCAAATGTTGAATCAGTGTGGAGGGCTCAAAGTCAGCAAGTAACACAAGAGAATGAGAGATGCACGCGAGGTCATCGCAACGACCTGATTGTGGTAAACCACCATCTCAAAACATAGATTCCGCGGAGTCATCGCAATGATTCAACAGGATACAAACATGGTTTTGCGGGGTCAAAGACCCTTGGAGGCGGCCCTAAGTCCTTAAGTGTATATCGAGAGAGAAATACAAGAAGGGTATTCCAAAGGTAATGACTCAACAACGAAGGACACCAATCAAAGTGTTATAACGAATAGATAAGCTCAAGTTATCAACTCAATCAAGAATCAAGCAAAGGCTATCACAAGGAATCATACTAGCATCAAGAAACAACATGTTAATACACAAGTCAAAGAGTAATCACAAGGCTTCATACGAACATCATAGACTTCATCAAATAATCCAACGAATAGCAATATTGGACATTAATCACGATTCAAGACTCCAAATTCTAACCATTGGATTCATAATACGCCGCTCTAGACTTATGAAACATCAATAAATACTCACAAACGCAAGGGGAACAACAAATCAAGGAATCAACGAAACGTACCAGTGGGCGGTTTGGACGGGTACAAAAGGTCCCGCCGAAATCCCATGACGTACCAGTGGGCGGTTCCGGCGGGACCTAAAGTGCCCGCCGAAACTGCCCTCGAAGAACAAAGGGGCTGGTGGGTGGAAAACTGTCCGCCAGAAGTACACGCTGGTACCGAATCTCAATAGAAAAAGGTTGCTTGGGAAAAATCCCAAGAATGTGCAATCCAAACCAAACACATCAATACACTCATCAACAACAAATATGACTTGAATAGAAGGAATAGCACATCAAAGAACATCATACAACCTAGATACAAGCTCTAACATAAGCATAAACACAAGAATATGCTCATACAACACAAGATCATCAAGAATACACATTGTATAGTTCAAAATAGGTTTTCATGGACATAGGGTTACCTCTAGCTCAGCAAAAACCTTCAAACCTTCCACAAAATCACCCTAGCATGTCCTCATCAACATGTTCTTCAACAAAGACCCCAAACCCAAACACAAAGAGTAAAATCTTAGATGATGTAGAAGGAAAACCATAAATAAAGACTATAAACATTTATCCCTTACCCTTCATATGCTTGGTGAGTATGAAAGATGGAAACTTGCTTAGTCTTCTTGGTTGGAAAACGAAGAACACTTTTAGTAGGGTAAAAAGGGGTGGATATGGCGTGTGGAGTAGAAGGGGGTGAGCTGAAAAGTTTGAGAGTGATGCTAGTGGAAGTTCAAGGGTGAGTGTATTAGGTTGTAGAATAAGGCTTGGGCCATAAGTTAACAAGTCTAAAGTGTGGGTCTATTACCTTTATCAAATGGGCTAAGAACAATATATTTTTAAGTTTATACTAAAGTCCAACAAGGTAATTGTAACATCCCCCCCCCCCCCCCCCCCTCAATTTTCAGCATAATTAAAAATCATTAAAGCTTACGAAATAAAGACAAGCTATCATTAATACCCAAACAGAGCGGAAGCTAAACATCAGTGTTGGGGTGCTATGCCACATCTAAGCTAGAGAACCTAGATGCACAGGCTAAGTTTAACTAAACAAGGCATAATTCATAATCATTATCCGAATACAAGCATGGCTCACAGGCCGACTAACTAAGCTAATACTAACTAAGCCAGGAACCACAGCTTCTTCTAGCGCACTCTCAGTCAACTAATCAGTACCTGAAAAATATGCGGTATAACAACCGTTAGCGAATAATGCTAAGCAACCCACTCCTACGTGTTGAGTACAATACATATAGTTATAGGAAATCATTTTGAGACTTGGGAATACATAATATAGTCCTAAACGACTCTAATTTCAAAACCAGGAATCAAACTTAAGGCATATCAATAGACTCGACCCGGCAAGGCACATAAAGACACAGCATGCAACTAAGACCACAAAACAAGACAGCAATAAGACTCGACGATAACAAATAACACAAAAACATCCATCTTCCAACTTTATACCAAGTTCCAACCTTTACGCCTCTCCAACCTTATAATAGTTCCAACTTGTACCTCCAGGCCACCCTACACACTACATCCTTATCCCTCCGGGGCATCGCATGCTCCCCGCCTACAAGACCTCCTACATAACCGTCGAACTCATAGCATCCACGATGCCTTTAAATCACACACCGCTACCGTCGTACCATCACACACAAGCACGCGCAGTGCATCAACCACCAATCATAATTTTTACCACCAATCTCATCTCTTTTCTTTTCACCATGGACAACAACACACAAGCAAGACTCGACAATGACTCCACAAGGGTGTAATCGGGGAAGGGCACATTATGCACATCAACTCTCAACAATGAGCGCCCTCAAGGCGACCCCAAGACACATAATGACCACTACAGACCATACTCTGGCACCACACGATACAAGTATGGGCCACATGCAAAGACACCATTCACAATTCACATTATGGTACACAGGACATCATACTAGACCCAAAAACATCAACGAAGACACCACGGGGCACGGGGTTCAACCCGACGGAGACCAAAAAACCCCGCGCTGGCCTGTACCAGCGGGTGGTACGACGGGAGGACCGCCTCCCACCGACCTCCCGCCGGCGGTACCACGTGGTTCCAGCGGGTGGTCGTCTACCCGCCTGTCCTCCTGCCGGCGGTGACCTACGGTTCCAACGGGTGGACCGGCGGGTGGCCGTCCACCCTCCTGTCCTCCCGCTGGAACATCACCCCCTTCCGGTGAGTAGTCAGGTGGGGGTTCGTCCCCCCATCGACTACCCCCTGGAACATGCTTCTTGGCCAATTTTCCCAACCCGGGAACTCATCCAATTTTCCAAAAATCAAGTGCCAAACATGCCCAAACACATATCAACAACAGTGGGGCCTTGAACACATAGAACAAGCCAAGAAAAAACACAATCGGACCCTAAACGCAAACTCTAAACATCCCAAGACTCAAGGATAAATACACAACGGTTCAAGAGCATCAAGAAACCATTATACAAAGCCCTAAAGACAAGCCCTAAACCTTGAATAACACTTCAACATGCATAAACCCACCCAAGAACTCCAAGAACATCAAGAACAACACGATTCACCATATAAACCCTAACGACAAGCTCTAAACGTAATTAAATACAAGAACATGCAAACCACCACACAAGATCATCATGATCATCAAGAATAACAAGAATCCAAATCATAAATCCTAAAGACAAGCTCTAACAAGGCATAAATACAAAACCACGCATTCAATCATTCAACGGAGCCAATCAATAAAAGATAGCAAGGAAAATAGGTTTTGTGAGAGGGGGAACCTAGCATCTTTTTCAACATTGCCTTGGTCACATTTTCTCATAAAGTACTAGAGTTTTATGGTTCCAAATTTTTGGCTCAAAGAATGCCTCGACTAGTTCTTTCGAGCAGTTAACTGACACCATTCGAGTTAACTTTTCGAACCTTAACACTTGCAACCTTTCAGCTTCGAATAGTTGACTTTACTATTCGAGCTACTTTGCAAATCACCTTCGATTCGAAAGGTATGGCTGTAACACCACCGATTTTCAGCATATTTTAAAACAATTAAAGCTTAGAGAACCTAATAGAGCGGAAAATACACATAATAGGTTGGGGGTGCTATGCCACATATAAGCTAGAGAACCTAGATGCACAGGCTACCAACTAACGAGTCATAATCCATAAATATCATTCGAGTACAAAAGGGCTCACAGGCCGTCAAACTAAACCTAATTACTAACTAAGCTAGGATCTGTACCTAAAAAACAAGCGGTGTAGCAACTGTTATCGAATAATGCTAAGTAACTCATTCCCACGCGTTGAGTACAATATATGTATAGATATAAGAAAAACCATTTTAAGACTTGGGAATACATAATTATAGTCCTAAACAACTCTAGCTTTCAAATCAGGATAAGGACTCCCGACATATCATTAATGAAACACCCCGAAATTTCAAGATATTTAAAACCTATAAAATAAAGGCTAATATCTTATTAATTCCCAAACAGAGCATAAACTAGACATAGTAGTCGGGGTGCTATGCCACATCTGAGCTGGAGAACTCAGATGCACAAGCTAAACTAACTAACAAAGCCTAAACTATAACTAATACCCAAATACAAATCAAGGCACGCAGGCCATCACATCCAGGCTAGAACTATCTAAACTAAGTCCACGAATCCACTAGCGCGCTCCGAAGCTACTCACTGTCCCTGAAAAACATTCGATGTAACAACCGTCAGCGAATAATGCTGGTAACCCACTCCAATGCGTTAAGTACAATATAGGTAGATATAAGAAACTCATTTTGAAACTGGAATACATATATAATTACGAGACTCTAGCTTATATCCAAGATCAAGACTCAAGGCATATTAACAGACTCAATATCATAAAATAATCATAAGAACTAATAGACACCCTAACCATGCAATGCAAGACATAACAGGCGGATAAGCATGCAAATAACTAAGGCATTCAATACAATCAATTAGCAGATAGTCAACAAAGCACACAAATCATCCTCCAACCTTATACCAACTTCCAACCGTATAACTCCCCTCCGTCCTTATATCAGTTCCAACCTATACCTTCAGGCCACCCTTATATCCTCACCCCTTATGCCTCCGGGCAACTACATGCCCCCACCGACGAACCCAACTTTCAACCACCAACATATCAAGATGGTGCCGCAGTGCCATTCAATGATCCGCACCTCAAGTGCCAATATCAAGGGGTTAGCGCATATAGCTCTAACATGACACCGTAGCACTTACAACCTAACCCATGTTCAACGGCAATCAAATCAAGGTGGGTGTGTGCCTTTAGCACAGTCACCGCTGTGGCCTGTACCATAAGTACAATAACCGGGCACAAGTGGTGCTAACCGCCAACAGTTTATTTTCCACCAATCACAATCTCATCATCACCATTATCATCATCAGTCACACTGGCCATTACGCAATGACCATGATACTCATCAACACATAATCACATAACAAGCAAGACACAACAACAATGACACATATCACACATAAAATCCTAGAACGATGCCTAAAACACCAAACGAGACTCACATACGACAAACGGGGTACAACGGGACAAGGGGAAACATCAAACGTGTAAAAACACCACGAACCACGACTGGATTCTAGCGGGTAGGTGGCGGGTGGAGGACCACCCGCCGCCGGCGGGCAGGCCACCGCCCGCCGGCTACCCACTGGAACAGTATTGCGGGCAGCGGGTAGGTGGCGGGTGGTCAGTCCCCCCACCTACCCCCCACTGATACATAGGCAACATTATGGTCCCGGGATCTCTCGTGGAAACCGAAACCATGTCCAAACACGTCCAAACATATAACGACAACACCACGTATTCAATTAACGGAATTAAACCAAGAATCACACCAAATACACCCTAACGCGATTCCTTGCCAAGACTCAACACCAACCACGTAACGATCCAGGGACATCTGGAATCACAAGAACATCAAGAAATCTATATGCAAAGTCCTAGACACAAGTCCAAGGCTAGACTCAACACCCGATCATGCAAAAATCCCACCCAAACATACCAAGAATAACATAATATGAAATCCACGTTATAACCCTACGGCTCTAGACATTATCATAATACGAGATCGTTCATATAATTAATCGTAGTATCAAGAACATCAAGATTATAAGCATCAAGATCAACACATAAATATCAAGATTATCACATAAACACAATACAAACCCTAGGCAAAGCTCTATCAAGACTCAAGCACAGAATCATATATCAAATGAGCCAATGAATAAGATATAGCGAGGAAAATAGGTTTTGTCGAGACATGGGTTACCTCATTTGCTTATCAATCCGACGTCAACGAGACCTGAGAATCAATATTGAATCTTCACTAAATAATCGAGCTAATAAAATAATTAAACCCTAAGAGATTCAAACCCTACATTTTCTCCCAACACTAGATGTATCCTACCCAACTAAGCTAAACAACTCTTTGATATTCATGAGCGTCATAAATTAACAATAACCATCCTTTGCTTAGTAAAAGGGTTAACAATTAACAACATTACCCTAAATCCCATTTACCTAGATTCAAACCCTAAACCTCATGCAATACCACACACCCTTTTAACCATTAAGCTAGGGCTTCCTTTGTTTACCAATGCTGATACCTAACTACCTAATACTAAGTAACCAATGATGGCTAATTAACACTTACCTTCTTCATCATCTTCGTCATTCTGTTTGGAGGCAGCGGGTGGTTCCCGGGACTTCCACCACCCGCCAGTATGTACCCAGCCACCAAGCCAGAGGACTTACCGCCATTGTTGGTCGAGAGGAGAAGAGCGAGGGAGGGATCACCGTCAACCACTCCGCCGTTCCACCGTTGCTGCTACCGGTGTTGCCGAACGCCTCACGTCGTACTGCTGCTTCGTCGTCCGAGTTTTTTCGCTGCCTTGATGGAACGAAGGAAGGAGGTCGGGGGAAACAAGGGCGATAGAGAGGCTGGTGGGTTGTTGCGATCGTTGCCGTTGCTGGTGTTTCGCCGAGCGAGATGGACGGAGAAGGGGGGGTTCTTGTCGACGTCGAGAGAGAGAAACGGAGGAGGGGTGTTTACGCATGTATGTATATATATATATATATATATATATATATATATATATATATATATATATATATATATATATATATATATATATATATATATATATATATATACACCTCTCTACTAGCTATAAGTATAGGATCATGTGTATATGTATGTATATTTGTATCTACGTATGGCTTGTGTATTCTTCTCTATCTATCTATATATATGTTTATATATATACATGTACATATGCCTATTCTTAGTAGAATTAGATTTCCTAAATGGGCTTGGGTTAGATGGGTCGAGTTTTATATGATCATTTGGGCTAAATAATACTTATTGGGCATATAGAAAATATGAGTTTAATACCATCTGAGGTCCTCCGAGTATAGTGGTTTTGCCACGTTTAGTCCTAAACTTTCAAATTGACCATCTGTGGTCCTTCGACTTTTAAATTTAACCATTACTGGTCCAAGTTAACAACTCATCGTCCCTCAACTATCAAATTTTAACCAACCATGATCCTTTCAGAGGACCACGACTGGTTAAATTTTGAAACTTGAAGGACCATGAATGTTTAACTTGGACCACGAATGGTTAAATTTGAAAGTCGAAGGACCACGGATGGTCAATTTGAAAGTTTAGGACTAAACGTGCCAAAACCACTATACTCGGAGGACCTCAGATGGTATTAACTCTAGAAAATATATATATATATATATATATATATATATATATATATATATATATATATATATATATATATATATATATATATATATATATATATATATATATATATATATATATATATATATATATATTTGTTAGTAACATAATTAATTATAAATACATAGCTCTAGTTGGGAAATGTTTATATTCAATATAAATATTTATGGGGTATCACACCCTTCCCCCCTTCAAGAAGCTTCATCCCCGAAGCTTAGGAATTATTTAGGGGATAATGAGTCACAGTTAGTGCAGTAGTTGTCTAGGGAAAATATTCTACTGGACCAAATATATAGTTATATATCTACGTATTCTCGGTCTTTGGGAAGGACTGGGTTGAAAGGGTGCAAGGAGTGCAGGATTTAGGTTTCAAATTCGAGGGATAAGCTAATTAGGAATAGGGATAACGTTTTCAGAGTTGCAGCTTAGGAAAGAAGGTCGCCACCTTGTATGGAATCATTTGGAATGAGGGATCAGGAATAAGGTTTGGAGTTGTAGAATGGATTTCTCAATGAAACGGTATTCGATGGACAAAGGAAGGAAAGAAACTTTGGCTAGAATGGGGCTAAGGACTCTCGACTTTGAGTGATTATTCGCGTTTGAAGCTTGATTGCAATGTAAATACGAACTGCTGACCCTTTTTCCTTAGTTTTGACTTCATTTGACTCTAAGATTTTCGTTGACCTTTCCTTCCCACGCTAGAGTCTCATCCATCTTTACCGCTTTTTGGAGGAATTCTCGTGATGAATTCCGTGCATATTCCCCTAGAATGCTCAAAAGTTTGGACCTAGACGGTTAGCAAGGCCAATCCCCAGGTTTAACTCTCGATTCTCGCTAAGGGTTCCCAAGGATCAAGGAACTTCGGGTTGACTTCCTTGTTTTAATGGGTTTCATCCCTTCCTTGGCGGATGAAATTCTTAGTAAGACTTAATTTCCTCTCCGAAATTCGGCTTGTTGCGCCTTTTTGGTGATGTTTTTAGTAGTGCGAGCACTTGTCACACTTTTCTCTTTCTTGGAACGCCATCGTTTATTGACTCACCTCACGGGGTGACTTGATGATCCGTATGAGTCGTTCTATCTCCATGCTGATCCTTAAAGTCGTGGAGGTCTTGATAACAAAGTGTTCTTCATACTTTCCTTAAATGTACGATTCTAGAATGGACGCACGAGATCTGCGATAAGGAATGTCTCTTAGCCTTTAATCATCTTCTTTTGTCCTTTTGAGGTGGAAAGCTATCTCATTTGCTCTGTTCGGATCCTGGGGTCTTTAGTAGGGCAACCAAAGGGTTAGGGACTGGGATAGACTTGCACCATATATTTAGGTATTCTTGCACTTTACAAACTCTTTAAGGAGTCCCTCGAATGCTCGAACGATGACCACGATTGTAAGGGGTCCTGGTCTATCCTCAGTGCGTGCCTTAGGGCCTTGTAAGTTCATAGCACGAGTTCCCAACTCGACTTCCTGGTTTGCACGATTCTCTTTGTCAACCATTCCTAGTTGGTTGTTGCGTTTAACTGTGGCTTCGCATTTCACGCGATCGAAGGTATCCTTTCGAAAACGTGATGTGGTCAGGGATGTTTAACAAAGTCAACACTTTGAGACAATCCCTGGTTCCCTACCCAAGGATTCACGCTTGTCCCTAGTTGCTCCGTGGGTCGGATTTCGTTTATAGTCAACAACCCTGCAACCTTCATAAGGGGGTCGGTTATGATCCAACTTTGTCTTTTCTTGTCTTGATTAATGACAAGCCCTCTTGTTTTATCTTGAAATCTGGTTCGCCGTCCGTTCCCCGTTTCAACCTCTGGTGATCGCAACGCTTAGGGGCGCCCTTCTCTCTCTTGGGATGCATTTGTTCGTCTGCCCTTGTCATCGCATGACGTTTGGCGTCCTTAGGTGTCGCACGCACTCGTTATGGTCCCTTGTAAAACCATCGAGGCTTTTGTGCAAAGACAAGATCTTCACTGCAGCGGTGCTTGGTGTACGACACTTTCAACGCATTTGTAACTTCTGCCTAATCCGCCGATCCCTATTTATCAACCATCTTAATATCGAACACCAGTTCTCACGTTTTCGGGCCGAGCAAGGGTTTTACACTGCCCCAAGGGTCTTAACAGGGTTTCCAAATTAAAAGATGGGAGTATAAACTTAGAGCAATGGCAATGATTCCCAATGCTCATAACAATTTAAGGTTCCCAAGGCTCAAGTTAGGTACAACAAAAGGGTGAGTGAGCAAAGGCATAACGGATGTTAACTGCTTTCAAGAATAATTTAGGATTCAAGGTAGGAGTTTCAACAAATAGGGATATCAAGACGCTGAGGTTTTAGGGCGGATGATAGTTTAAACTGAGGTAAAGGGGTCACAAGACATTGCGATATACTTACCTTGCACCAAGGATTTAACTAGCAGTTTCGTCCATCTGTTACTTCGCTTTCTTGTGTTTAATTAGTGTTCTAGTTCTCTTTCTTGTTTGTTGTAGCTGTAACCTGTACTGACCAAGATAAAGCAACTTATCAGGAGATGCATGTCACTTGCTTGAATCGGGGGTCGCGGTAGTTGACTCCAGGTTTGCGAGTAGTGTAGCTTGTTTTCGTCGAGTTGATCTCATGTCCCGACGCAAACACCACATCTTAACTGCTTTGCTTTAGCAGTTATCCAGGTCTTCCTTCTCTTGGTCACGGTCTTCGTCAAGTCTTTGGCGGGAACTAGAACAGGGTGACTCACCGGGTAAATGTACATTACCCGGGTACGGAAGTAAACTTATCTACTCGCACCTTTACCTGGTGCTTTAACTAAAAGAACTGAAGCTAGGAAAATATCAAGTGTTGGGAACTTAAACGAAAGCAATAAACTCACAGTCTCACCGCGTGTCCTAAGATTCCTATACCCTAAGTACTTAAACACCTAGAGTTCAAGTCTACTGTCCTAAAGTCCTTTCTTAATTTCTCAAACACTTAGAATTCAAGCCTAACGTCTGTAAAGTCTTATCTTAAAGGCATTGTCCTAGGGTCGAACTTAGGCTCTGATACCAACTGTAACACCCCTAAATTTCAAGATATTTAAAACCTATAAAATAAAGGCTAATCTCTTATTAAATCCCTAACAGGGCATAAATTAGACATATTAGTCGGGGTGTTATGCCACATCTAAGCTGGAGATCTCAAATGCACAAGCTAAACTAACTAACAAAGCATAAACCATAACTAATACCCAAATACAAATCAAGGCACGCAGGCCATCACATCCAGGCTAGAACTATCTAAACTAAGTCCACGAATCCACTAGCGCGCTCCAAAGTTACTCACTGTCCCTGAAAAACATTCGGTGTAACAACCGTCAGCGAATAATGCTGGTAACCCACTCCAACGCGTTAAGTACAATATAGGTAGATATAAGAAATTCATTTTGAAATTGGAATACATATATACTTACGAGACTCTAGTTTAAATCCAAGATCAAGACTCAGGGCATATTAATAGACTCAATATCATAGAATAATCATAAGAACTAATAGACACCCTAACCATGCAATGCAAGACATAACAGGCGGATAAGCATGCAAATAACTAAGGCATTCAATACAATCAATTAGCAGGTAGTCAACAAAGAACAAAAATCATCCTCTAACCTTATACCAAGTTCCAACCGTATAACTCCCCTCCGTCCTTATATCAGTTTCAACCTATACCTTCAGGCCACCCTTATATCCCCACCCCTTATGCCTCCGGGCAACTACATGCCCCCACCGACGAACCCACCTTTCAACCACCAACATATCAAGATGGTGCCGCAGTGCCATTCAATGATCCGCACCTCTAGTGCCAATATCAAGGGGTTAGCGCATATAGCTCTAACATGACACCGCAGCACTTATAACCTGACCCATGTTCAACGGCAATCAAATCTAAGGTGGGTCTGTGCCTTTAGCATAGTCACCGCTGTGGCCTGTACCATAAGTACAATGACCGGGCACAAGTGGTGCTAACCGCCAACAGTTTATTTTCCACCAATCACAATCTCATCATCACCATTATCATCATCAGTCACACTGGCCATTGCGCAATGACCACGATACTCATCATCATCCAATCAATCAACACATAATCACATAACAAGCAAGACACAACAACAATGACACATATCACACAAAAAATCCTAGAACGATGCCTAAAACACCAAACGAAACTCATATACGACAAACGGGGTACAACGGGACACGAGGAAACATCAAACAGGGAAAAACACCATGAACCACGCCGGGATTCCAGCAGGTAGGTGGCGGGTGGAGGACCACCCGCCGTCGGCGGGTTACTATTCCAGCGGGTGGCCGGCCGGCTGCCCACTGGAACAGTATTGCGGGCAGCGGGTAGGTGGTGGGTGGTCAGTCCCCCTCACCTACCCCCCACTGATACACAGGAAACTTTATAGTCCTGGGATCCCTCGTGGAACCCAAAACCATGTCCAAACACGTCCAAACATATAACGACAACACCACGTATTCAATTAACTGAATTAAACCAAGAATCACACCAAATACACCCTAACGCGATTCCCAAACATGCCAAGACTCAACACCAACCACGTAACGATCCAGGGATATCTGGAAACAAGAACATCAAGAAATCTATATGGAAAGTCCTAAATACAAGTCCTATGCTAGACTCAACACCCGATCATGCAAAAATCCCACCCAAACATACCAAGAATAACATAATACGAAATCCACGTTATAACCCTAGGGCTCTAGACATAATCATAATACGAGATCGTTCATATAATTAATCATAGTATCAAGAACATCAAGATTATAAGCATCAAGATCAACACATAAACATCAAGATTATCACATAAACACAATACAAACCCTAGGCAAAGCTCTATCAAGACTCAAGCACAGAATCATATATCAAATGAGCCAATGAATAAGATATAGCGAGGAAAATAGGTTTTGTCGAGACATGGGTTACCTCATTTGCTTATTAATCCGACGTCAACGGGACCTGAGAATCAATATTGAATCTTCACTAAATAATCGAGCTAATAAAATAATTAAATCCTAAGAGATTCAAACCCTACATTTTCTCCCAACACTAGATGTATCCTACCCAACTAAGCTAAACAACTCTTTGATATTCATGAGCGTCATAAATTAACAATAACCATCCTTTGCTTAGTAAAAGGGTTAACAATTAACAACATTACCCTAAATCCCCATTACCCAGATTCATACTCGGAACCTCATGCAATACCACACACCCTTTTAACCATTAAGCTAGGGCTTCCTTTGTTTACCAATGCTGATACCTAACTACCTAATACTAAGCAACCAAGGATGGCTAATTAACACTTACCTTCTTCATCATCTTCGTGATTCTGTTTGGAGGCAGCGGGTGGTTCCCGGGAGTTCCACCACCTGCCGGTATGTACCCAGCCACTAAGCCAAAGGGCTTGCCGCCGATGTTAGTCGAGAGGAGAAGAGCGAGGGAGGGATTACCGTCAACCACTCCGCCGTTCCGCCGTTGCTGCTGCCGGTGTTGCCGAACGCCTCACGTCGTACTGCTGCTCCGCCGTCTGAGTTTTGCCGCTGCCTTGATGGAACGAAGGAAGGAGGTCGGGGAAAACAAGGGGCGATAGAGAGGCTGGTAGGTTGTTGCGATCGTTGCCGTTGATGGGGTTTCGCCGAGGAAGATGGACGGAGAAGGGGGGGTTCTTGTCGAGAGAGAGAGAGAGAGAGAGAGAGAGAGAGAGAGAGAGAGAGAGAGAGAGAGAGAGAGAGACGGAGGAAGGGTGGTTACACATGTGTGTGTGTGTGTGTGTGTATATATATATATATATATATATATATATATATATATATATATATATATATATATATATATATATATATATATATATATATATATATAGAATAATACACAAGCCATAGGTAGATACAAATATACATACATATACACAGGATCATGTGTATATGTATGTATATTTGTATCTACGTATGGCTTGTGTATTATTCTCTATCTATCTATCTATATATATATATATATATATATATATATATATATATATATATATATATTTATATATTTATATATACATGTACCTATGCTTATTCTTAGTAGAATTAAATTTCCTAAATTTCCTAACCCAAGCCCATTTAGGAAATTTAATTCTACTAAGAATAAGCATAGGTACATGTATATATAAATAAATAAATAAATAAATAAATATATATATATATATATATATATATATATATATATATATATATATATATATATATATATATATATATATATATTGGGTTTAGGATTTGGGCATTTAATATTGTAGCTTATAAAATAACTAACCAAGGTCCGTAGTAACATATTTAGGCTTATATATATATTTGTTAGTAACATAATTAATTATAAATACATAGCTCTATTTTGGAAATATTTATATTCAATATAAATATTTACGGGGTATCACAATTAACATTGACACGACACGACAACATTACGATACAAACATTCAAACCATGACCACAAGATAAGACAACAATAAGAGACACAATAACAAACCACGACCACAAGACACGTCCATGTTCCAACCTTATACCAACGGGATACGCAGGGACGGGAACAACATACGAATAGACTCACAACAACATGTGTCATCAATATAAACATACGACCTATAGGGAACATCATAGACTTTACTTTAGGTGACATCAACATAACCCACAAGACTCATAAGGGGGGGGGGGGGGCACTATAGACAATACTTTGAACGAACACAATATAAGGTTAGGCCTCATGCACAAACACGACTCACAAATCCTATTTACGGTACTTAGGACATCAATCTAGACTCACAAACATCAAAGAAGACACTTCGGGGCACGGGGATCGACCAACGGAGACCCACTGACCATCGCACCGCACCGTACCAAATCCTATTTCTTGTTCTTCCTGTTCCTCGTCCTCTTGGATGGCTTGCTTCATTTTCTTGTTCGGGATGCCCAACCATTCCATTAACAATCGTCTTTCGGCTGCGGGTTTCTGGCTTACCTCCTCAAGAGTGATGTACTCTCCCTCACCAACATGATAAATGTTGTTGCGGCAGAGGTTTTGACCATTGAAGATCATCCCGCCCACGAGTTTAGCTTCAGATTGGCGCACATCTACCCCCTTTTCACCAAGATCCAGCGTAGGATCATACCATAAGGCAAACTTAGCTTATTGTTGGATTTTCAAAAATCCATATGAATCAGCATGAGGGCGGGCAAATTGAACTTGACCTTGTGCTTAAGGAAATAAGCAAAGGTACACTCTAGGATCCCAACATCCTTACTCTTATTATTGTTGGGCAACAGACTGTCTAACACGAGCATCACCAAGAGCTTTTGCTCGGTAGTCAACTACTTCTTATCTGGCCCCGTGGCCATGGAGAATCCGTCCTCCCTTCCCAAAAAATAGCCCAGATAATCCTTGTACCCCAAGGTTCGAGTACAAATCCAAGCCTTTCGGTCGTACTCCGACATGCCCGTGGTAGTCAATTTTAGGAGTTTGGCCAAATGGGCTTCACTCAACATTATTTCCACACCTCGAACCTTGGAGGTGATTTCCACTTTATCCCCCTTCTTGGTGGCTACCATGTGGTGATAGAATTCCTTCACCAATTCGGGGTATGTGTTGCACTTTATATCCAAGAATACCCCCAACAAGCCTTGATACCTAAGCATTCCAATTAATTCACTAGAAAATTACTCAGGTTCAAGGGTTTTACCTTCAATCACCGAATAATTGGCGTCATTCCACTCCATCCTACGGGTATTGGCAGGTCTCCTTGGCATTGTAGAAGTTGTTTAAAGGTGTGGGAGTGAAGCTCCTTTTTTCCTTTCAGCGAGGACCACCGGCAACGAACGAAGGCGGGACAGCGGCTGGTGCGGTGAATGGGTAGTGCGACGGTGGGTGGTTGGGTGGTTGGCGGGGGCTGTGGGGTGCTTTGGCCGAGAGGGTGGGGAGAGAGAGAGAGAGAGAGAGAGAGAGAGAGAAAAAAAAAAAAAAAAAAAAAAAAAAGAATGAGAGGAAAGAAGGGTTTTTGATTTGGGGATTTTGGGTTAAGGATTTGGAAGGAGAGTTAAGTAGATTTTGTATCCTTTAAGTTTTAAGAAACACTTATGGTCTAATGGTTAAGTACTTAGTTTTGGGAAAATGAAGTCTTGGGTTTGAATCTCCTAGGCTACACTTAGCTTGGTTTTCCTTGTTGTCCTTTAGAGTTTTACCCTTACTAGCCTCAAGGTGGAATTAAAGGCTCTAAGTTAAGACCTCCTAGTTGGACCTCTAGGTTGCCTAAGTATTATTTCCAATGCCTAGTGCTCACGAGGGAACACAATTAATTATTTGAATTAGCTCCAGGGATAGGGCACGGAATTAAGCTAATTGGATCAATTAATTAATTCTACCCACAACAAAAAGGGTTACCTGTAAGGTCCTCGTCTCCTATGGCTACGGCTTCAGTTTCGATTTCGGCTTCGGCTTCTGCTTCGTCTTCGGTCTCGACTTCCGCTTGAGTGCGACTCATGATAAACATCTTCCCATGTGCTCCATAGCCCCCTCGGTTATTCATATTGCCTTGTTGCCCTGTTGGCGGTGGTCTTGCACGTGCGGGTTGGTTACACTGAAAGGATTTGTGGCCCCCCTCTCCACAGTTGTAGCAACACAAGGCGTTCCCTTGGCAATCTTTTCCCCAGTGATCCTTACCACATCTTCTACAAAGGGTTTGCCCCCATCTAGCCTCGTTGTTTTCCCTAGGCGGTCCTTGGGCTTGCTGAGGAGTCGTCGTAACGTTGGAATCGTTCCTTGGCCTTCTTAAGTTAGGGTCTCTGCTTCCATCGTTCTTTCTCTTGGCTTGCTCTTGGGTCCCTCGCTGCAGTTGTTGAATCCGATAAAGATCGGCGGCGCTGATGTAAGCGTCGTTAAGAGTCCTAGGCTTGTTTACGGTTAAGGCTTTCCTAGCCTCAAAGTTAAGCCCAGCAACGAATCTCTCCACTTTGGTTGCTTCCATAGGAACCAACACGTGGGCGAAACGAGCCAACTCTAAGAACCTTTTGTGGTATTCTACCACTGTAGCGAATCCTTGCTTTAAGTGAAGGAATTCTTCGTACATAGCCGCTCTTATGTGTGCGGGATAAAAGCGTTCATGTAGCTTCTCCTTCAAGGCTCCCTAGTTGAATCCTGGTTCTTGCCTGCAGCCTTCATGTACTCACCATAGGTCGGCCTCGTGCCCAAAGTAAAACGATGCCAACTCGACTCGACGTTCTTCTGGGCAACCCACTACTCGAAGATCTTATCGAGCGTCTGGATCCATTCCTCAAGTATCGCAGGGTTTTCTTCCCCGGCAAAGATAGGAGGACGGTGGTTTGACACTTGACGAGCTACGTCGCGATGCCCATTCAATGGAGGGTGATTGTTGTTGTTGAGGAGGGCGTTGCTCAGTGACTGGGTGATCTGAGTCAACTGGTGCAAGTTCTGAGCTAACTGTTCGTTAGTAGGCGTCTCAGGGGTCCTTGCACGGTTTCTTGGTGGTGTCATCCTAGATTCTATAGGGTGAACATCGGTTATAGATGAGGGTCAGGAGCAGGCACCCTTACATGGTGTCTCGACTACAAGAACGGAAGCTAAACAAAGAACAAGCATAAAAAAACTTAACAGAAAGCGATAAATAAACTCACAATCTCACCGCGCATCTTAAGGTTCTTACATCCTGAGTACTTAAACACCTAGAATTCAAGCTTAACATCCTAAAGTCTTGTCCTAAATGCATTAATCCTAGGGTCGAACTTAGGCTCTGATACCAACTGTAACACCCCCAATTTTCAGCATATTTTAAAACAATTAAAGCTTACGTAATACGATAAAACTATCATTAATACCCAAAAATAGAGCAGAAACTACACATAATAGTTTGGGGGTGCTATGCCACATGTAAGCTAGAGAACCTAGATGCACAGGCTACCAACTAACTAATCATAATCCATAAATATCATTCGAGTACAAAAGGGCTCACAGGACGTCAAACTAAAGCTAATTACTAACTAAGCTAGGAACCACAACTCCGTCTAACGCGCTCACGAGCCAACTAATCTGTACCTGAAAAATATGTGGTGAAGCAACCGTTAGCAAATAATGCTGAGTAACCCACTCCCACGCGTTGAGTACAATATATGTATAGATATAAGAAAAAACATTTTGAGAATTGGGAATAAATAAATATAGTGCTAAACAACTCTAGGTTTCAAATCAGGATAAGGACTCCCGACACACCATTAACATTGACACGACACGACAACATTATGATACAAGCATGCAAACCATGACCACAAGATAAGACAACAATATAAGACACAATAACAAACCACGACCACAAGACACGTCCAAGTTCCAACCTTATACCAAGTTCCAACCTTTACACCACTCCTTCCTTATATTAGTTCCAACCTATACCTCCAGACCACCCTGTACACCATCAGCCTTATCCCTCCGGAGCAATGCTCTCCGCCTACATTTTCTCCAACATGCCACCGATCTCTCAGCACACGTAGTGCCATTACATAAACCTTATTGTACCACATCACAATAATCTAAGCACACGCAGTGCCATAACCTGATGCACCGCAGCGCAATAATCTAAGCACACACAGTGCCATCAACCTGATTGTACCGCAGCACAATAATCTAAGTACACGCAGTGCTATAACATAGGTACCGCAGCACCGTAACATAAGCACACGCAGTGCATCCCCATAAGATAATTGTACCGCAGCACAATATCATACCGCCAATCTTCAATTCATCATCATGGACATCAACACAACATTCAAGACTCAACAATGACTTCAACAACGGGATACACAGGGAAGGGAACAACATACGAATAGACTCACAACGACATGTGCCATCAATATAAACATACGACCTACGGGGAACATCAAAGACTTTACTTTAGGTGACATCAACATAACCCACAAGACTCATAAAGGCTTGGGTGAGGGGGGGGGGGGGGGCACTATAGACCATACTTTGAACGAACACAATATAAGTTTAGACCTCATGCACAAACACGACTCACAAATCCTATTTACGGTACTTAGGACATCATTCTAGACTCACAAACATCAAAGAAGACACTTCGAAGCACGGGGATCGACCAACGGAGACCAACTGACCATCGCACCGCACTGTACTAGCGGGTGGATAACCACCCGTCGGCGGTGCACCCTGTTCCAGCGGGTGGTCCGGCGGGTGGTTGTCCACCCGCCAGCCACCCGCTGGAACCAACCTCACCGCCCAACGGGTGGTCAGGTGGGGGTTCGTCCCCCCACCGACTACCCGCTGGAACAATTCTTCTTGGCAAATTTCCCACCCCGGGAATTCACCAATTTTGCCCAAGATCAAGTCCAAACTCACATTAACAATTATAGGGACTTGAATACACAGAATAACGCAACGAACAACATTATCAAATTCTAGACACAAGCTCTAGACATGCCCAAACACAATAGTATGCATATAATTGTTCAAGAACATCCAGAATATCAAGGATCCACAATATAAACCCTAAATACAAGCTCTATCAAGGCATAATCACAAGATAACACGTTCCATAATTCAAGGATTCTAATAAATCATAACATAGCAAGGAAAATAGGTTTTGTAAGACATAGGTTACCTTTTAGCTTCATTAAACTTCTCACAACTTCCTAAGATCTTTCCTCAAGGTCTCCTTCCAATCGATCCTTCCTAACCTTGGTGATGAGGAATTCTTTGGCTAGGTTCTTGGGAGGGATTTTCGGGTATGAGAGAGAGAGATGGGTAAAAGGGATCAAAATGCTTTCTAGTTCCCTTTAAATAGGTTTAGGATTCCCAATTAGAATCTGATTAGTAATGGGTCCACCTTCTTTATTCTAACAGGCTTAAAGGCTTTAATATAAATAAGGGTCCACGGTCCACCATGAACCATATTAATAATTAAAGGGATTTGGGCGGATTGAATCCCTTTAAATTACTTTTAACGGACATCATTAAAATAATGATGGGGCAACTCAAGAATTAATTAAATAATTAATTCGGGTTTGAAGGGTAAAATTACAGGGTGTTACAATGGCCTTCCACCATTCGGCAGTTGCAACCTTTCGCTCTTGAAGTCTTCTAATCTTCGAGTCTTCAACTAGAACTCTTCTGATCTTCAATCCTTTGAAGCTTTGTCTCTAGCTATCTAAAACGTAACCATTCGGTTTATCATTCGGACTTTTCTAATTGAGAAAATGTGTTCCTAATAAAATAAACTGGGGACTAAAATTCTTACCTTTTGGTATCATCAAAATCTAATTTGCATTTGTTCCTAACATACTATTATCTCACACTGAAATCTTGCATGGAATTAAGGCCCGTGCAACTGGACTAGAAAATGAGTTCCCGTGCAACTAGACTTGGGTAAGACCTGTCATGTTTTGCAAAATAGCTGTGGTGCCATTTAGTCCAAAAACACTCTTTAGACCATTTAGAAGTATGTAAAGATGAACGAGAAAAGTTCAAAGACAGCAACTTAGAAAATGTATTGAACGATAGACACACATATATTAAGCTAGGGAAATCACTGCTAATGAAAATACCAGGCACGGTCTCAGAAATGCTACAATTGATATATAGTAGAGAAACTCTGGAGAGCTGAAGCATCCTTCAGACTTTCCAAAAACAGCATGGAGCAAAAGGATTGTTGTCTAAAGAAACCGTTTCCAAGGAATTCGTACTGGTCAACTAGATAAGCAAGTGGTATTTGCATCTCTCATTCATATCTTGTTGACGAACAAGAAACGCAAATAATACTTGCATTTCTGGTTGACCAGCAAAAAGAAAAAATATTTTAAAATTCAAGTACAACTTGCATTTCTGACAAAAAACTAAGCGGCAAACGAGTTATTCTTTATTTTGTACAACTTTTAAAAACTTCCCATTCTTGTCACTCTTTCTTGGAAGTTAACCATTTCAGGCAAAAACCCTCAAACTTCGTCTGGCGGGTCTTCAACAGTGTAAATTTTATGAGTTAATACCTGCAATGGTCCTCCGAGTATTAGGGTATACCAGGTGTGGTCATCCGACTTTAAAACGACCACGAGACGTCCTCCAAGTTTAAAAAAATAACCACTCGTGGTCCTCCCTTAGGATTGCTGTTAAAATGGGCGTTAAATGTCAGGGTAAATCTGTCATTTCTCCTATATTACATTCCTTCCTTCTACGTTGACTTATCTTATGTGCCTCTGAGTGCTGGGAGCTGAGAACAGATGGCCAATTCAGAAATGGGAAGCTCTAATTCGCAGAACACTGAATAAGACTTCTGAACCTGAGAAACTAAGGTCAAGAGCTACAACGCTCCTCCGTCGCATGTGCTCCAGACGTGACTACAAGTGAAGAAACTATATATGCTGTGTTTTGCCGTTTCGCCGTAAATTCGTAACAATTCAATTCAGAATCATTTTCTTGCCTCTTTTTCTTTCGCTCATCATGGCGGACGTAAGTGTCGGGATGCTCTGTTCATGCCGAAAAAAGTTGTGGGAATCGACCTTTGACTTTTTTTGCATAAATAGTGAGTTTGCTCCATACATTCGCATGCAATGTTATGTTTGTATGTATGTTTGCAACCAAGCATTTATTAGCAAGAAAATGCTTCAATAATTCTAAAAGTAAACCAGATCAAGCATCTGTCTATTTGAAATATAGCATAAATTTTGGCCATATTTGAGCCTTCATTCCTTCTTTCCAATGCCATTTAACATATTATAGATCCCTCTGCCAATCATATACAACGACGAAGCAGCCAAAGCAAGTGGGATGGCAATAGAGGTGACCTTATCAAGAGGACCCTTCAAATAGGTGTGCCTGTGAATGCTCTGGAAATACCTCTGCTTTTCGTGAAGCTTCTCTCTAGGCCTGAAGGGTGTTTCAGTAACCAACATGTTTTGAGATAGAAAGACGACGGACGACAATGGCAATGGCAATGGCAATGGCTAGGGGGAGGAGAGAGATGCAGAGTCAATTGGAGATTGAGATGTGTATACGCCACCGGCTTGATTGATAGAGAAAATGAAGTTATTGTTGAGGAAGCTCTACTAGGGCACCAGAGAGGCGGAGATTCCTCCCTCTCCTTTTTGCTGGTGTATCTCCTTTTTGCTGGTGTATTTCTCCCATTTAAGCCGCTGCGTCGTGAGCTCTAGTTTCTGGGAACTTCCAGTTGCATCATTCTTGCTCTTATCCAGTGCCGTTTCCATGGGGCTTGTGGTGCCGTAATGGCATAGATTTGTTAGTTCTGTGCTTAGTTGCTAAAGCATTAGCGAAAATGATCTGTTTTTTTTTTTCTGGCGCTTTCTTCTTTGTTTGATCTGTTCGTCTTCCTCCTGTGCCGTCGTTCCACGTCGTTGTGATCGTCATCTTCTTCTTCATCGGAGTCGTCTTGGTTGCTTTCGCCACCTTTCTTCCCCATTTTTAGGGGCTTTAACGGCTAAACTAAGCTCGATTCTTGCAGCAAATGTTAGATATACAATAATCTAACTATAATAGACCATAGTATACGAGAAACCTGACCTCGTATGATAGCGGAAGCGTACCGTGTTGATCTCCAGTCATAGTTGATGTTCCTGTTGTGTTGCCTCTTAAGGGTAGACCGTTAGCCCTGTTTTGCATCAGATCTCACTCAGAACCCTAGATGGTGTTTTGGTATTTACTGAGCAGTTTCTGAACCAAACTTGAACGTTCTAAATTATATATGTGAAATAACAGGTTTGTCCTCACACTTAACGCCCATTTAACAGCAATTCTAACGGAGAACCAACGATAGTTATTTTTTTAAACTTGGAGGACATCTCGTGACCATTGGATGACCACACCTGATAATACCCTAATACTCATAGGACCATTGCAAGTATTAACTCTAAATTTTACTATTAAGAGGTCATTAGCTGTTAGAGAAAATTACAATGTTGCCATCTGGGTGCTTCCAACTTCCAATATGAACCCCAAACACTTGTCCACCAGCTGCGCTTGTAAGGAAGAATTTCATGAATAAAAACCTTCTCCCCAAATTCTCTCCTCCTATTCTTCTTCTACCATAATCAATTTCAACTCCTCCCAACTTAAACCCATTATTCTACAGAAATCCTTACAACATATTATAGAGATAAAGAAAGATTTCAATCATATACTTGTCTATCAAAAAAGTTTAGCAATATCCAATCACTAAAACACTATTATAGGCTACAATAAGGCTAAATTGAGATAATTGTAATGATCCATATAGGCAGTTTTAAGACCAACTCTCAATGTCAAAGCACTGAAGACCAATCCATTAGAGCCTCATAAATTGTTTGTACCATGCAATTGATGTAAACTAAGCAATTTGTTTATACATTTCAATTTTATATTTGCCTATCAGAAAACAAAATCTAGTTTTACAGTCTCATGACAAAAATGTGCCGGCCTAAAACAAAAATAAAAATGACTTTGGTCACTCATAGGTCCATCTATCCATAATTTGAATCCAACAGTGCCCCCTCACCATGGGGATCTAGACTGATTTTCAAGCCATTTTACTTTGAATTTGCCGATGAATATGTATCAGGAACTCGACATATGAAAGTCCAGCTGGAGTCTTGTCTTCCACCATGTACGAGAAAAATAACATTCCTGAAAGAAAAATAAATACTACATGGTCAAAATGCATAAAGAGAATCTCCACAACTTTATTCTTGAACAAATCCTCATTGTTTGACAGAGAAAGTAGTGAGGAAGAGATATGTAAGTAAAACAATGATTTTAAAGAAAGAAATGCACTAAAGAACAAAATCTTTCTTGTCAAATTCAGGAATTAGATGCTAACCGGCAGACATGAGCAACATTCCAGAATATAAAGAACATTATAACCCTTCACAAACAAACGTCTTAAAGGTGGCTAATACCTACAACATTCCAAGCAGAACTAGAGCCGCATAGTCATTGCAAGAATTGCATGCAGCAGGTTCAGCACAAGGTGGCTAATATTTACGAATTTTCTCAGAACTAGGGCCTTTTAGTCAAAGCAAGAGCCTATGCATTATTTATTTATGTATTTCTTCCCATGCAAATTTTATCTCTATTTTCTTTGCATGTAAAATAGAGATAAAATTTATCATATTGAGATTTTTTCCAATTTCCTCTCTATTACTGCATAATCATTACCACTACTTCAATGTCTAAATAGATACTCTCTATTCCAAAATCCTGTATTTTTTTAAAAAATGTATGTGGGTCTATGGCGGTGTGCACATGTGGCAAGGATGCATTGGATGATGAGGTAAAACAAGGTAGAGTTGAGTATCACAAACCTGATGAATCTCCTTTTTTGCATAATTTCAAGCTGCCAAACAAACAAAACCAAAAAAAAAGGACCATATTAGAGAGATTCCATATACCCTAGGCAAGAGGGAGAGGTGATAGGGAAAGGACATCCTACCGAAGGTAGTTACACCTTAGGCGCCTAATGTCATTAATGATTTCATTAAGCTTCTTTGACAACGGATTGTCATGTTGTTGCAGCACAAACTGTTAAGCAAGGAGAAAATATTGTGAGATGTGTCCAAGTCACACAGGCAGATGAAATAAATTTCCTTATTTTTTGGGATGGGCAGGATGATACTATTAACTACACAGAAGATGAGAAGAA
Source organism: Ipomoea nil (assembly GCF_001879475.1). NCBI lineage: Eukaryota > Viridiplantae > Streptophyta > Magnoliopsida > Solanales > Convolvulaceae > Ipomoea > Ipomoea nil. The sequence continues at coordinate 1,802,064 of NW_017617607.1, forward strand.
TGTTATTGACAACCATTTACATTAGCAGCCATTCTATTCTCCTGATCAAAGCATCTACCAGATCATGAATTCATTGATATACTTCAACACATACGAAAAGGCACCAAAATATGGTATTGTTCTTCTTGAAGTGTTTTTTTTTCCGGCTTATGTTATATCTGCTCACAATAATTGCAGAACCCAACTAAAACATGGAAATTTACCTGAGCAGGAATTTCTTCAACAGAAGAAATGCCTAACAATTGGCGCATGATATCAGGATCCGCAGAGCTCCCAACATAAATTAAACAATCCTCACCATTCTCAAGAAGATATATCCCAGAGTCACTGATATGCTCACTGGAAAGTGGGATAGAAGGTGGAATAAGAGGCCCATCAGCCTCCTGCCAATTCAAAGACAGTACATATAAGAGATCACCTTAAAAGAAAAGTAACACAACATTACATTTCTATAATTTGTACCTTCGAGTTGAGCTCATGAATGGCTATCATTCTAGGAGACACAAATGGAATTGCAAGTGGAGCAGAGAGAGGAGAGACATAATTGATCCAAAATGATCTATCGTCTATACGACCATCAGTTCTCAATCCAATACTTTTCACCAAAGCTGAAAAGATACAGATTTTGGTTATCCATTCATAGATTGATACTATAAAAAATTCTTTTAATGGCATCTAGCAAGAAGCACATTATGTAATTAAAGAAACCCCATTGGCATCGCCTCACATATGCTTAAGATCCTAAATATCTAGCACAACGCCTGAAATGCAACGCAGTTTCACAAGTGCATATTTCTTCCCAATAAAGATTATACTAATGGCCGGCACCCTCCTATAAGGTGAGTGATAGTTCAGCTCGTTTTTTTCCTTCTTTTGATGAATAAAGTTTCATATTCATTGGCTCCTGGTGGGATATTTTAGATCTTTCTAGGATGCAGAATGAATTAACTTCTATTCATCTAAATCCTCCCAATAGGCACAATTGAAATGTCAAATACAAAAACAAGATTTCCAGTATATGTAAATCATTCACATATTTGCAAGAAATATAATACGCACCAAGAGTATATAAAGGCAACAGTTTTAGTGCCTCAGGAAGAATAAGTTGCCCAGACGATGACACGGTAGCACAGTATTTGCGATAGGAATACAGAATGTTGATACACTGGGTAGTTACTTGTTCACGGATTTGTGACAGTGGTGCGATAGGAACTTCATTAGCCGCTGCACAAGTAAAAGATCACAAAAGAAACATGATGAATATCAATGCAAAAATAAAACTGAAACTTAAAGATCACATCAAGGCAGGAGGCTATTCAGAACTAATGACTAAAGTTACTGAGTTTTAAAAATGGCTTAAACTGAGAAGAACAGGGAGACATGTTACCCCATAAGAACATGAGAAAATTTTGACAAACCAACATCAATTTTTTTTGTTAATAATCAAATGTACAATCCATTTGGACAGATGAAATACAATTATGGTTTAACCACATGTAACATTATGTTTCTGAATTATACTCTCCACAAGTTAGATAAATGTCATTTCATGTTATCTAGTTTTCTTATGATCACTAATCATCTTAAAGCATTCATCCAAGAAATTTTATGTAATCAGTAAACATCCTGAACCAAGTCCACGTATGAGTACCTTCAGTAAACCTATACTGATATTTCTTCACTAAGCAGATGCTCATACCTTAAATCCTTAATTGTGAGCCTAGTTTTCTTTTTAAAAAATTTGGTTATGCTTACAAATACTCCGTATTTTTGGGTTATGAGGATGTACCCTTAATCTACAATGTTCTACTATTACAGCAGCTTTAAAATAATGGATCTTCCGACCCAAGAGAGACACTGTTGACTCTTAAAATTTTCAAATGAGGTGTCATACTTTCCTAGTTATTTTGCTTTTTATTTGTGCTCGTCTCTGGAAGAAGCAAAAGAAAAGAAAAGAAAAAAAAAATCTCAAGACTAAAGGATGACAGTAAATGGGGTTTGATCTTAGGGGGCGTTTGGTTCAAGTTATATCACATGACTCTGTGAATCTCACATCACTTAAAACTTTGGGGGTAATAAGATTCCCAAGAAATGTGATAAAAGAAAAAAAGAACTTGGAAATTATTCCTGAAAAACACACATTACCTTGAGAATCTCACATTTTTTGTGAACCAAACAAGTGCATAGAATATTCCAACGTCCACATTTACTAAAGGTAGGTGTGATATATGATCAATCCGATTAACATTTCATCAACACAGATTATTAGCCTTTGAAATAACAAAATCTTTTATGCATACTTTCTTTAAGTAAAAATGCTACCTATTAACTCATTAATAAGATCAACTGACGTCCACAAATTTCCATCTAAAAAGCTGGTACTTATCTCCAAAACAAGCTAACCCAAGTTTATAATAAACAGCTCATTAACCAAGACAGGCATTAATAGATCATAATGCAAACAACATTCTAGTCAATAAATACACACACAAAATACATACATTAAAAAAAGCAATCTATTGTTGTTTTAGGACAGGGTGGGGGATAGGGGAAGTAGCTACTGATACACAATATAATTTTACAAAAACTAGTAATATTGACAGATTTACCTTGTTTCAAGATACAAGCAAACTGGGTATCTAAGTCAGCTGACCGGAACAGGTTACTCAGCATAGTGGTGCATGGTAGAGACAATGTGGAAACGCGTATTCTTCTTTGCCCATCAATAGTAGTGTAAAGAAGAGCACACTGGACATCATGAAACAGAATTTAAAACACCCAAGCCAGCTATATTTGCTAACAAATGAATTTTTTAAATGCCAAAAAGATAACACTCCACAATGAAACTTAGTCAAAGATATGGCATCTGAATAAAAAAAATATATAAAATATAAAATAAAGAGAGAGAGAGAGAGAGAGAGAGAGATACAGTGACAGTGTACCTGAAAAGCACATTCAGAACCATCTTGCAATTTCTCATCATGTTTCAAGGTTACCATAATTGTCTTGTCACAGTCAACCTGAACACAGGAAGCTTTTATCAAAAAGTGAAGCTTAAAAAAGTCAGGCACATACAACAGAAAACACATACAGGCATACAGCCCAAATGCTACATATGCAATTGGAAAGGAATTTTATATCATCAACAGAAAAGGAATGATTTCAGTATAGCCAGAAAGCGATAAATGATGCAAAGATAGCTGTCATCCATCAAAGATGAGCCAAAATAGTTTCTGGATACTGCATCATACAACAGCAAAGACAGTTATGTTGCTAAGGGTTTTATCTCCTTGCTACATCACAATGTCCAAAATTTAGTAAAAATAGACCATCCATTTTATCAAGACCTAATAAAAATACTAACTGCAAGGCATTTACAACATAACCAATTTTCTGCTTGCCAGGCTCACTAACAAGGGCTAGAGACAGGTCTTCCTACCTCTTTTAACTCTCTCTTGTCCTTCCTATAATTGGCTTACATTTTCATCATAGAACACGTTCTTTTAAATGTCATTGGCCGAACTAAGACAGACCAATTCAAGTCTAATTTTTTTCCAGGTCTGGCCAAATCAAAAATGATGCATCATCTACAATCCACCCAAGTTTGGACGCCAGATCAATAGTAATATACATAAGCAATTTCCTTCCCATGCTACATATTTTCTACTATTCCTTATTTTTGCTATTGGAGCTGATGTTGCCTTTCAATCTCTTTGTTGAAATTGAGGGATTGAAAGGCCTGGCGGTGGAGAATAACAACCACCCGCAAGTTAGGCGGAAGCACAATATGTGAGAAGCCAAAGAAAAGAAGAATAGAAAGAGTATATTATAATAAAAGATTACAATACAATGAATCTTTTCATTATTCAACATGGTGAGTAGGATGGATTTAGTTTCTTATTCCTATTAGGGTTAATTTAGTATATAGTTTAGTATATATAGAGGTCTATAGAGGTATAGAGGATACACACAGAGAGATTCATCTATTGTAATCTGTCATTATAATATACTCTTTCTATTCTTCTTTTCTTTGGTTTCTCACATATTGTGCTTCTGCCTAACTAGCGGGTGGAGAAAATAAACCGCCTAAACTCTAAAATAAACCTTTGTTTCCGCCACCGAGTTCAACGCACCGCGACTGTCTTCTTCTTGTTCCGACGTGTCTGGTGATTGTTCTCCAAATCTTTCACCACAGGACCCCTTGGAACCTTGTCGCAAGCCTCTGCCAGAAGACCCATCACCATTCGCCGCCACACGCGCCGCTACTGCCGACGGACCAGCTTTCATTTTTCCAGCCAGATCTCCACTTCTCCGGTGATTTTGTGATCTCACCTCCTACACTAATGGATTCCTCTCCCTTTTGCGACCTTAACTGGAAATTTTGGTCTCCTTCCTCCACCGCCGCCGTCGTCACGCGCTGGCGCGTGAGACTACCTTCGGCGAGATTTTCCAGATTGTGATTTTGCCCTTCTTTAGACTTTTTAGTGAAATTTGAAGGCTTAGTTTTGGGTTTGTTGCCAAACTTCTCCCCAAGGTGTGTTTGTATTTTGGTATAACCATGTTTGTTTCTTTATCTCCGGTATGCCTTATCCCATGGGTGTTCAGTTTCAACACTACTATAAAGGGCCTTTGATTATTTCGCATGTTTCAAGTAAGGGGGAGTTGACTATCTACAATCATTCAGGGTTCTATTTTACTTATTTTACTTTGTTTTCCTGGTTATCTTCATCTCATTGCTTTGGGTTTATGTTCATTACTATGGGCTCTACTGCATCCTTTGCTATTCTTTGCTCCCTTTCGCCTCTACTGCTCTCAATGAAGGCTTTGTTGGCAAATCCTAGAGTGCTTATGTTGTTGTGGTGGTGTTCGTGTTAATCTTCACCCTTGGTGCCTTCATTCCCAAGGTTGTTCGTGACAAGCTTCGCCCCAGGTGCATTCATTCCCAAGGGTTGTGTATAGCATTGTCCCTCCGAAGCCACCCAGCACTGTTATTCCCTATCCTTGGTCATCTTCATTCCCGAGGATCATGTTCAACTTCGTACTTGATGTGTTCATTCCCAAGTTCTTGTTCAACTCCATCCTTGGTGTGTTCATTCCCAAGATCGTGTTCTGCTTCGTCCTTGGTGTGTTCATCTTTATTCCCAAGGATTGTGTCCAGCTCCGTTCTTGGTGCATTCATCTTCATTCCCAAGGAAGGGTCACACATAGTGCCATCTCTTTTGAAGCCATCCATCCTCTAGCTGCTTTTAATCTTCATTGGTAATGTTAATCCAAGCTTGGAACTTCCAGATGTTCTAGCTTGCGGGGGAGTGTTGAATATTAGGAAACCTTTATTGAATATTAGGAAACTCCTAGTAGGGTGGACTTAGTTTCCTATTCCTATTAGGGTTAATTTAGTATATAGAGGTCTATAGAGGTATAGAGGATACACACAGAGAGATTCATCTATTGTAATCTTTCATTATAATATACACTTTCTATTCTTCTTTTCTTTGGTTTCTCACATAATCTTTCTTTATAATATACTCTTTCTATTCTTCTTTTCTTTGGTTTCTCACATATTGTGCTTCCGCCTAACTGGCGAGTGGTTGTTATTCTTCACCCGCCAGGCCTTTCAATCCCTCAATTTCAACACTCTTCAAGTTCCAGAATATTCTGTTCTCTCCACCCTAATCCTGTTTTAGTCTTTATCCTTGTCACTTATTTCATCCAACCTTAGCTCAGTAGAAGTCAAAAAACAATGAGAAAGTGAATATGAGTAATTGGTAATGGTAATGAAGCAAGCTCAGAGCTGAGAGCACCATTTATATTTCTTGGAACACACTGATTCACTAAGTCATCACATTCCAGATTGCAATTAAGGATCATTAACTAACCATCAATAAATAAATAAGAGTATCCTGCATGAAAATTTTCTTTTATTTCATTTCTGTTAACTTGGGGTGTGAGGTGTTGGGGGGTGGTGCTCACATAGAGAGAGAAAGAGAGAGAGAGAGAGAGAGAGAGAGAGAGAGAGAGAGAGAGAGAGAGACAAACCGCAGGTAGATCAACATCAGTAGGAATGCGTTTACAAAAGTTTCCATTATACTCTTGGACTTGGAGTCCCTGTCCACATGGTAATGTTTAATACAAGTTTAGTATTTGAATGTACTTAATAGAGATGTATCTGCTAAAATCATGATGTTGAAGACCAAAGAAAGCAGATGTATATAATCATTTATATTGATTCTGATAGTAATGTTGTAATGTCATCATTCTGAGTTACATTGTACATGTATATATAGAGGAACAATTTTACATTCAACAAATAAAAAACTCTTTGGGCAAAGGAAAATTCAGAAAAATAAAGAACTTACCTGGCTGCATCTCACACGCATTACAGCCTCAAATCCTTGTGGCCGTGTAATATTCCAGCGAAGATCATTGTAAAGTTTGGCGGGGTCAGAAAGAGCAGAGAAAGGGTAATAATTATACACCTGTCAACAACTAAAAGATTTTAGGCCTAAGTTTATGTCAACAAAAGAAGTGAAATATTTGAAGCTGAAAATGCATAAGCAAGTACACAAAAATGTCCAGTAATAAGCTAAAAATTTTGCAACAATGGGAAAGGATACAGAGGCCTTATAAAAAAGCATAAGCTATCATGACAAATAACTAAGCACTTGCCTGGCCACCAGTTGTTCTTGGGATGACAGAGATGGAAGCAATGTCGACATATGTTTGTGTGGTAAGAAACACATCAACACAGACCTGAAACACATTTGAAGTAAAATAAATCAAAACATTGACTTAAGAAAATGTCCATCATGAAACTATAATGGTCGAACCAAACCTTTCCCAACATATAACAGCTTCATATCCATTAGGCAATACTGTGAAACTCACCTGATATTCAGCAAACTCAATAGCCATAGTTTTCAAAATTTTGTCCGCTGGTTGCAGTAACTTGTGAGTCTCCTGAAATCCAATACCAGAAGTCACTTCTACACAAGCTATATTCAATCTTCAATAGAAAAGTAGATGTTAATGCTCTGCAACTTTTGCAAGCAAAAGAATCAACAAGACTAAAATGCCATATACTAAGCCCATCAGTCATTTACTGTGTAAGCATTCATAATTGATTAAGCTTTGCATGTACTTTGATATATAATGCAGTGTACAACAATGAAGCAAAACATTAAGATCATATTTTGCAGATTTTAAGTAGAAACTATATGTTATCAATACTGTAATATCCAACAGTCATCAAAAGGATTCACTTTGATGGAGTTGATTTAGAAACTTAGTAGTTGCACTAACATTTTGTCATTGTGGGTAATACCGTAATACACTTCTTATCCTGTACGTGCGACCATGCTCTAATGTCTGGAAGCATGTCTAGCCAGCCCGTGTTAGTTATTAGCATATGAGGCTTTGAAGTTTAATCAAGTAGTTCAAGACCCACATACAAGTCTTGCAAACATTGCCCATGTTGTCTTTAATAAGTGATATGAACAGAAATCAAAGAATTTTCTATTGTGCATTGCTTTGCTTTGTCAGAAGGTGTGCATTATTTGATTTTCTCCCATCCTCTTTTTCTTTAGGCAAGCATGCATGATTGCAAGTATTATGATTTTCACTTTCTGTTCCTTGGGAATTCAAGCCCATTAAATAATACTCCATAAGTGGATAGTCACAGAAACAGAAGAAAATGTTAAAATTAGAACTACAGTGCCTATAGAGACCATTGCAAGCAAAAAGAATATTATTTTCATCTTAGTTGTGGATAAATTGGCCACAATTAATCACTGGATCACTTTAAGATAACTGTTTATTTATTAGGCCAATACTCCAATAGTACAATCATTATTCCATGGATCATGGTCCACACAGTTGCGTGGACCATAAATAAAAAGATACTAAAAGTACATTATTTGAAAGTACCTTATTTGAGTACTGAAATATACCAACAATGTACTTTTAGTATATTAAAAATGTACATTGTATTCATGGGCCACAGAAAAATTTGCCCTAATAGTATATGCAAAAGGACCGAAAGACAACCATTAGTGGATTGTCAACACGGGACCCAAGGGAGAAAAAGGAACATGTAGAAAGAGCTGCAACGATAAACACGTAAAAACAACACAAAATACCTTTTCCCCAGCAGATATATTGGTCCTTCCTTCAGCTTCTCTAGCAGAAAGAGCTCCTAAGCCAATAGATGGCAAAACTGTAGAACATGGTAAAGCATATAATCCATCAGATTATGAATGTCAAAATAATCAAAACATTCCTACAGAATTTGTTAGTTTTACTAAAGTATAGGAAATGTTCGAAATATTAATTTTCTTTTGTTGCTTTCCATTGCTAGAACTCCTTTTACTTGTACTCCACATTTAAAGTTATAATTAGTTTTTAGAAATCCTTGGTCCAAGTGGAAGTTACACATGAATTGTGCACCTACAACAAAGATTGGGTTCAATGAAGAGCTATATATCATTTTCTAGGTACAACTCCTAGAGTGGGTTTCAAGCTATTTCTTAGTTTCTTTCACTCTCACAGTCTATTCTATCATTCTGTCTTATATCATTCCCACTGCTTAACAAATAATACAAGCAACTGAAAAGTACCAGAGAACAATTGATGTACATCTATGAGAAGATAATAATGCAAAAACGAAGAATGATAAACAACTTTAAAGAATCATGATATGATTTCTTCATTCAATAGAAGTTTGAGTAAATATCAAGGCAGGATATAAAAACAGTTAATCTTGTTCTCTGTGTTCCAAGCCAGAGACAACATCTGGTAGGATACAGTTATTAAAATGTATCCCAACTCTGCAGCCCATCAACCACCCCTATTTTTACATATTACTAATAAAGAAAGGTGATAAATTAATTTAATTTGCTCCTAAAGCTGTGTTTGGAAACCCGGAAAATAACTTCTGGAAATCATTTTCCGGGTTTCCAGTGTTTGGCTAAGGGAGGAAAATAGAAGTCAAAGTAAAATAAGTTGTAGTCAATGTAAAATAGCTTCTCTTTTCTGGAAAATGACTTCCCTTTTTTGGGGGGGGGAAGTCATTTTCCAGACTTTGTTCTCCGCCTATTCACCACCTTCGCCTGCCTTCTCCACTGCAATTCCACCCCCTAATTTCCCCATGTTGCAATTGCTTCTCCGCTGCAATTCTTTCAAGAAATGCCCAAATCTACAACATCAAATACAAAATCGGGGCACCAAATCATACTCCAATCTCTGCCAAAATCCCTTCTTCGCGGCTGTTGTGTTCAACGGAGTGTGTCTTCGACGGAGGAAAGAGAAGAAAGTATCGAGATAGAACGTGGAGAAGGAGCTGGGTCTTCTCGTGGAACAGAGGCTGTGTAGCCATGGCCGTGAAGGTAGACGGCGGAGTCCAAAGCTCGGCACTGCCACCATTGTTGGGCTAAGAAGCTGTGAGAGTGAGCTCGTAATCCAGAAGAAATAAATGGATTACGCAATTAGGTCAGGCGTCTAACTGGATCATCCATTAGGGAAGCAGTTTAGTTAGAGCCAAAGTGAAACTTTCTACCAGATCTTTGGTTTGTGAATTTTGTTTATGAATTTTTCCCTTATTTTGTTTGTGAATTGTAATGTTTTAATGTTAAAGTATATAATTCTGTTCATTTTCTGGAAAATGAACCAAACACACAAAGACAATTTTCTGATGTGCAACCAAACACCGGAAAGGAAAATGTTTTCGGGAAAATGACTCATTTTCCAGAAGTCATTTTCCTGCTTTCCAAACGGACCCTAAAACAGAAATAGTTACACCGGCTTTCAAAAATGCTGACATAAAAAGTTTTTTTTAAAGGTATATGGCCCAAAAGGGCTATATAACAACAAGGACAAAGAGCCAGAAGCTGAGTAACAGTGAGTGAGAGCAATTGCTTGCTGGTCCAGCTTTTTTTCACTTCTCTCGTGAAGCAAAGAGTGGATGCATTAAAGAAGAAATGGGTCCATGTAAATTGGTTCCCTAGTAAAAACAGAGAAAATAAGAATATACAAAAAGAAGGGTCTAGAATGTAGTAGTTAAAACAGAGAGAGAGATAAGCAATGCCTCTAGGCACCAATTCAAATTGTTCTAGTTAACACATCCCAAGCAAATTCCAAAAATAAAACAAAAGTGATGGCAACACTAATACATGCAAACAAAATATGAAGAGATAGAAGTCATCATTCTTTTAAGTAAAACCTGCAACAGACATCCCCTTACACATATGGATTTGGTGCATACCTGATTGAAATACAAGAAGTTTACCCCCAGTACTTTTCATTGCCAAGAAAGCAGCCTGATATAACACAACAAAATTACTCCTTATCAGTAATTTTATTTACAAGGCAAAGAAATATACACAACACTCCAAGATGGTTCAAACAAAGATTTGTATAATCAATTAGTTAGGGAAACATGCTTAACTAATGGCCTCCCAACTCATATCATTAATTGACCATAAAATAGCTAGAAAATATACATGCCTTGATTGCAGCACCAAAAGATGAATCGGCAGTCCTGTTGTTTTGAAACATTGTAGGGATGTTCTCCAGGAGAAGATCCAGATGTTGGCGGCACTGAGAACACAGAAATAAAATAAAATAAAAAAATAAAAATTATTAGATTTTACTGAATCAATTAGATGATGACACTAACAATAAAAACAGTAGTAGCGGTAGTAACAACAACAATAATAATACGGAGTAATAAGATATGCTTTTAGATTATGATGATGATAACATTAACAACAATAACAACAACAATAATATTATGATGATTATGATAGCAATAATAAAAATGAAGGAAAAGATAATAGAGAACATTTTGCAGAGCGGACCTCAGAGAGTTGAACAATAACATCAGTTTGAAGGGGAGTGTAGACGTCTTGCACGTCAGGGACTATAAGCATCAGTGGCTGCAAGATAGTTCAAGAATCATACGCATTCCCCAAAAAATCAATATTATTTCATGCTGCAATAATAGGGTCATCTCCTTATGAAAGATAACATATTTCCCAAATTCTGTTATTATTCATGTATAGGAAACACTAAAAAATAGATAATAGTTAAATCAAATTAGAAACAGCAAAGTGCCAAACAAAGTACAATGCAAAATCCAACTCAGCATCATCAGATCCAATATATAAATTGTATTAAGCATTCTCACATTCCATCATTCACCTAACTAAAAATAGAGTGTTGACCATTGTCAGCAAATGCTGAGACGAACACAACAAGGGCAGAATGTGAGAATTCAACAATGCAACATTTACAGTGAGAACCAAAATCCACACAGCTAAAACTCAATTCAATGAAACAAACCTGCTGCAATGCACGCTTTAGATTGTAAAAGTGAATGGTTGAGTCAAATGTAGCAATGCCAACAAAAGTTCGAGGACCTTCCTGCAACAAAATTAAAGAGAGTCCCATTGTGTTATCAACAATTATATAGTTGACCAAAACTTTGCAAAATAGCTGTGAAGAAAGAGAGAGAGAGACCAAGGAATATGGAATATGCATTAGAAAAAATATATTAAAAGAACCATGGGTACCATTAAATACAACCCCCAATGGAAGAGCAAAATTCACCTAGACCAGAACCCATCATATATTTTTTTGGGATGATAAGAGGAATATAATAAGTAATTACCCTTAGCAAGGAGTTCCCTACCCTCCAGGTCACATCTTTGTGCCCTTCCAACATTGAGCATAATGAGGAAAGGTATCTATTTTGTTTCTCATTCTTATATTGAACCAACCAACAGAAGAAGTTGGAGATGGACCTCCATCAGAAGATGAATATCTAACCATCATTTCTATTTCCATTCCCTCCCAGAACGAAATAAGTCAAATAACCCCTTAAGCACCCCAATACTTTTTTGCTTTTCAATCTCATATTGGATCAACCAAATAAACCTTTAAGCAGTCCTATCCTTAGGTTAGGAGGGGTACCTGTAATTGGAGAAGAATAGGTACCCCTCCTTGAACCTAATAAGCGATTAAGGTGACCTATTCTCAATTACTCAGATTTGCTTTGACCCATGACTCTCAGAACACATGCACTCAAGCCATGATGCCAAGAAAGGTAAGTTTTTCATGAAGGTACGAACTCCAAATGTCAGGAAATGAATTAACTTCCCAAGAAAACATCATTAGGAAGACCATAACAGAAAAAGTAGGCCTTTATTGAGGTTTTATTTTTCCAGATAGCGCTAGATGAGAATTTGGAAGCACTGTTATGTGAAAATTCTTTACCAACCAGGAAAAGGAAGACACTTTTCATAATTAAAGAGTCATGGTAATTTAATGATCATCAAGAGTCTTCATCTCATCATGATTACTTAAGATATGCTTTAAAAAGCTTGTGTGGACAAGGGTTTTCATTTACAATGAAGTCCTAACAGATTAATCCAATCTCTGCCCAGCATCCAAGACATTAATAAACATCTCAGGTAGTTCCAATACTGAAAGTTCAGGCCAACCCAGTATGCAGAAGTTCCACCTATAGTCTTTTACACAAAACCAAATTGCACTAACACAATTTGTATTCTTCTATGAAGTGCTCTTGCTACTAGCAACCTCAAACCCTCACCCTAGCTCCCCTATTTGCAAAGAACATGAAGAGGAGGCACAACTGTAAGCAGCACACCCTTACACAAATCAGCCAAAAACATCCCACTGAACTCAGCACTAAAGTAAAAGGCAAACCTGAAGTCCCCAACTCATAGAAATCAAATGTCTCTAAATCCGGCACAAAATTACCTTCTTTATCATGTTAAAGGAGAAATGGAAACTATAATTTGTTTATATCATCTCCCCCTAGTTCCTACACGAAACTAGCAGAAATTTTGAGTGTTCAAGTATGAAATGAATTTTGGAATTTTGTTTTCATGATAACTCTAGCACACTACTTAATATAACTAATTTCTAGTCCTTGTCTCTAAATAAAAGAAAAGAAATAGAGGTCAGATCATCTGTGCACAAAATCCAACAGACTTACAGGAAGATCAGAGATGACTTGGCTGATTGCACTGCAAGCAGCTGCAGTTGCACCTGTCTGTATTGCATTCATGGATACATCAATAAGGAAAAAATATACAGCAGGCATTGGATCTCTGACCTGAAATAAGAAAGACTTCTTTAAAAATTTGTCTGTTCACATCTAGGCAATGAAACCAAAGTTATATAAAAGGCAAACACAAACAAGGAATTCATTGAGAGCCATTTTCAGCAACTCTAGATGCGAAGAAAATATCAGCTAAATGTATCTCCATTCTTCAAAAGGAAAATTAATGTGAATGTATAATTCATTTCAACATTTATGGAACAGATCAAACAGTCGCCAAGAAATTCCTCATGTGCTGTGAAGGACATCATTTGTCAGAGAATAACAACTAAAGTTAGAGTTATCATAATCACAGTCAAGAATCAGAAGTACCAAGTCCCCACAAATATTGCAGCTCATATCTACCAGCATACAGGAAGCTGCAATTTGAAATTATGGGCCATTTAGTAATGCTTTTCTTCTGTGTATGTTTAGGCCTTAAGGGTTGCCAAGAGGTCAATAAAATAAAATAAATAAATAAAAATATAGAACTAAAAAAATAAACATGTTTGGCTTCATATGTTGTTCACTTGTTCATAAGGGAATAGGTGAGATGGCAAATATGACATTCGGTCAAGACGAGGAGTGAGGTTGAAGTTAAAGTGAGGGACATATAAGCTGGTTGGCTTATAGCACTACATAATTGAATGTAAACGCAGAGGAAAAAATATTTTTAAAAAACGCGCACACAAAAAAACAAAATGTTATGCCACACTGCCCCTATCCCCTGTCCCCTTTCAGTTTCTCTGATGATAAATCCAATATAACAACAGGAGAAGTAAAACTTAGTTCCATAGCCTTAAAATTATATGAATCTGAAGAGGTTTTGCTCAAAACCTAAAAAACACCCAAAAAGTACTGAAGAATATATAGACTTATACATGACATATCCATGCACCAAAAGAAGCAGTTCATGCATATCTGAAACTCGGACTTTTAAGGATGAATAGAGGCACTGTCATATGGTGAGATTCCCCAAAAAAATCAATAAAGATTGAAATTGCAAAACTTAAAGTCAAAAGGTTTAGCATACAAACCTAGATCTATTCAATATGTAATTATCTTATGATAACCACTCAAAAATGTGATGTGGCTGGCTAATTTCAAATTTCATATCCCTGCTGGTATTATGCATTCAAATAGTCAAATAGTCAAGCCAAATCCATGTCAAAGTGTACCTATATGTTACTCACCATGTATTCCTTGGAAGCAATGAATTCCACAGTTCCTCGGCATAGCTCTGGCCTTTCATCAGCATCTCTACGCCTGCCATCAGGACCTAAGTTGCAATGATAGTCTCGAGGAGTCTCATCCGTATATCCTGCAGTGTGGTGACATGAAACAAAGATTTGACAATTGCATTTTCTCCTTATTTCATATGCCAACAGAAATGAACTACAAGAGGATGCAATCAGTGGTGCACACATAAAGATGTTGCACTAAAGCTAATCACCACAACAATTTTTCACCATAAAAAACTTTAGCACCTTGGTCTGTTGCACAACAATACTATGGCATTACTATGTAGTACTTACTAAAATAATTAAACAAATAATAATAAAAAATAAATAAAAAAACCATGCTACCAATATAGTAGAACTGTCGGATCAAAAGGAATGTACATATCTAACTTAAAGTCAAGTTCAGTAATGCAAATGATACATACCACACAAGTTGCAGATGAAACGCCTTCCCTGATCAATAAACTTCATGAAAGGGTTTATGTAGCCCTTGCAACGAGAGCACCTAACAGGACCACTTTCTCCAAAATCAATAACCTATGAAATAGCAGACTGTGTCACAGAAAATATAAAAAAGGAAAAAAATAAAATAAATAAATAAACAAACAAAAAAAAACAAGGTTACAAGTTACTATTTCCTTTGAATGGCAAGAAGGTGTGGAATAGTGAACCATCCATTCACAATCAAATAAATTGGAGAACAGATAAAAAGTTGTGCTGATTACATGGCAGAGGTATATGTATAAATGTATAATGTTGAAAAATCTACACCACTTAATGCTATGTAGAAGAATATGCAATGCCACAACTCATGATAAGAATCATTAAGTGTAAACATAGGTTGGACATATGATCTGCTGTGCCCAAATTAACTTGTCATATTCTTCATGAAAGTCAAGCAAAACTCTAGCACCATCTTACTAAATGTTTGCTTCAAATTTTCTAAAGGTTTTGTAGTTTCTTAGGTTATCAGTGTGTTCCTGAAATTCTAAGAAGTTCAACTTCATTTAGGTTTAGGTCTTTTACATGGATTTTTTTATCAATAAGTGGACAAATTAACAAAATTTATACAGGCAGTAGCAAATTTTAGTCTTTAGTTAGTAACATTGACACTCAAAGGACATATAGGACAGAGGTTATATTAAACTATTGCTGAAGTACTAAATTCTTTTAATAAATGAAACGTAAATGCTCCTTTTTGGTAAGTGGCATTATTTGGATAGGGGAACCAAGACCCTCAATTTAAGATGAAATAAATTCCAGAGCTTATAAATCAGTCTTCTTATCATCACTGGTCCAAAAAATAAAAGTACGGCTCACATTATTGCCATTTTCTTCATTTGGTCAAACACATTGATTTTGTAAAGGATAAATCGCAATTAACATATAGCAAACCCAAATTACTACAGAAGGTAGATTCAAATCTGAAGGAATAAAGGCAAGAAAGAAAACTGAAGTTAGAAGCACCGTCACACAAGTAAATATTAAAATTAGCACTAGAAGATATCATAAACAAATTCTGAAAACAAATTGGTTTGTCTTAGAATAGTTACTGCAGCCATGCAAAGTAAATCGTTATTTCTGGCAATAATTAAGTCAATGCTTGAGGCTTTAGTTGTAGCTGGTAGGTTAAATTAATGGTTCTTAGTTCCAAAGTGAAGGGGGAAATCTGTGTGTCTGTGAGAAAGGTTTATTTTTGGGTGGAGGAAAGGATTACTTGAATCGGCTCTTCAGAGGGATGCGGAAGAGCCAAGGGCTGGACTAACAGAGCCAACTGCATCGCAGATGTTGTCAAAAGATCAAAAGTACATGGAATCTGCAGCACAAGCACCATAGAAAATGCATATTAGAATTATTTCTCACAATTAAATTAGTATAGTATGCATAAGCACCAATTTTGCTGACAAAACAAAAAAGCTCATGCATAAATACAGAAACATTAGTTACCTGATTAATAGTACACCTCATGTAGCGTGGACTGCAATTTCCAGTATCCCTCACAATGTAGTCACTTGTAGCAGGCTTCAAAAGAAAAGAATACGAATCAGTGTAACATATATAAGTCCCTACAAGAACATTTACAACTAAAGAGAAATATCTCTCAGAAAAGGCTGCAGCATTATGTGGCAAAATTAGTAATAACTAATCAAAACTGTCCCAAATTATGTGGCAAAATTTCACTGGGTATGGAGTACAATATTGATACTTTGATAGATCAACCAAAAGAACTATTTAAAAATGCCCTTCAAGCATATCTTCTAAAATTAGGTCATGTAAATTTGATCATAAAAATGTATATGAAGTTTTGGAGAGAGGGAGGGGGTGGGTGGGTGGGTGTAAGATAGCTAGACCAGAAAAGCAAGATAAAAGTGTTTCCAGGAATAGAAATGTCAGGTGTCTAGAATGTTTATGAGTCCTGAAAAAGGTGATACATATAACAGTATAGAGGGAGCAATTCCTTTCCTTCTGTGGTCAACATCCAAATAAGTAACTACTCAACTATAAATATATTAAGTATGATAGTGAAAACAAATTACCGGAGGGGGGTTGGCTTGGTTGTCTTGACGAGTTTCATGGAGAATCACAGCAGAACCTGGAATTGGCCGCGGAATTTGGTTGGGATCAATTTTTGACGGTCCCGTCACAGACGCACCAGTGTGACTTAGAGGAGGTGCAATAGAAGCCACTGATTGACTTTGAAGTGGAGGCGGAATTCCATACATCCTTGGAGGTTGCATGGAACCAGGTGGAGCCACCTATTAATTAAATTCTTAATTCAGAAAGTTTGCTCAACATAAATGCAGAAATATAAGCATGCCCAACCCTCAAATCTTTTTAATTCAATTTTACTTAAGAAAACCTTTTTTCTTCAGTATCTATTTAGAGACTAAGGCATTTAGGCAAGACTTCGGGTACGGAAGTTCAGGTGGTAAGCTACACTGCTTTCCAGGTATGTGTTCAAATCCACCACTCCCATTCCCCATCAGATGAACCAAAAAAAAAAAAAAAAAAGGAATGAGTCATGATAGCACATGAAAGTATTGAAAATGTTTACAAGAAAATAAGCCATCTGGTTATATATGGTACAGAATAGTCCTTTTTGTTTTCTTCGGTGCAAGACAGTGGGCTTTACTCATAGTATGCATAATGACACCCACAATACTCAAATTTTCAATTTTAAGTTACATAATGTTTATTTTGTAATTGGTGCCATCAAATCTTATTATTATACAACAAAATTTATTTTATCTATCAGGTAATAAAGGAGCATGTAAAGCTTGATCTACTCCTGACCCATAAAGTCTAATTATATATAGACCTATAAGAATATATTTATATCAGCATATTTCCTTTGCTTTGTGAACAACTATTAATTGTTAGAACATTACCAACATTAGGAATAATTTCAAACCGTAAAAGCTTCATTAAAATTTAAAAACATGCATTTCCTGAACTTCCCACCTGCACACTTTACTGAATTCTAGATCCAAAATGTGATAGTAAATTGTTGAATAAAGCTTAAACATCACCTGATGGGATTGTGTTTGCAATGTGTGCATGCTGTAGGGTGACGGTGGAGTTGTGCCTTGAACCGGTGCTGAAAATGGTGAGGGAACTGAAGGAGGCGGTGCTGAAAATGGAATTGGGGGTTGTGATGTAACTGGTGCTGTGGGAGGTGGACTTCCAAAGGGAGACCGCATGCTTGGAAACTGGGAAGGAGTTCCAGACGACACCATAGCTGATGGTGGAGCTCCAACGGGTGGCCGCACCATGCCGGCTGCAGGAGGAAATCGTGGTCCACTCTGCATTGGCCCTGACCCAAGCATGGGTGGCCCATTACTACTTGCAGTTGGCATGTTTGATGGTGGTGCAATAGAACCTGATGCAAATGGGGAGGCCATAAAAGGGCCCTGTTGAGGACCTGGAGTTGATGAAGGCAAAGTGCCAGGAGGTGGAGGAAAAGAAGGACCACCAATAGAAGAAGGCAGCGAACCGGGTGGAGGTCTAGCTGCAAAAGGTGGAGGAGTCTGACCCATAGGAGGACCTGTTGGTCTAATAGCCGCATTAGGAGGCAATGCATTTTGTGGCACAACACCTGGAGGAGTCATACCCCTTGGTAATACACCAGGTGGGGGTGGGCCCGGACGGCCCACAGGAGGACCAGCAGCAAAAGGGGGTGGCTGTTGTCCAAACGGTGAGCTATGGGGAGGCTGCTGACCAAAACCTGAGCTAGGCCTTGGCACACTGGTGGGATTTGAATGGGGCTGATTAGGTCTATTGATTTGAAGGTTTTGCATATTATCAGCAAGTGAGTTGGGATTATAATTCGGGGGTGCATTCCCCGGTCTCATTCCACCTGGAGCTGCCATAACTCTCAACGATCAAAAACCAAATTAAACACCTAGATCTCCGTAGCTCAGATCATTCAAAATCCTACACACCAAACTCCAAAAAATTAAAAACAACAGCAGTATTCAAGAAATGCACATGCAAATGCAAACACTTGATATAGATAACTGAAAATGCGTAGATTACACAATTCTAAACAATTTCAATTCTATCTCAAATTAAAAACAGATATACACAAACACACATTAAAACAGAAGTAGCCATGGATGTGATGAAAGGAACCTACCTGGAATGCGGTAATTCAATACCGTGAGAAATGAATTCCGACCGGGGTCCAGTGATCCGGCGGATTTCGATCTGAAAAAGCCAAACTTCAATAGAAGATTAGATCGACTAAAACCCTAATCGCCAATTCACCAAATCAGAGGTTACGAGAGGGAGGTTATGCCTGAAGATCTGAAGGCAAACGTAACGCGAACAGCGAAGGGGTGATGATACAAGGAAAGATTTGTGCCTTTTGACGGAGGGGTTTACGCAGGAGATGTAATTTTAATTAAATAATGAAAAATGAGAGTTTTGCATTGAAGGTTCTAAAGTTGGTATAATTTATAAATTTGCCACTAACAGCCTCATCTATAGCATATTACAATTGGTAAAGGGGAATTGAATTCGCGGATAGTGCCAACTTATAGGCTAGGATTGTACACATAATTAAATTACTAATATTACTGTACGTCTGTACAAATTTTGTTTGACTTACTGCAACATGATTAATTACTAGTCTAAATACAAACTTCATAATTTAACCAATAACGGAGTATAATAAAAGAAAAATGTTTACTGCTAAAAACAACTCTTATCATTTTTTCCTTTTTGAGAATATACTAATACCTTAACAGGATGTACATATTTTAAAAAGATATATTTTAATTGATTTTTATAAAGTGGTTTTAAATTTTTGTAAACTTTGTAATAGTTTATATATATATATATATATATATATATATATATATATATATATATATACTCTTTTCTATGCGCGATGCTCAAAAACATATACCCAATATTTATATTTTGTAAAATAATTAACAAATCCCTACTAATTAAAATCTATATAAAATCAAATTTATTTATTATAATAATTCAATATATAATGTCTACAAATATTATTATCATTAAAGAATATAAGAAAATATATGGTGGATGCATGTGCATGGTAATAATAATGGAAAAGATAACGGAAGTTATAACGGTAGGGGTATTTTTGTTCAAAAAATTATATAGTACAACTCTAAAAGCACAATGTATAAAATAATTTGCATTAAAAACATAGACATAAATGAGAGATATAACTTTGATTGAGACTTATTATGTTTTTAGATTAGATATATAAACACTCAGAGACTTTTATGAATTTTTTTATTTTAAAAATCTATAAAAAAAATTTAAAAATCTATAAAAGTTCATAACCGGTTGAATAACACCCGACTTTTAAAGACTCTTATCACACAACTTTTAAAGCTTTAAAAATCTTAATCGCATACCATCTGATTTTTAAAGACTCCCTAAAAGTTTGAATTATACCTTTAAAATTTTAAAGTTCATAAAAATCATTAAAAGTCTATAAAATTAATTTTCTATTTGTACAATTCGTTTTTCCTTTGGAAATGAAATAAATTAGTAGCTAGTCAATCACCTTGTGGTCTAGTGGCATGAAGTGGCTCTCTCAAATAAGAGGTCATGGGTTTGAGTCCTAGTGGGGTCAGTATTTGACTCTTTGTGCTTCAGCAGGTTGGGAAAGTCAGAAAATATATCTAATTTCATTAATTATATTATCCATGGCCAGGGAGAGACGAAGGGTTGTTTTTTTTAAAGAAAAAATAATTATTTTAATAAATTTATTTCAAATTTATTTTTAGTTTCGGTAACTGCCACATCAGTATGTTTTCAGGTAAAACAAGTCATTTTGGGTTGAATTGTATGAGTTTGCATAGTTCAAGAATCCAATTGCACTTTTTTTTTTAGTTTGATGGGCCATTTGTAATTTGGTGTACAGTTGAGTGGCCTATTTGACCCTTATTCCTTAATTATATTCACTACATTATCCATTCTCTTCTTCTTACACTATCTCGAAAATTAAATATCAATGTTATAATACAAAATATGTTATATATTTATTTGCCAAGTATTTTATATAAATGTATAAATATTAATGTTTTGTTCAATACTTTCTCATGATAATCTACTATACACATGAAACATGTATGGAAAAAAACTATCACTGCCAAATATCAACATGTGTTTGCAAGATAAAGAGTTCATAATACAACTAAGATCTCAGTCATATACACGGCAAGACAAATCTAAAACTTCATACGCCATAATATCATTGCATGACGTTGCACTCTATGATACCACTAGTGACACAATTGCACATGACACTACCAATAAAAAAGAAGATGACTAAGTACTAAAAACGAAGACAATGACAATGATACCCAAAAGAGAATTAAGAGGACTTAGATAAATTTAAACCAAAAGTAGTATTTATTTAGACTACCGTTTTTAGACTAAGTATTTATACTAGCGTTATTACAAAGTTGCAAACATTTATTTTAATGACAATTATAATCAATCTATCATATATTATCTTGCATTTATATACTTTGAATACTTATTTTAATAAACAAATTCAACATTCAATTATCTATGCATGAACATCTCTTATATAATCTTATATTGACATAGTTTGAAGTACTTATTTAAAAATAATTACTATGCATTATCTCATTTGCGCAACGCGCGTGAAAAACTAGTTATTGTGTATGTGTGTCAAATTCAAGTGAGAACAATGCTCTATGTGAAAAATGCATGAAATAATCTCATTCATCCATTTATTTGATCAATCACTAGAAATAAAGAAAAATATAAAAAATGTAATTGTATTTTTGTAATTATTACGATGTATTCGGTAAAATTTCACAATATATTTGATGATGTGTTATTGTGCATTTTACTTGAGTGCAGTTTTACAAATCATGAGGCACTATCACATATCAGAGGATCCATTATGAAGGTTTGTCTAGTAAACTATAATAATTACAAAAATTTCACTTCATTTTTTCATTTTTTCATTTTTTAGTCATTCATCAACTTCATAGACGGATAAGATTATTTCACCTTTTTACAAAAAAGAATTATTCTCGTATGATTGTTTCTCTCTCTCTCTCTCTCTCTCTCTCTCTCTCTCTCTCTATATATATATATATATATATATATATATATATATATATATATATATGTGTGTGTGTGTGTGTGTGTGTGTGTGTGTGTGTGTGTGTGTGTGTGTGTATGTATGGGCGCACTATCATGCGAACGGCCGCCCAAGAGAGAAATGAGAACCAGCACCGTCCACGTGTCTAGATGAATGAATCAGATGTAATTTTTAAAAAACGACGCGGTGACATTTTCATAAATAACACAAACTTTGGTGCATGTAAATGTGTTATTGGTGCAAGAAGCTGGTGCACCTTTGCAAGTAAAAAGTGCAGGTAAAATCTCTTACAAGTGCACATTTGCAATAAAAAGTGCAGGTAAAATCTTTTACAAGTGTACATATTTTCACTTACAAGTGCATGTAATTTTACATTTGTTAACATTCATGGACCTAGGTGCAACTACTTATAACTATATGTGCACCTAGTTATAACGTTACGTGTACTTAGTTTTGATGCTAAGTGTAAATTTTACTTGCACATGTAATACATTTTACTTGCACTTGTAATACATTTTACGTGCATTGAGGTGCACTCTATGAAACTGCTAATTGCACTTGTAATACATTTTACTTGCACTAGTAATATATTTTACTTGCACGTCGATGTTCAATTATTTACGAAAATGCCATCACATTTTTAAAAAAAATCAGTGTTTCTCATCCCTTAGATCTGGACATGTGGACGACGCTGAATGGTTCTCACTTCTCTCCTGGGCGGGCAATTCGCACCTAAACGCGATCATATGTGTGTGTGTGTGTGTGTGTGTATAGGATCAAATGATGACCCATCCTTAGGTGAGGACGTGAGGACTAATCTTGTGTGTTCGTTTTTTTTATTTGGATGACCGAGAATTGATTTTTTAAGATGACATGGATTGATCTTTTTTTTTTTTTGTTAAAATGAGGTAGTGGTGTCTTTTTCTATTTTTTCTAAGTGTGAACGCATCTGTAATCTATGGTCAAATTGGTTTCCTATTTTTTTAGATTATCACTGTTGCGATTTGGAGCCGCGATTTCTTCATCATTGATTGAGTGTTCACCCATGCAAAGTGATCAGTATTTTTTAATTTTTTCGCTCGTTCTTTTGAGTATAATATTGACTATATTTGGATGGTCGTGCATATGTACAAATGTCTGGGTAGTACGATTGTGCACTCGTGTGTGCTGGTTGTGCAACCTAGTGCTGTAAGTTGTGCACCGTAGGCTGGTGAGATGTGCATTAGTGCATATAGTTCAGTGCATCGCAGGACATTGGGGTCCAGTGTAGGATTTTTTGTGTGGTGTTTGAATGCACAACTATAGAGTTATCGATGCACAACACTCATTATAGGAATGCATGACATTTTGTATAGTAATGCACATCTTGTAAGAAAACTGGTTTACCCTTATATTTCTATTTTTAAATATTTTAAAGGGATTTATTTCCTTAATCCGTGTAATTTTTTTCTTTTAATTTTAACCGTGCATAATTCTGATTTAATGGTCTATATTAGTCGTCACGTCCTCACTTATGGTTAGGTCTTCACCTGATTCGGACATTTAATATATATATATATATATATATATATATATATATATATATATATATATATATATATATATATAAAATTAAGTTCCAGTGCGGGTAAGTGTCTCCCGTGCGGTTGTGCGGGTGATTAATGTGCGTGAGTTTTGTACTTAATGTGCGTGAGTCTTGTGCTTAAAGTGCGTGAGATTTGTGCTTAATGTGCGTGAGTGTGTAATACTTAATGTGCGTGAGTTTTGTACTCAAGGTGTGTGAGTCTTGTGCCTAAGGCGCGTGACTGTGTACTTAATGTGAATTGTTGTGTGAGTTGTTGTTGAAACTTTAAAGTGCATGATTTTTGCGCTTAATGTGCGTGAGTTTTGTGCTTAAGGTGCGTGAGTCTTTTGCATAAGGTGCGTGAGTTTTGTACTTAATGTGCGTGAGTGTGTACGTAATGTGAGTTGTTGTTAAAACTTAAGGTGCGTGTGTTTTTGTGCTTAAGGTGCTTGAATTTTGTGCTTAAGGTGCGTAAGTGTTGTGCTTAAGATACGTGACTTTTGTGCTTAAGGTGCGTGAGTTTGTGTTCTGAATGTATTTTATTTGTGTGTTTAATATGCATGTGTTGTGTACTTAAAGTGCGCCAATGTAATGCTTAATGTAAGTCCACCCGCACAACCGCACGGGAAACACTACCCGCACCTTATCTCTTCCCTATATATATATATATATATATATATATATATATATATATATATATATATATATATATATATATATATATATATATATATATATATATATATACACACACACACACACACACACACACACACACTAGTTTTTTACGCGCATTGCGCGATTGGGATAATACCCAATGTTTTTTTTTTTGTTTTTAAATAAGTACTTTATAGTATATCAAGGCAATATTATATTGGAATTGTTCATGCATAGATAATTGAATGTTGAATTTGCGTATTTACATAGGTAATTCTAAGTTTACAAATGCAAGATAATATAGTCAAAATTAATTATAATTGTCAATAAAATAATGTATGGGTATGGTTGAAACCAAATACAGGACATAAGGGAGAGCAAAAAAATTAGGGCATAAAATATTAAATATATACTAATATTGAAGAGGTAACTGCTGATTGACAAACAAGGATATTGCGAGGTAGTTTTCCACCTTAATTTATTGTGTGATTTGAATACATCAATAAATCCCCAAGTGGTTAATATGATTGGCTTAATTATATATATATATATATATATATATATATATATATATATCTGGCTCCTATGAGAACCAAACCGCATGTGAGAACGGTAAACTAATCAAGACCATAAATTTTAAATGATCAATTGCTGGATTTTAAAGGAAAAAGACGGCTGCTTCACATTAATTGAGGAGCGCGTGCGTAGCTAAACCCTCAATAAGGGCAAATAAATTAATGATGCGTCCAATAATCAACCCACACAAGAAAACACCGTGTAACTTGCCATCTTTGAAACTCAAACCTACCATAAACCATTGCCAACACCCACACTCAAAGTTCTAATCAAACGCAGTGCCGCTAGAAAATCATAGACAAAGGTGACAAATGAAATTGTAATACATTGTACATCCCACAATAATGGGTTGCACAACCATCACAACTAAATGCAAAACGGTATCACCCAGAATGTACACTCAAATACAATGGCTTTAATACCTAAACACAAACACATATGATATTGGAATACATTGCACAACTCAGGAAAACAAGGAACAAAAGAAATCGAAATACGTTGCACAATCCACAATGATGGGTTGCACAACTCACAACAACAGGTAGCACAAACACAAGTGAATGCACAATTGTACCACCTAGAATGCATGCTCAAATACAAGGGTTTCAATACCTAAACACAGAAACATATGAAATTGAAATACGTTGCATGACTCACAACAACGATAAATAAATGAAATCAAAATACGTTGCACAACCCACAACAATGGATTGCAAAATCCATAACAATGAGTTATGCAACCCACAACAATGGGTTGCAAAATCATAACAACGGGTTACGCAACCCATAACAGTAAACGATCTCTCGAAGTGGGAGTGTGCACTTCCCAACCGTAGAAAGATAAGAATGCAAGGTCGGAAATGAACAAATTTCTTGGTTATGTATGGAGCAAAAGGTGAGCCTTGTGGATAAAAAGAAGAAAATCCCAAATGAAAAGTATGAGTAACAGAAGAAGGGGATTACAGAAGAAAAAGGCAAAGACCTTGAATGGCTGCCCAACGAAAAAAATATATAAGAAAAAAATATATGAACGAATGAGGGAGTCATTGCTTATGTCGGGATCACAAAATATTCCTCCGGGCCAAAACATAGAGATTTATGCTGAGGAGAACCGATCTTGGGCATAAGGGTGGAAGAAGGTGAGAACCAGTGCTTAAGTCGGGACCATTAAAAGTCTCCCCGGGTTAAAACTCAGAGCTCTATGCCGGAGGAGACTGGACTTTGGCTTAAGGCTGGCGAGCGGTCCATACCGAACCTTTCACTTACTTTTTGTAGAAGGCCTTGACGCTATAAGGTTGGATGTCGGTTGGGTTGTGCACATCGTTCCCACTAGTGTGGCTCGACTATAGGCCTAGGTAAAATAAGAGGTGAATTCCCGTTTTGGATTGCATGTTTGACTTGTGGTGTATAGAGTGAGTCACCTCAGTTTCGTTTCAAAAAGATCTTACCTGCTTAAGAGGCCAATTTCCTTGAATACTCCATGGATTGTTGACTGCTAGATGATTTGCACATTTGCTTAATAATACAAGGGATCCCATTTTTGTTCTAACCCTTTGTGCAGACTTCCTTGGAAGAACGTCTTGTGATTGCCAAAAATACTTGTAGAGTGCATATCTAGAGCTTATATGTTCTTAATGAGTAAAATTGCTTGGGACAAGCAAGCTAAAGTGTGGAAACTTGTGATAAGTCTCAAAATATGCTTAATTTCAATAGCTTATCAGGAGTGTTTGAACGGTTTTAGTCCCTAAACATGATGATTTAAGGCACATTTACCTGGAAAACACCGTTAATATAAAAGCACCACACTAATTGAACTCGTTATGAATTTTCTGGTGTTTTTGATAGAAAAAGGACGGAAAACGGACCTGATGAAACGAAACCAAGAAAGGAGCGCGTCCGGAGGCCAGTCGAGCACAAAGGGAGAAAACATACAATCTTATTGCCCATTCACGCCGGCATCACGCCGTGAGAGCCGACGTGAATGAGACATAACGCGACCAAAAGAAGCAGAAACGGATGAAGCTTAAAACCCATCCACGTCGGAGTCACGCTGTGACGCCGAGCGTGAATGGGAATTCGAAATAAATAGGTGGCGGAGGCAGATTTGGAGGGGGAGTTCTACACATTTTTACATTTCCACTTTTCAGAATTTAGAGAGAGAATAATTGTAGAAACTAGGGTTCTTAATTGCTTTGAAGAATTGTTGAAAAGTCTACTTCAAATACCAAGTTTTGGAGCTAAGATTGTGAAGCTATTGGGTAACGATTTCGATTCTTCGGTTTATTCTCGTTTTTATGCTTAATGTAATGGATTGTTATTGTAACACCCCCGAATTTTACCAACAATTTAAAACTTAAATTCAAAGGAAACAGTCTATCATTAAGCATAACATAAAGCAGAAGCTAACATTCGGGAAAGGTGCTATACCACCCCCATAAAACTACGGGTGCACAGGCTAAGTCTACAAAATCCATCATAACAAAGCATTTGTCTAAGGCACACATGCCACATCTATCTAAGGCTCACAGGCCCACATCTAAACAAAAGGAAGCAAGCTACGCTAACTAGATCCACTAGAGCGTTCTCCAATCTAATCGAAACCTGTAAAGACAAGGGATGACACCCGGTCAACGAATAAAGCTGGTAACCCACCAATACACGTTAAATATCAATATATATAATTATATATACATAGATATGATCAAAACCATTTGGAACTAAGGAATACAATATATAGCATTTGAAAACCAAGAGACGAGACAACAATCGATCATAACACATTTTCGGCAATGATCAAGACCCACGACTCAATCGAATCAATAGAGACCACAACTACAAACGACAATCACAACTCTAGATGCAACCTACCATGCACAAGGTAGAGTTCATCATAGACATGCACATAAGCAAGGAAATGCATCAATCACATAATGACAAGTTTCAGTTCCAACCTTATACCTTAGTACCACCCTTATGGCTACCTCCGGCCTTATCATAGTTCCAACCTGTACCTCCGAGTGCCACCCTATACTTCTGAGTCCAACCTTTTCCCGGTCTGGCACCGTCGTCCCCCGCCAAACTTCCGCCAAACAATACCGCCGAACTCATAGTACACGAGGGTACCGTTCAATCATAGTAACATAACACCGATCATGTGAGCAAAGCTCAAATAACAAAACCACCAATCTCATTCATATTCACACATAGTCATCATCATCAAGAAGATTAAGGCTCATCAATAGCCCCAATCAAGTATCAACAAAGGGTACAACAATTTGTACAAGATCACATCATAAGAATCAATCAAGAGATTTCAACAAATACATGAGGCAATACTCAACAACAAATGACTACAATCCAACATCAAAATGATTGACAACACAAGTTGCCAACCCTCAACAAGAAGGAACAAACCATACATACTAGCACAACAACAACAAACTAGCATGCTCATCAAAACGGGTAAACCAAAATGGTTCCATTGAACCTTCAAGACTCATATTAGCCCAATGAATCACAAGGTTGGACCCTTAGCATGATTCAAGAAACCAAATCCTAACATGGATTCCTAACACATCGTTCTAGACATACGAAACATCAAGAAGACTCACAAAAGCTCAATAATTCAACAACGGGAGGCCAAAACATCAAATACCAAGAAGAAAGGATCACGGGGAACAAATCCTCGCAACCCCCACATACGTTCCCCGTGGGTGGGGTCACGGGTAGGCCCCACCCGTGGGCCTTCCCGCGAACACCACGTTCCCTGCGGGTGGGGCGACGGGTAGGCCACTGCCCGCTGTTCCGCTCGTGGGGTACACCTCCTGTACACATTTTTCCCTTCGGGGAAATTCATCAACAAAGCCAAGTTCAAGTCCAAAACACCCAAAATCTCACACGCAACAAAGCTATGACTTGAACCCAAGAATAAGCCAAGCAATGGCATTCAAGAAACCTATATACAAGCTCTAAACATGCATCATCACAAGATCATGCATCAAATCTCACAAATCACATCAAGAACATCAATAGAAGCCAATAATCATCATTAGAAAGCATAAAATAGGTTTTGTAGAGCATGGGTTACCTCCTTCGCTTAACCATCCAAAAACAACGCCAATATAGGCTCAACTCATAAAGCCATGTTACGGGAACCTGCGAATTAAACCGGGTCTTCACTAATTAACGAATAGGCTACACAAAATTGATTAAACCTATAAGGGGATTTGAACTCTAACCTATGTTAAAATTAACCACACCCTTTACCAACTAAGCTAAACACTTCTTATTAACCTAATTAATGCATTAATACACTAATAACCAAGTATTAAGGGATAGAACTAATAATTAAAAGCTAATAACTTCAAAGCTAAGATTTAAACTCTAGCCTCCCACAATCACAACCACCCCTCAAACCACTAAGCTAATAACACACTTAATAACTTACTTAACAACAAAACCTAATTAATCTAAGCTAAACAACAACAAGCACAAAGAACAGCAGCTCACCAGCGTCATCTTCGATCCTTCACTACCATGGGAGCAGAGGGTGGAACCACGGGTACTCCCACCACCCGTCACTCCTCTAAGCCAACATGCTGCCGGAGCTCCAAAGCTACGCCGTTGCTATGCTTCGTCGAGGCCAGTCGAGACCACCGCTGTTCCGCGTCTGTCGTCGACGAGAGGAGGAGCTCCATCCGCCATAGTTGTAACACCCCAAAATTTTAAAACTTTTAATGCTTATGAAATAAAGGCAATACTATCATTAAATCCCAAACACAGCATAACTAAACATAATTGTTGGGGTGCTATGCCACATTTGAGCTAGAGAACCTAGATGCACAGGCTAAACTATCCAAACAGTAGGAATCCTCAAATCAATGTTAAGTACATCATCATGGCACGCAGGCCGATAAAAGAACTAAACTAGCTAAGCCACGGGTCCAACTAGCGCGCTCCGGAGCTACTCATCTATGCCTGAAAGCCAAATATATCTGTTCAGTGAATAATGCTGGTAACCCACTCTAACGCGTTAAAATACAATATAGGTAGGTATATATATATATATATATATATATATATATATATATATATATATATATATATATATATATATATATATATATATATATATATATATATATATATATATATATATATAAGGAAAACCATTTTGAAGCCGGAATAGATATATACTTATGAAACTCTAATTTAAAACCGAGAATAGACTCAACAGGTAAGGGTAGGCACATTCATCAGATATAATCACGTATATAAAAATATTATCATACACCCTAAGGTCACAAGACTATTCCACATCATTCATATCAGTATTCAATCATTATCTCAACACGTAAACACATTTGGTGGTGCCGCGGGACCAATCGCATGCCCATACATGAGGGTCAGCGCATATAGCTCTAGCACGGCCCCGAAACACCCTGCCTTGTACCGCAGCACAAAAGGATTGATCGCAACCAATCGATGAACCGCAGCTTATATAGTAACGTTTGATCGCAACCAAACGGTGGACCGCAACCCGAATAGTATGTGTATATCTGATCGCAACCAGATTATGGACCGCAGCCCTATATATATTTATTTACCTGACCGATCGCAACCGGCCTGGTTAACAGCCGATGGTTCTCAACCCATACAACTGCCTGTATAGCCAATTCATCGTAACCAATTGGGGTATCATGCACACATAACACATAGCCAAGCACATGCAACCCACATTAACACATAGGGAGGGGGAAAACATATATATAAAACTTATGCGTGGTCCACCACATTACTAGAGATATTCCTAAGGGGTTCATACATCTTTCACCTAGGCCAACGGGATACCAATTCGACTAGCATGCAATACACAAGACTCTTTTATCCTACGAACGGTACCCGAAACATCAAACTAGACTCAGGCACGACAAACGGGGTCTAATGGGACACCACGGGACACGGAGAAACATCAAACGGGGAATATTCCACATTGGAATTTCCAGCGGGTGGAGGACCACCCGCCGGCGGCGCAACACAAGGCAACGGGTGCCCGACGAGCAGTCGCCTGCCCGTTGCCGGGCGGCCTATTGGGGCAGCGGGTAGGTGGCGGGTACCCCTGCCCCCACCTACCCCCCACTGACTCTTATGTAATAATTCGGTCCTGGGATCTTTCGTGGAACCCGAAACCATGTCCAGACACATTTAAACACAAACAACGACACCACGTAATCAAGTAATGGATTAAAATCAAGAATCACATTAAACATATCCCAACACGACTTCTAAACATAATCAAGACTCAATACCTGAACATGCAAAATCCCGCCCAAACATACTAGGAATATCACAATACGAAGTCAACGATTTAACCCTAGGGCTCTAGTTATATTAAAATCAAGAACATCAAGATTATCAATATCAACACATAAATATCGAGATCACCTCATAAACATCAAGATTATCAATATCATCTCATCAACATCAAGATTATCTCATAATCATCATAAAAGCCTTATCAAGACACAAACATGGAATTGCATATCAAAGGAGCTAAAGAAGAAGATTATAGCAAGGAAAACAGGTTTTGTTGAGACATGGGTTACCTCTTAACCTTAATTAATCCTCCATTGGCTATTAAGGTTCTTCCCTAAGATTTCCATCCGATTGATCTCCCTAGGCCTGGTGGTGGGGAACCTCTTGGGAATAATTTCGTGTAATATAACTATGGGTGGTAAGGGTTCTAATTGCTTTCTAATCCCCTATTTATAAAATCAGGAATCCTAATCATAATCTGAATAGTAAAAGCCTACTTTCTTTATTCCTAATAGATATATAGGTCTAGGATTCCTAATTAGGATTTGACTAGTAAAAGGTTTACTCTCTTTATTCCTAATAGGCTTAAGACTCTAGTTTAGGCAAGGGTCCACGATCCATGGTGGACCATATTAATTAATTAAAGGGAATCCTAACCAAATTAAATCCTTTTTAATTATTATTTAACGAAATTAATTATATAATTAATCCGGGATTGAAGGCCGTAACACGGGGTGTTACACCCTCCCCCCTTACAAGAAGCTTCGTCCCCGAAGCTTAGGAATCATTACACGGATAACGAGTCAAAACTAGTACGGTGGTCGTAGAGAGAAAGTATTTTACAGGGAAAAAAAATATAATTATATATCTATGTATACAGGGTTTTTGGGAATGATTGGGTTAAAAAGATAAAGAGAGTGAACGGTTCGGTTCTCAAACTTGAGGACAAAGTGAATTTAGGAATTAGGATCAAAGTTTTCAAAGTTGCAACTTAGGAAGTGAGGTTGCTACCTTATATGGAATCGTTAAAATGGGGAATCAAGAATGAGGTTTGAAGGGTAGAAAGGGTTGTGCAATAAGACGGGGTTCGATTGTCAAAGGGAAGGAAAGGAATTCGGCTCGGATGGGTTAAGGGTTCTTGATCTCAAGTGACTACTCCGGTTCGATGCTTTGACCACGACGTATTGACAAACTGATGATCCTTTTTCTTTGGTGTTCACTGTTTGACTTTAAGATCTTTGTCAGCCCTTGCTTCCCAAGCTAAATTCTTATCCTTCTTTTCTATCTTGAGGGAATCTCTCGCGATGATTCAACACATACTTCTCTAATGCACCCAAGGTTTTGACCGAGTTTGGTCAACAAAGCCAATCTTCTAGGGCGCACTTCCAAATTCTTCCCAAAGTCTCTTGGGAGTCAATAGACTTCGGGTTGGCTTTCTCTCCTTATTGAATTTCATCTCTTCTTTAGTGAATGAAATTCTTATCAAGACTTCATGTCCTCCCTGGAGTTCGGCTTGTTGTACCTTTTGTGTTACTTTTAATAGTGAAGGTGCCTTTGCATGCTCCTCTTCTTCTTGAAGTGCAGTTGTTTACCTAATCTTGTTGCGGAATGACTCGGTGACTTTACGAGTCATCTTATTTCCTTGTTGTCCTTAAAAACCCTTGAGGCCTTGGCACCAATGTACTTTTTACTCTTTCCTTAGCACCACAAACAACGACATTCTAGATTTTACACGACTTGTAAGGAGCCCGTTGATTACTCGAGCGATGTTCACAGTTGAAGGAAGCCTGGTCCATCCTTAGCGCTTGACTTTAAGGCCTTTGTGAGTCCTTAGCACGAGCTCCCAACTCGACTCCTTGGTTTGCACAACTCTTCTTGTCCACCATCCCTAGTCGGTTGCATCGTAGAGTCCAACTACAACTCCATGTCACTTCATTAAATCCCACTACCTTAAACTAACGCCATTGCACCACAAGCACACCCACGAACCTCCATCTATCTTTTTGACTTTCACAATTTCCTTTAAGTCTTTCTAGCATTTACCGTTGTATGCAAGTGCATTATCAAAACCTTACTTCAAAATTGTTCGATAGAAATCTCTTGTCTAAGCGTTTAGGTAGTCAATCCACTAACCTTCACGATCTCCAAGTTGTTATCCTTAAGCGAACGATACTCGAGGTGGTTTCGACTCCCCGTTTTACCCTATATCCATATTCCTATTCCTATTCCCTCAGTCTACAACCACACACGGGTGTGTCAAACATACTAAAATCAAATTGGCGTCGTTGCCGTGGAAGTGGCGTTTTAGTATTAACATTAGTGAAATTTTTATTCTAGGAGTCTAGTCTATTTTTTATTTAATTTAATTTAATTTTATTTTGCTAACCGATAACGAGTTGTTCTTGTTGAGTGTGATTTTTTCTTGAAATCTAAGTACTTGGTTTTTATGCGCACGCGATCTATAGGAAGTGAAGGATTATTGCCTTTAAACCCTGAGATCGAAAAGCTAGCCAGATTACTTAGAAAACAGAGAAGGATGGCACATGTACAAGGAAACCAAGCTGAAGAAAGATCAATGTCTGACTACCTTGCTCCGGATGTTGAGGAGCATGGTAGCATCAATATTCCTAATGTGGAGGCCAACAACTTTGAAATCAAGCCGGCCATACTCAATATGGTAGCTTCAGATTCATTTGGAGGGTCACCCACGGAGGATCCTAATGCTCATGTCACAAAGTTCCTACGAATTTGTGGCACCTTCAAGATGAATGGGGTCACGCAAGAAGCTATTAGGCTAAGACTTTTCCCTTTCTCACTAAAGGACAAGGCTGATGATTGGTTATCCTCACACCCAGATAACCATTTTGACACTTGGGCAAAATTGCATGGAGAATTTTTGAAGAAGTTTTATCTAATCTCCAAGACTCAAAGGATGAGAAGGGCAATTCAAAACTTTAAACAACCGGCAACTGAGTCCCTTACTGAGTCTTGAGAGAGGTTTAAGGAGTTGAAGAGGCACTGTCTACACCATGGGTTTCAAAGCTGGGATTTGATGATGGCTTTTTATGAAGGATTGCTTGATAATTCTAAGATCTTGGTGGATGCTTCTTCGGTTGGTTCATTCACAGTCTTGGAGCCAACACAAGCCGAGGAATTATTGGAAAAAATTGCTATGAATGGGTCTACTTGGTACTCGGAAATGCCTTCACTAAAGCTTGTGGGAGGAATTCATGAGGCGAAGCAATTTTCCGCTTTGTCAACCAAGATGGATAATGTGGTTTCCATGGTTCAAAAGCTTGCCCAAATCACCCTCCAAAAACACATTGTGAGTCATGTTCCTACATCTCCTTCTCCTTTGGGCCAAGTTTTGATGTGTGATTTGTGTGGTGGTGGACATAATTTGGGGGAATGTCTCAATGATTCAAATTCACAAACCCTTATGGAGCAAATTAATTTGGTGGGATATAATAGGCCTCATCAACAATCTTTCCAACCTCAAGGGGCCTACAATCCTAATAATTCAAGAAACCACCCAGGACTTTCATGGAGTAATCCAATGGGGGCTACCAATCCTCAACACTTTGTTAATAGAGGTCCTCAGGGATTTCAAGGTACTCAAGTTCAATCTCAATTACCCGCCTTGGAGGCTCCACCACAATCAAATGTGGAGGCCATGATGGGCATGCTATTAAAATTCCAAATGCAAAGTGATGAAAGGATCAAACAAATGAGTGAGAGGTTGGAACAATTGAGTGCCCATAACAAGATGCTTGAAAATCAACTTGCAAATCAAGCTTCTACATCTAGCACCAAAGTTACAGGAAGTTGCCAGCCAGTACTAAGAATCCAAGGGAGCATGTCAATGCAATTGTTACTAGGAGAGGCAAGGTACTTGAAGAACCACCTCTTCCAATCAAGACATCAATTCCAAATAGAACTGTTGAAGATGAGATAGAAAAAGATACTTGAGAAGGAAGAAGTTGAGCCAGCTGTTGTGAAGAATAATCTACAAGATAAAAAAGAAGTAGAGAAGCCTGTGAGAAGGTATGTACCACCATTGCCATTTCCTCAAAAATTTGAAAAAGCAAAAGAGATTTGGTGGAAAAAGTTTCTGGAGATTGTTGAGAGTTTGAAAGTTTCAGTTTCCTTACTTGATTTGCTTTCACAAGTTCCATCTTATGGAAAATTTTTGAGGGACATTCTAGCTAAGAAAAAGAAATTTGCTGATCATGAGATGGTCGCTATGGCACAAGAGTATATGGACTTGGCATGTAGTGAATGTAGGAGTATATTGAAGCATATAGATCTGGGCAGATTCACAATCCCATGTTTTATTGGAGGCCGTATGATAAAAAGGTCCCTTTCTGATCTTGGAGCTAGTGCTAATGTTATACCGCTATCACTGTGTAAGAAGTTGAATTTGGAAGAGCCTAAACCTATCAAACTTACATTGCAATTTGTTGATCAATCTACAACTCGCCCAATTGGAATTCTTGAAGATGTCCCAGTTCGCGTGGACAAATATTTTGTGCCATGTGATTTCATTCTGATAGATGCCCCAGAAAATCCCGATACTCCCATCATCTTGGGGAGACCTTTCCTGGCTACAACTAGAGCACTAATTGATGCAAGGAAGGGAACAATGATTTTTGACTTTGGAGAGGAAAATGTAGAATTCAATGTCATTAATGAGCCAAAGTCCACTGGTGTTGAAGATTGCTCTATGGTTAATAGCAAGCCCCTTGACATGGTATTGGAGCATGAAATGTGGAAAAACTTTTTTGGGCATGGATTCACTATCGATGATCTACCTGATTGAGCACTCTATAACCAGGTTACGTCGAGCTAACGACGTTAAACTTAGCGCTTCATGGGAGGCACCCCATTTTATCTTTTATTGTTTTCTCTATTTATTTATTGCTTTATAGTTTCGTCTTATTTAGTTTTATTGTTTTCTATTTCGTTTTAATTTATTGCTTTCTAGCTTTCTTGCTTCTCTTGTTCTCCTTTTCTTTTTGTTTTGCATCAGGGAAGATGCAAAGTTTTAAGTGTGATGGAAGAGTAAATAATTTGGAGATAATTTTAAAATTTTTTGCTTTTGCTTGGATGAATCATGAGGTATTTTTGTTGAATAAGTTACTTGTCTTAGCATGCAGTTGCAATTACTTTCTCATGTTGGTTTGTGGTTTGTTTTAGTGGTGCTTGTTACAATTCAATTTGTGATTGATGATTTGAGGTGTAACATATAATTGATCTATTTTCTTGCCAATAGCTTTGTTAACCACTTAATAATTGGATTAATTATTGATCTTGTGTGTTATGCATTGCTAGTGAACGCTTATGTGAGATTTCGGTCATAGGTGTTTTGCTAGAACTTGCCTCATTACCCCCTAAGTGATGTCTAAGTTTTGCATGCTTTGAAGTGATTTAGGCCATTTTTGTTTAGTCATAGCCTTTAAACCTGTCCCTACATATGTTTTTATCCTTTGTGTCCCCATTATGCCTTTCGTTTGTTTAAATAAGTGCTAAGCACTTATCCCCTCATTGTGATTATTTTTCTTTGTGTTACCCCCATTATTAAACCCTTAGTTTTTGGCCAAATATTTTCCCTTCCACCCTTGAAAGAATGGAACTTTTATCATTAATATTCTTGTAGAAGAGTTCTATGGAGGTGTGCCAAAAAGCAACTTATGATACAAATGTTCAAGTGTGGGGGTCTTGATTGATTGATTGGATTAAAATTATCTTGCTGAATCCAAAATAAATCCAAAGAAAAGAATCAAAGAAAAGAAAAAAAAAATAGAAAAGAGAAGAAAATAATGAAAGAAAGAAAGATTGAAAGTTGTTGATTTTGGACCCCCACTTTACCAAAGAGTTGCTTTGTTCTTAAAAGAAATTTGCTCCTTGAAATTGTGATTATCTCATCTCTTCTAAAGTATCTCATCTCTTCTAAAGTTTTGAAAATATTGATAATTGTGACATTTTCTCTCTTTGTTATTTTTTTCATACCACTTCTTTGTCAGCCATCACCGGTAGCCCCATTACAAGCTAAATAAAGTCCTATTTGATCTTAGCATGCATTCTTAGATCTAAACTAGAGGAGTATGAAGGGCAAGCCTATGAGATCTCATTCATGAGCTGTGTTTTGCATAATCTCAACTGAGTATTTGTGCACACTTGATTCTCACATACTTTAAATTCTTGGTGCTTGGTTATTGGCTTGAGAATGGGTCTTATGTGCCAAACTAATTTGATTCTTGAAGCTTGTTGTTTTGTAGCAAGTTAGTTGGTGGTTTGAAAGGTTGTGCAAGAGAGAGTAGGAGTAATTTATATGCTTGACTTGTGATTTATTTCTTGGTTTTGCTTGAGGACAAGCAAAGGCTTAAGTGTGGGGGATTTGATGTGAGCCAAATTGTGCATATTTCTAGTATTGATTTGATTATATTTGATAGGCTTAAGTTCGAAGTCATGGTAATTTAATTGCATAATCCTTTATTTTATTATTTAGTCATGGTTCACACTTGTTTTGAATGTTTTACGGTGTTTGTTAGTGTTTTGGAACCATTATATATCAATTGCAAAAGCAAGGGAAGTTCTAGGACGAGTTTGGAGCAAAAACAAAGTCAATGTGAGGCTAAGGAGGTGGCTTAAATACTTCAAAATGGAGCCAAAGAGTGGTGTTTTCAATGGTCTTGATCACTTAGGCAAATCGAGGCAAAAGTGGAGCAAAAGAGCAATAAGTGAAAATTCTCGCAGCCTAGGAATATCCAAATGAAGTGATTCTCGCAGCCTAGGAATATCCAAATGAAGTGATTCTTGCGCCATTGGAAAGAAGACTCGAAGGGCTACAACTCTTCTAAAGACATCGAAGTCCAGATCTGAAGGGAAAAATGGTCAAAATTAGCCTACAAGACGGGCCTATGACACTGGAAATTCTCGACGCGTCGAAAATTTCCAGTGTGCATTTTGAAATTTAAGGATTTTGACTTGACGCATCGAAAATGGTGGCCCAGGCGCGATTTCGGCCCAGTTTTGTGTGGAAAATTCCTATTTCCTCCGGGATTGATTCCTACTATAAAATTCCCCCTTCCCCAACCCTAATATTCATTCAGAGATCTTTGGAGACAAGAAGATAAATCAAGAGTCACAAGTTGTCTTGAGAATCAAGAAAAAGACTAGGGAGATTTGGGAAAATCACCGAGTTCATTCTTGTAACTCTCTTTGATGATTTGTAACTTCTTTTATATATTTGCTATGTATAATTTAGCCATGCTGAGCTAAATTCCATTAGAGATTCTTGGGTAAAAGTGTTTATGAACCTATGTGCCTAAGCTCTCAGATTCTTTAATATATTATTATTTGGGCTATAACTTGTGTTGCAATTGTGTTTTATATTGTTGTTGCTAGTAGTTAAATGGCCGTAATTACTTGTTTCATAGCTTTCTTTGTGTCACAACGGGAGTTGGGCATAATTTATGTAACACCCCTGATTTTCAAGGCATTTAAAACTTAATAATAAAGGTGACATCTCATTAAATCCCAAAACCTAACATAAGTGTACGGGGTGCTATGCCACACTTGGGCTGGAGAACCCAGGTGCACAGGCTGTCTAACTACTATCCTTCGAAATATAAATGCATAACATGGCACGCAGGCCGAAAGGGAAACTATACTACTTCTACGCTCCAGTTCTAGCGCGCTCCAGTGCTCTAATCCTCTGTGCCTGAAAGCCAAATATATCTGTTCAGCGAGAGATGCTGGTAACCCACTCCAACGCGTTGAAATACAATACATAGAGCAATATATATATAGATATACAAAACCATTTTGAGCATGAGAATACATCCTACGAACTCTAGCTTTAAAACCGGTCAGACACAAGCAACAGTTATAACGAGCATATGCAGTTCACAACAGATAAGGCAGATAAGGCAGAGCATAAACAATGATCATAACCCAACATGAACAATCCCCAATATAAATCCCATAGTCACATCCCCCAAGACACTCATAATCACAACTCGTCCATGTCACAACACATAACGCACGTTGTTGCGCCACAGGACCACTCGCATGCCCATACATGCGGGTCAGCGCATATAGCTCTGACACGGCCCCACAGCACCATGCCCCGTATCGCAACACGGGGAGGTCGATCGCAACCGACCGATGAACCGCAGCTCATCATAATGTTTGATCGCAACCAAACAGTGGACCGTAGCCCAAGAGAGTGTGTCATCTGACTGTAGCCAGGAATTCCCATCTGACTACAGCCAGCCTCTGAACCGCAGCTCAGGAAAGATGTCACCTGATTGCAGCCAGGAATTCCCATCTGACTACAACCAGCTTCTGGACCGCAGCCCAGGATACCGTCATCCGACTGCAGCCAGGAATTCCCATCTGACTGTAGCCGGCTTCTGAACCGCAGCTCAGGATAACCAATCCGATCGCAACCGAATTGGGGCAACACGCACACATAACACATAGCAAGCACATGCAACCCACATTACACATTGGGAAGGGGGACAAAGCGTATAACAACCTTATGCGTGATCCATCACGTACTAAGAATAGTCCTAAGGGGTTCATACTTCTTCCACCTAGGTCAACGGGACACCAATTCAACTAGCATGCAATATAATAGACTCATAAACCTACGAACGGTACCCGAAATATCAAACTAGACATAGGCACGACAAACGGGGTCCGTTGGGACACCACAGGGATCGGGGAAACATCAAACGGGGAAGCCGGGGTCCCGAGGGGGGGAAAATTCCAGCGGGTAGCCGGTGGGTGGGGGTCCACCCGCCGGCCATCACTGTTCCGGGCAGCGGGTGCCCGGCGGGCAGCTGCCCGCCCGCCGGCTGCCCGCTGCCGGAACTGCCCGGAGTTGCCACGGGTAGGTGGCGGGTCCCCTACCCCCACCTACCCCCCACTGACTCTTTTCATCACTTTTCGCCCCGGGAACCGTTGTGGAACCCGAAACCATGCTTAGACACTTTACAACGCAATTAACAACAACACGTAGACAATTAACGGATCAAATACGAGGAACGAACGGCACCTAACCTATCATGCTTTTCTAAACATAATCAACACCCAAACATGCGATTTCCCCACCCGATAATCCAAGAATAATATCATACGATACAACCTAGGGTTCTAATCACTTTTATATCAACAAGAATACAATTCGTCTTCTAATTGCAAGATTCGGTAGGAACAACACATAATCATCAAAGATACCAATTAATCATCAAAAACATCATAATCATCAAGAACAACACATAATCATCAAAACCCCAATTAATCATCAAGAACATCATAATTATCAAGAAACTCCCAATATCAAGTTTATCAAGATTCCTCATGGAATCATTATATCGACATCAATAATAATCATCATCAATCGCCATTTACAACAATATGGGGGAAACCCTAAGGGGAAATCATAGCTATGAAAATAGGTTTTGTTGAGACATGGGTTACCTCTTAGCCTTAATTAATTCCTTGGCTATGAAGGATCTTTCTTTAAGCTTTCTTGCTTTCTTGATTTCTTCTAAGGGAATTCTTGGAGCTCTCCTGGGGCGATGGGGCGTTTAGGCGTGTGGGAAGTTCTAGGTGTCTCCTAAGTTCCCTATTTATATATTTAAGACTCCTAATTAGGGCCTGAATGGTATGGGTTTACTAATTCTATTCCTTATAGGACTCAGGGACTTGCTTTAGGGATAAGGGTCCATATTAATTAAAGCGGATCCTAATCACAATCTGAATAGTAAAAGGTTTACTATCTTTATTCCTAATAGGCTTAAGCCTCTAATTTAGGCAAGGGTCCACGGTTCATGGTGGACCCTATTAATTAATTAAAGGGGACTTGACATAATTAATCACATTTAATTATTATTAGCGGGATTAATTAAATAATTAATCTAGGATTAAAGGCCGTAACACGGGGTGTTACAATTTAGGGCACACACAATTGCACTTAATTGTTGCGCCTTGGGAAAGGGCAAATTGGTTAAGGAATGAATTAATTTTTTATTATTGCACATCGAGATATGGTATTAGTTGGAAATAAATTATGAATGCTTGTTCTTGTTTTATTGGGTGTTTATATCACGGGAGTGGATATT
Source organism: Ipomoea nil (assembly GCF_001879475.1). Lineage (NCBI taxonomy): Eukaryota > Viridiplantae > Streptophyta > Magnoliopsida > Solanales > Convolvulaceae > Ipomoea > Ipomoea nil. Next base: position 1,843,291 of record NW_017617607.1, read on the forward strand.
CACTAGTGTTAGGGACTACGGGAGCAGCTCTATACCATCTTTGCATTCTCACACCTGTTATACCCAGATTTAATATTGTCCTTAAGATTTGGCACTAGGTGATTAAATATTTGAATCCCAGGAATCTCATCTTCTCTTTATTGATTTCAAAACCCGAATCTTGCTTTTACATTAGTTTTATTTTAATCAACCATCCATGTCTTTCGTTAGGATTAGCTTCACATGAATAAATTAATAACTAGTGCTTGATACAACCACTTCCCTGTGGATCGATAACTCGTACTCCGAGTATTATTTGTTTGAGAATATACTACAATCACCAGCCAGGATGACCATCAAGGATGGATAACTAGGATGACCAGTGAAGATGACCAACCAGGATGACCCACAGACAGGGCTAATGTTGGTTTTATGACTTTTGGGCAGTGAACGGCTGGCCAACAACACGTTAAAATAACGAGTATATGCAAAAAAAATATGGAGAGAGTAAATATATCTTGTTTTTGTAACACCCTTAAAATTTAAAACTTTGAATGCTTATGAAATAAAGATAATACTATCATTAAATCCCAAAACAGAGCATAACTAAACATAATTGTTGGGGTGCTATGCCACGTCTGAGCTGGAGAACTCAGACGCACAGGCTAAACTATCTAAGCATCATAAATCCTCAAATCAATGTTAAGTACATCATTATGGCACGCAGGCTGATAAGGAACTAACTAGCTAAGCCTCGGGTCCTCTAGCACGCTCCGGAGCTACTCATCTGTGCCTAAAAGCCAAATATATCTGTTCAGCGAATAATGCTGGTAACCCACTCTAACGCGTTAAAATACAATATAGGTAGATATATATATATATATATATATATATATATATATATATATATATATATATATATATATATATATATATATATATATATATATATCCTTTATATAATAAAGCTATATGGTTTGTGAAATAATTAGTTTTACAATTAATGCCACAACATCTTTTATTATAAAAAAAAAACACATTAAATAGCTATATATATTATATAATCATATAAAAAATATACTTTTGAAAAATAAAATAGCTATATATTATATAATCATATAAAAAATGTGTTCAATTAGAATTTAAATTTACACATACAAAATTTAAAATTTGCTTTCCAAATGTAATTATCTTTTTTTTTTTTTTTGTTTAACCAAATGTAATTATCTTAGTTATTATTCGTATTGTGAAAATTATAATATATATGAAATACAATTAAGAATAAATCAATGTAATTATGTAAATTCTCTCTATAAGTTTATTTGAATATGCACATAATTAGAGATTATATTAATCATACAAAATTTTAATTGTAATTTTGTATTCTATAAAAATAATAAATACTTGACCAATGAAAGCTCAAAAATATTATTATATTAAATAATTTAAAATATTTTAGTTTTTCTATTTTTATTTATATTTATAATAACATAATTTTTTTCTGTGCATCGCGCGGGTGAATTACTAGTGTATATAATATATATATATATATATATATATATATATATATATATATATATATATATATATATATATATATATATATATTATGTATAAGAAAAACCATTTTGAAGCCGGAATAGATACATACTTATGAAACTCTAATTTAAAACCGAGAATAGACTCAACAAGTAAGGGTAGGCACATTCATCAGATATAATCACGCATATAAAGATACTATCATACAACCTAAGGTCACAAGACTATTTCACATCATTCATATCAGTATTCAATCATTATCTTAACACTTAAACACATTTGGTGGTGCCGCAGACCCTTCACGCCCCATACACGAAGCACCAGCGCATATAGCTCTGGCATGGTCCCGAAGCACCCTGCCTGTACTGCAGCACAAGCAGATTTATCGCAACCAATCGATGAACCGTAGCTCATTTATAACGTTTGATCGCAACCAAACGGTGGACCGCAGCCCGAATAGTATGTATGTCTAATCGCAACCAGATTATGGACCGCAGCCCTATATATATATTTATATACCCGTCCGATCGCAACCGGCCAGGTTAACAGCCGATCGTTCTCAACCCATCCAACTGCCTATATAGCCAACTGATCGCAACCAATTGGGGTATCATGCACAAATAACACATAGCCAAGCACATGCAACCCACATTAACACATAAGGAGGGGGAAATCATACATATATAACTTATGCGTGGTCAACCACATTACTAGAGATACACCTAAGGGGTTCATGCACCTTTCTCCTAGGCCAATGGGATACCAATTCGACTAGCATGCAACACACAAGACTCTTTCATCCTACGAACGGTACCCGATACATCAAACTAGACTCAAGCACGACAAACGGGGTCCAATGGGACACCACGGGACACGGGGAAACATCAAACGGGAAAAACCACCATGTTCCACACTGGAATTCCAGCGGGTGGCCGGCGGGTGGAGGGCCACTTGCCGGCGGCACATCACGAGGCAGCGGGTGCTCGGCGGGCAGTCGCCTACCCGCCGGCTGCCCGCTGCCAGGCGGTCCCATGGGGCAGCAAGTACCCCTGCCCTCACCTACCCCCCACTGACTCTTATGTAATAATTTGGTCCCGGGATCCCTCGTGGAACCCTAAACCATGTCTAGACACACTTAAACACAAACGACGACACCACGTAATCAAGTAATGGATTAAAACCCAGAATCACATTACATACATTCTAACACGACTCCTAAACATACCAAGACTCAATACCCGATCATGCATAATCCCACCCAAACATACCAAGAATATCACAATACGAAATACACGATTTAACCCTAGGGCTCTAGTCATATTTAAAGCACAAGATCATAATTTATCTTAAAATCAAGATCATCACATAATCATCAAGATCAACACATAAATATCAAGATCATCTCATAAACATCAAGATTATCTCATAATCATCATAAAAGCCTTATCAAGACACAAGCATCGAATTGCATATCAAAGGAGCCAAAGAAGAAGATTATAGCAAGGAAAATAGGTTTTGTTGAGACATGGGTTACCTCTTAGCCTTAATTAGAATCCTTGGCTACTAAGGTTCTTTCTCTAAGATCTCCTCTTTGTGAATTCTCCTACGTTTGGTGATAGGGGAATTCTTGTTTGGTGGAATCTATTGTGGTGTGATTTCTAGGTGCCTCCTAAGTCCTTATATATACTTAAGAGTCCTAACTAGGGTCTGAATGGTAAGGATCTACTTATTCTATTCCTTATAGGACTAAGGATTTGGTTTAGGGATAAGGGTCCATGATCCATGGTGGACCCTTCTTAATTAATTAAGGGAATTCAATTATCCTTTAATGGTAAGCAATTAAATAATTAGTTTGGGTTAGAGGTCGTAACACGAGGTGTTACAGTTTTGCTCAAAATTGCTTGTGTATAGTGAAAATTGCCACCCTCCTTCCCATATGGGGGGTCTATTTATACATATTTTAGGCCTAGAGCCCTATAAGGAATAATAATTCTAGAATGCTTCATATTGAGAGTTATTGTTACATTGGGAACAATAAGCCCTAATCCTATTACATTATGACTAAGTACTAAGCCCAATCCTTATTAGACTCTTAAGTTTCTCTGTACTGTGTATCCGTCTTGGGCTTCCTTAATCCAGTTACTTTCTTGGCCCGGTACACATAGCCCAGACCTTAGTATACCATCCATTAAGGTAAAACAACATCTTTTGTTGCCATCTCTTGAAGTTGATCGGTTGAACTTCTCTGATTTTTCAACCAAGCCATACCAAAAGTGGTACTTGCATCGTAGGGATATACCCTTGGATGCCACCACCGGTCTGTAAACCAAGGTTCACCGAGATATCAGAATATGCAACATCGTTGCCTTTCCCACCATTGGGTCCATTGTTATCCTTGTTGTTATCAACTGAAAGTATAGGGGAAGACATATTGATTTATCGATTTTAAGCTGGTAAGAAATTTATATGAAAGTACAAGCAATCGAAACGGTCTCAAAAGAAATTGAAAATCGTGTGTTGCACACATTTCCTTAAAATTGATTCGCTACCTCCCATGGGTGCTAGGAACGTTGTAGCATCAATTTTTCAGGATAAAATGGATTACAATAACATAGTTGTGCACACAACGTATATTATTCTTTGCAAACTTATTTTAGGAAGGTTGGGAGAATATTTCTAGAAACTTACGAGAAAATATAGAAAACCCAAAATTTTTGTAGTATTTTGTAAAATTCATCCTGCGCAACCACAAGTTTTTAAAGGACATTAGGAAGTTATTAGCAATAATGACATTTAAAATTAAATTTAAAATTCTTTTTTTTTATAACTCTCAAAACTAGCATTTTAATTATAATACAGAGTCAATTAGTATCTTAAAAATTGGAATCAATTAAATTTAATTATGTAATAGATAAGAATTGACTTACTATTTTCCAGTATATTGGAGAAACAACATGAGTTTGAGAACAACAAGATTTTACGAAACAGTAGAGGTTTCCTCATAAAAGCTATACTACCGAATAACAAGAGTTTGGCGTCAAACTCTTGCTGTCGGACAACAAGTGTTTCGCTAAACTCTTGTTGCAAGACATCAGCAAGAGTGCAACAAAATCTTGTTGCTCCTAAGCAACACGAATCTGTTCTCTCAATAGAGAAAAAATATATTGAAATATTTTCGGATGACATTCGTGTATGCAGGTTGCGAGTGCACTTGAGTCAAGCCTTTTTCAAACTTATTTTGAGATTTGAATTGCATCTATTTTGTGTGCATGAGAAAGCTTTTATGCTATAATTTAAACTTCTTTAAAAAGGGAATTGTTTGTATTCACCTATTATTCCTTTTGTGCGTATGATATATCAAATTTAACTCACTTAGAAGAACCTGAATCTGCTTTAACGTGACACAAATCAGAAGTGGACATCACTAAAAATTATACCACAAACTAACTACTTTATATGCCATTTTTAGCCAGCATTTCAAACAAAGAATAAATTGCGCAATCGAATGAGAGATAGTTTGTTGAATAATTATTTGGTTACATTATTAAAAAGGGATGTATTTGAAAGTATTGATGTAACACCCCAAAATTTTTAAACTTTTAAAACTTATATAATAAAGGTGAATTCTCATTAAATCCCAAAAGAAAACATAAGAGTGCGGAGTGCTATGCCACATCTGAGCTGGAGAACTAAGATGCACAGGCTATCTAACTAAAATCCTCAATACAAATGTCCATACATAATCAGGGCACGCAGGCCGAAGGGAAACTAACTAATCTATGCTTCGGATCTCTAGCGCGCTCCGGGTCTACTCATCGGTGCCTGAAATCCAAATATATCTGTTCAGCGAATGATGCTAGTAACCCACTCCAACGCGTTGAAATACAATATAGGTAGATATATATAGATATACGAAAACCATTTTGAAGCAGGAAGATATATACTTAAGAGACTCTAGCTTTAAAACCAGGAAAAGACTCAGCAATTAGGGGCAAACACAATTGGTAGGGAATATCCCGATCAACATGCCTTCGTCCTTTTGTTCTTATTTTTGCAGGTTACAGGTCGGATTTCGCAGAAGAACCCGGTCGGTTCCCAACCGGATAGTACCCGACCGGCGTTGTCGACTACCGATCGGTAGCCCTTAGGCGAGAAAGCTGAGGAGAGACACGTGGCAACGCTACGTGCTGACAGGCAGGGCACCCGGGAGGGCGACACGTGGTTGCTACGTGGGCGACATGCCGGACGGCCGGACTTGTGTCTTCGGCTCCACGGCTATAAATACCCGCGATGGCAACAGTGTGGGGGACTTTTGGACGATCGATAGGTTGTTGTTAGAGAATCCCGACCGCAGTCAGTCGGTACTCAGAACAGCCATTTAGATTGTACTTAGGGCCTTCACCTTGATCCATAAAAGACATTTAATTGCTTTAATTGGTCTTGTGTTTATGTATTTCCGCTTACGTGGCAATTAACACTATCATTTTGGCGCCGTCTGTGGGGATCGGTGCACGAAAGCTAACATCTTGACGAGCACCCGTCCTTCCTATCACAATGTATCCATACGCATACGACCTGTTCCGTGACGATCAAGCGGATGCCGCGAGCTCATCCGATCACCAGCCGACCCAGTATCAAGGTCAGACAGTCGACCTTAATCTCAACCTCTCACCACCTCATCCAGCATCTCAGTATCCGGCCCCCCAATAGCCGGTCAACTACATTCAACCGGATATCCAACGCCCGGTCCGCAGCCCCAATTTCCCGGGCAGTATCCTTACCCGGTCCCACCTCCTCCATACGGGTACTGGCCCGGCCAGCCATGTACTACACACCACGGGTCGGCTATCCGCCATACACGCCTGCGTACACGGCTCCAGCCGCCGCCCCTCCAATTTACCCGACTGCTCAAGTAGAGCCGCATCATCAGCCCACTTCCCGGGCTCGACGCTCGGCTCGTTCGCGGTTGGGGTCGGGGGGTGCTGATGCGATGGAGGTACCACGGCAGGCCCCAGAAGCACAACCGAAGGTTCCGGCCCAAGCGGAGGACCCCGAAGAAATCAACCGGGCGGTGGCTTTCGACCGTCTCCGACCTGCGACAACGTTTGGGACCACAGGGCCCGAGCCGGCAAACGGCAGATGTACAGATGCAGGAGGCTAGCCAGGAGGCTTCATCCGGGCATAGCGGGTCGAGATCTCACCGTTGACGACGCGCTCGGGAGTCAAAGCCCAGACGGCCGAGCTCAACGAGACCCGGGGATTGCTCTACAACCTCCAGGCGGAGTTTGCTCAATTCCGGAATGAGCATGCGGTGAGACCCACGATCGACCAGTCGTCCTTATTGAGGACACCCTTTACAGCGGAGATAATGGCCCAGCCATACCCGCTCGACTTGAAAGTTTCGGGGGAGAAGAGTTACGATGGTCGTACGGACCTTGAGGTCCATGTCAATGATTACTACGGCAATATGATGATGAAGGGCGTGACAGACGCCGTGATGTGCAGGGCTTTTTACTCCACCCTCACCAGTCGAGCGGCAGAGTGGTTCCGAACGTTGCAGCCAGGGTCTATTGCTGATTTCAATACCCTGGCGATCAAGTTCGTGAGGAAGTTTATCACCTCCAAGGTGGTGAGGAAGTCCTATATGTATCTGGAAAAGGCCAAGCAGCTCGAAGGGGAGAGCTTGACCGATTTCCTTATCAAGTGGAAGGCTGTGGTCGGGGAAGTAAAGCCAATGGACGATGCGACCGCCACCCACATGCTCCACATTTCTCTCCAGGCGGGTTACCTCTACCAGGATTTCATCCTCCACCCCCCGGCCATGTATGAAGAGGCCCTCCGAAGGGTCACAGATTATGCCAACGCCGGTGAGGCGAACGCTGTGAAACGTCCGCAGGAGGTCGGGTCTTCATCCCGTAAACTGGCCGGCCGGGCGGAGCAACGGTCGGGTGACGACCATCCCCGATCCCGCACCAGGCCTGGTGAGTTTACGGCCCTAAACCGATCTGCGACGGAGGCCATGCAGTACGCACAGTCCTGCAATCTCATCAAATTCCCCCATCCCGATCAAGATGGCCCTGACAAGAGTAAGAACTGCGCTTACCATCAATGTGCCGGGCATGACACTGAGGAGTGTACCCACTTGCGCCAACACTTGGAAGATCTTCTCAACTGTGGGAAGTTGGATAAGTGTGTGGGGAAGAGAGAAGAAACAAAGAATAATACCGATCGGAGAGATCATCGACGATCCCATCACCGCTCCGATCGCTCTGATTGTGATGGACGTTCCGATCGGTCGGGTCAAGACCGTAGAGATGACCGAAGAGACGATCGTCGAGACGACCGACGAGATTCTGACCCCCCCCATCAAGTAGCCGACCGGCAGGCAAGCCGACCATCCACGTGATTTTTGGTGGATTGGACGATGCTTCCCGACCGAGAGAGAACTGCCCGGTCGCCATAGTGGATTCCCGAGACACCGTGAAGAGACAGAAGATGGAACCCATAACCTTCTCCCTCGAAAGTCAACCCAGCAGTGGTGACCACGGTATGGAGGCTCTCGTGGTCACTATTGACGTGAACGGGATGGACGTCCAGAGGGTTATAGTAGACACTGGGAGGAGTGTTAACGTCCTTTATTTGGACGTGTTCGAAAAGCTCAAGCTCGACAAACGTGAACTGACTCCGGTCGGCGTACCCTTGTCGGGATTTACCGGGGCTCTCATCTACCCCGAAGGAAAAATAACACTCCCAGTTGAGATCGCCACCCCGCCGAAGTCGATCAAGACCGAGATGGAGTTCGTTGTGGTCAATTCGCATTGCGTCCACAACATCATCTTGGGCCGACCCGCGATCATGAAGATTGGTGGGATAATTTCAATGCCCCACCTGTGCATGAAATTCCCCACCCCTAATGGGGTCGGTGTGGTCCGTGGCGATGTCCAATCCGCCCGGAAGTGTTACACCCGAGCGGTCAATAGGCGTGATGCTGGTACGTCTTCCCGGGTGAACACGATCGCCAATGAGGTCTCCAACGATCGGAAGGAGCAACCCGAGCCTTCCGAGGAAATAGAAAAAGTTCCCCTGTCCGAGGACCGACCGGACAGGAAAATCAAGATTGGCCGGGCCCTCACCCCCGAGCTCCGAGCGGATGTCTTGGCAATACTCCGGGAGTTTGCCGATATCTTTGCATGGGGGCCCGCAGCTAAGCCGGTCGTGCAAAAGACCCGGCACCTTTCATCCGATCGTCGCGAGTTCGTCAGAGAAGAGGTCAAGAAAATGGCGGCGATCGAGCACATCCGACCGGTGATCTATCCCGAGTGGGTGGCTAATATTGTTCTTGTTCCTAAGCCCCCAGCTTGGAGGATGTGCATTGATTTTACCGACCTCAATAAGGCTTGTCCGCTCGACCCGTATCCGCTACCGAGCATCCACCAGATGATCGACGAGACGGCCGGGGTCGAGTTGATGAGCTTCATGGATGCATTCAAGGGATATCATCAAATAATGATGCACCATGAAGACGAGAGCAAAACAGCCTTCGTGACCCCGAACGGGCTGTATTGCTACCGAGTGATGCCGTTCGGCCTCCACAACGCGGGAGCGACCTATCAGAGGATGGTCAATATGCTCTTCGCCGATCTGCTAGGCCGAACGATGGAAGCATATATTGACGATATGCTGGTCAAGAGTCAGGACCGATCCGACCACACTCGAGACCTCCGGGAATGCTTTCAGATCATGAGGAGGTACCAATTGAGGCTGAACCCAACCAAGTGCACATTTGCGGTTCAGACCGAGAAATTCCTCGGCTACATGATGACCAGGAGGGGGATCGAGCCCAACCCGGCCAAAGTTAAGGCAATTCTGGACATGCAACCGCCTTCAACCGTTCGAGAAGTCCAGCAATTGACCGGTCGGTTGGCAGCTCTCAGCCGGTTCTTCTCCAAATTAGCCGAGCGCATTTTACCTTTCTTCAAGGTACTACGTAAAGTCAATGGGTTCGTCTGGGACGACGAGTGCCGAGCGGCTTTTGACGAGCTAAAGGAGTATCTCATGTCACCAATTGTGCTGTCGAAGCCCGAGCTCGGGGAAGAGCTAGACGTGTACTTCGCCGTGTCCGATCGAGCAGTAAGCGCAGTATTGTGTCGAACCGATCCGGAAGGGGTCCAGCGACCGGTGTACTATGTAAGCCACGCGCTACATGGTCCTGAGCTCCGGTACTCCCGGATTGAGAAGGTCGTCTATGCCTTGTATATTGCCGCGAAGAAGTTGGCTCCCTACTTTCAGGGTCGAGTGATTCGCGTTTTGACCGATCAGCCGATCGGGCCAGTCCTCCGAACTGCTTCATCATCCGGTCGCCTAGTCAAGTGGGCGTTAATGCTGACCCAGTACGTGATTGAATACCGACCAAGGCCAGCCATCAAAGGTCAAGCCCTTGCAGATTTCTTGGTCGAGTGCACCGCTCGGGATACCCGACCCCCCGAGGTCGCGGACCCTGAGGCCGAGTGGTGGTCGCTGGCTACTGATGGGTCGAGCAGCAAGAAAGGGGCAGGAGGAGGAGTGGTAGTCACGAGCCCGGAGGGATTCAAGGTCTACTTTGCCCTTATGTATCAGTTCCATCCAACCAACAATGAAGCCGAGTATGAAGCTTTTGTCAATGGCTTGCAGTGTGCTCGGGACTTGGGGGCTGAATATATTCGGGCTCAAACGGACTCCGCGCTCGTGGTCGGGCATGTACTCGGTGATTATGAAGTAAATGGAGAACGATTGCAGCTATACCGAGACCTTGCAATGGAGAAGCTTGCTTCGTTCCGGGGGTACACCGTCCGACACATACCCCGATTGGATAATGCCGATGCGGACATTTTATCCAAATTGGCCCAAGACGCCCCGGAACATATGTCGAAGATCGCTCAGATCTTGGTGATCCCGAGACACAGTATCCACCGATTGCCTATCAATCCTATCCAACCGGCAGAAGATGACTGGATCACCGATCTGAAGGAGTTCCTCGAGCACGGTCGGCTCCCAGACGATCCCCAACGTGCTCGGAAGGCCAAGCTTAGAGCCCCGAGGTTCCAAGTCTTGGATGGTCGTCTCTATAGGCGATCGTATGGAGGCCCTCGTATGCGTTGCTTGACCGCATTTGAGGCCGATCTTGTTATGAAGGAATTGCACTCAGGCATCTGCTCATCACATCAAGGAGGCCGATCGTTAACTCGGCGAATTATGTTGATTGGATACTATTGGCCGTCCCTCCAGCTGGACTGTGAGAAGCTCGCTCGGGAATGTGAGACGTGCCAGCTATTTGCCCGGATGCCCGGACGACCGGCCACCTTCTACCAGCCGGTCACGACTGCAATTCCCTTCGCAAGGTGGGGGGTGGACATTTTGGGACCGTTCCCCCAGCTTTCCGGCCGAAGAAAGTTTGTCATTGTTTCCATCGATTACTTTTCCAAGTGGATCGAGACTGAGCCGTTAGCCACGATCACCTCTCAGCAGTGTGCTCGGTTCTTATGGCGCAATGTGATTTCCCACTTTGGTGTGCCCGTGCACCTCATCAGCGACAACGACCGCCAATTTGTAAGCCAATACTTTCAAAATTTCTTGGCCACGATCGGGACGACCCACGTCCGGTCATCGGTGGCTTACCCGCAGGGAAATGGACAAGTGGAGAATGCCAATCGGACAATATTGGAAGGTTTGAAGAAGAAGTTACACTCGGCTGGTCGTAGTTGGGCCGATGAGCTTCCCTATGTTTTGTAGACTTATCGGACGACCCCGAGGGAAGCGACTGTGGAGACACCATTCGCCTTTGTCTACGGAGCTGAAGCCCAACTCCCGATCGAGGGATGGATCCCGACCGCCCGTGAGCGAACTTACAATGCAGAGGAGAATGAACACTCGATGGTCGTGGATCTCGATGGGGTCGAGGAAAAAATAGAGCTAGCTGCTCGGCGTATGGCCGAGTATCAAAAGAGAGTCAAGAGTTCAAAGGACGTTCCGGTCAACCCTCGATATTTTCAGGTGGGAGATTATGTTCTACACCGTCGGGAAGCCAGTCAACCTTTGGAAGGCGGAAAGCTAGCTCAGAATTGGGAAGGGCCGTACATCATCGGCGCTGTAGTGCGGCCGGGAACGTACCGACTGGAGACGACGACCGGTCGGGTGATCGAGGGGACTTGGAATTCCGAGCACCTCGTTATGTTTAGGCATTAGCCTATTTTTTGTAATTTTAGGCGAAGTGAGGGCTCGACCTGCGAGTCGGTTCCGTTCGTCGTCTGATTGTACATTATTGTTATAAATATTTGCTTAAGCGCCTGCGAGCGTGAAAATTTAATGTATATACGATCGGTGATTGCTCGACCGTTTGCACATGGCGGCCTGGTCGATTTTTTCATTACCTTAATTCAAAGTAGGGTAATCTTAACCTCATTCGTAACCTACCCGATCGAGGCGCAACATCAACATGGAAGAGGGGGCTCTACGCTCCACGAACACCTCTCCCTCGGTTCTTATTGATAGGGGCGTGCAATCAAGCTCTAATAGTCGTCAATATTTTGGCTCTAATAGCTAAACTTAACTCAACTGGGCGAATATATCGACCGGTCAAATACGCTCCTCTTCGGCGGACACCAGGGTCACGCCACCGATCGGGGAAGCCAGAGTTACAGCAGAATTCCCCGATCCGTCCAACTTCTTTCCACTATTGCACTCACTCGTGCCTTGAGCGCACAATAATGTGGGGGCTAGGATGAAGGAAGTGCTATAGGTCCGTCGTTCGGGAACACCCCGAGCGAAGAGGCTTAATAGTTTTTCAAAAAATCGACAAGGCCAGAAGGTCGGGCAAACCCCGATCGGGTAGGCCATTAGAACGTCGATGTTCCGGTCGAAAGGTGCACGATCAGGCCATAAGGCCGTGAGGTCGGGCATTAGACGATTGATATGCATGCGAAAATAAAAAAGCAATAAGTACGAGCCGCACGAGTTGGACAAAAAACGAGTTTTATAAATTTAAGAGTGCCCGGTACAACTCGGGACCGGGCTCCCGATCGAGTTCACTTACAAAAACGAAGAAGAAACTAAATCTACTTCTTCGCAGGCTCCGCGTCGCTCGGTGTGGCGGCAGCAGCCCCGCTCTGCTCGGCCGTGTCCTCCTTCGGGTCGAACGGTGGTGGGCCGGGGTCGGGAATATCCTGAGGAAGCATGGTCAGGACCAACTGAAAATCTTCTCCTTCGAGCGCTTGCTCCAGGATCTTCTGTGTCTTTTCGCGCATCTTCCTCTGGCCGGTTTTGAACGCCCACCGCCCGAACGTCCAGACCAGTTCTTCCCCGATCTTCGTATCCCGGACTGCTCGGAGGAATCGCGTACCCGATTCATTGTCCCGGAAGAGGAATTGGGCCAGCTCGTTCGGATCGTTCAGTCGGGCCTTCAGCTCTGCGACTTCCCCGACCGCTTGTTGGGCGACCTTTTCGGAAAGATCCCGCTCTTCCTTGGCCTTCTTTAACTCCGCCTGGAGGTCCTTGACTTCTTGTAATTGCCGGTTGGCGACCTTCTTCAGGGCTTCGGCCTCGTTGGCCTACAGAGCCCGACGTTGAAGAAACTAAGCCACTCGGGAGATCTGCAAATGCAAAGTGCGATCGGAGTCAGCCCGAGTGAGACTACTTGAAGGACGAGAGGACGGAAGTTTCTCACCTCTGCCAAGTCGTGGCCAATTTTCTCGGCCACCTAGGTCGGGGTGAGCTTGGTCACATCTTCCTTGACCGGCCCGGCATTGCCGATCCGGGTGAGAATAGACGAGCTGCCCTTACTACCCCCGGCCGGCGGGCTCGGGCTGTGTTGCTCTCTTCGGGGCTTCAGAGCGCCGCTCTCAGTCACACCATTCTCCGGCACCTTCTCCTTGCCCATGGCGACAGCCACCCTGGCAACTAGGAGTTCGGACGCATCGACTACGTATCCTTCGGGCGTAGTGACGGTCGAGGCGCCCATCGGTCGGGCGATCGGGATCTCTTTCTCCCCGGCTGGTTTGGTCTTGGGCTTCTTCTTCCCTAGTACGATCTTTGCGACCGGGGCCGGGGGGGCATCATCTTCGTCAAAACCTGCCATCTCTGCAAACAAAAAGGAGAAGACAGTTAAATCGGGAATAAAAGGGCGTCCGGGGTGTTAAGGTTAGGGAGGATTGGTTAGTGTTAGACCTTTTTCCTTCCGCTTGCCCCGAGCGGGCGCCCTTGCGATCGTTACGCCCATTGGCTCGGGCTTATATTTCTCGGTGAGGTGGTAGATCGGCTCGGGCAATTGGGCCGCCTCGTAGCTTTCGGCCGTCCAGAAGATTCTGTACTCGTAAATCTCACCCGAGATCTTCGTGACCGCGTCCTGGAGGGCTTTTGTCTCGACCGGAATAACTTGTTTCCAGAAACGTTGGCTCCAAGCCCTCTCAACCGGGAGGATCCACGGGTCATACTTGACCGAGAAGATCCTATTCTTCCACCACCGGTTGTTCCCGGGCAGGCCCTCGATCGAGCACATGTCGGCTCGGGATTGGGTCATCAGGAACCCGCCCCCGTATGAAGCTGCCAGGACCTTCACCTGGTATACGAAGTTGAACAGCTCCATTGTGCAGGCTACGTTGTGCCGACCGCATATTTGAGGAAAGCACGCGATCATCCGGTGCGCGTTCGGGCAGATTTGTCCGGGGACGACCTGGTAATAGCCCAGGAACACTGTGAGAAGGCCCGAGAAGGGGAAAGTGATCGGGGCCATCAGGGAGTCGTAATGCAACCCGATCCACTTTCCCCGGTGACGCTCGATGACGTTCCCAAGCTGGCGACTAGTGTCGAGTTCGACCCGACCGCTGAGTGTTGCGGCGATTTTGGCCGCTTCTCCTTTAGGGGAATGGGGAACATCAAACGGGGAAGCCAAAGACCCGGGGTGGGTGACAAACCAGCGGGTAGCCGGTGGGTGGAGGGCCACCCGCCGGCTGCCCGTCGGCGACAACTTCCGGGCAGCGGGTGCCCGGCGGGCAGACGGCTGCCCGCTGCCTGGCGGTCTCACTTTGGGCAGCGGGTAGGTGGCGGGTACCCCTACCCTCCACTGACTCTTTTATCAAATACGCGTCCCGGGATCCTTTGTGGAACCCGAAACCATGCTTAGACACTTTTAAACGCAATTAACGACACCACATAGGCATTTAATGGATCGAAAGCAAGAATCATATTAAACATATCCTAACATGACTTCTAGACACGAACAACACCCGATAATGCAAATTCCCACCCAAATATAAATTAAGAACATCACAACACCAATTCCCAATCCAACCTAGGGCTCTAATCCCACCCCAAATCATCAAAATCATATTTTATTTTCATTATCAAGAACCATCAAGATTTATCAAGAATCATCACATAAATATCAAGAACCTCTTTTTGACATCAAGATCCCTCATAAAATCATCACATCAATCAACCAAGATTATATCACAAATATCATAAAGAAAGTCATCAAGACACAAGTATAGAGATGGAGCCAAAGAAGAAGATTTTAGCAAGGAAAATATGTTTTGTTGAGACATGGGTTACCTCTTAGCCTTAATTAATTTCCTTGGCTATGAAGGGTCTTTCTTTAAGATTTCTTCTTTCTTGATTTCTCCTATGGGAATTCTTGGAGAATTCTTGTGTGGTGAAAGTTATTATGGTGTGAGTTCTAGGTGCATCTTATGTCCCTATATATATATATCTAAGAGTCCCAATTAGGGTCTAAGTGGTATGGCTTTACTAATTCTATTTCCTATAGGACTAAGGGATTGACTTTAGGGATAAGGGCCCGTGGACTATGGTGGACCTCTTTTTAATTAATGGACTTTAACTCCCTTTTTGGGCTGAGTAATTAATTAATTAATTTGGGTTTAGGGGTCGTAACACGGGGTGTTACAATTGATAAAGAAAAAATTATACATATTAGGAAATAATATTTTGTGCCTCAAATCCTTGCTGAATGCATCTCCCACTATGTCCACGTCGTCGCATGCACATGGCCCCTCCGGCACGTCGTTACCGAGTTTTGGTCTCAACCTCTGCATGCCGCAAGTTCCTATTTCCTAGAGTGTATAAATAGCATTGTCATTTTGCATTGTAAATCATCCTTATCCACTCATCAATTTCAATTCATTTGAATTCATTCCTTTTGTCTTTAGCTTTTGCTATTCTCACGTATTCTCATAATATATATATTTCTTGTATTTTCTTTTAGAAATTAAAAAAAAAAAAAATATATATATATATATATATATATATATATATATATATATATATATATATATATATATTATAATCTCCCAAATTAGCAATTGTCTTTATTTGTCATTTATATATTTTTCCTATTATTTAACTTCTATAATTCTCAATTTTTTATTATTCGCTTCCGCATTATTCCGCTATATTCCTAACAAGTGGTATCAAAGCGGTTTATTTGAGAATTATTTTCAAAGATGTCGACTGTTGCCAAGTTCGATATCGAGAAGTTCGACTGGAAAATTAGTTTTTCTATCTGGAAGGTTAAGATGGAAGTCATTCTAACCCAGAACGGTTTGAAAAAAGCTCTAGCTGGGAAGAAGAAGAAACCAGCTACAATGACAGATGAAGATTGGGAAGATTTGGATGACAAGGCACGTTCAACCATTATTTTGTTCTTGTCTAAAGAGGTTCTACGTGAGGTAGTAAGTGAGACGACGTCAGATTTATAGTCTGAGCTGGATTCGCTTTACATGGCGAAATCTCTGGCGAACACGCTGCGCCTGAAGGAGCGTTTGTACACAATCCGTATGACGGAAGGTACTTCTATTAAATCTCACTTGGATTAATTCAATTCTATTTTATTGGACTTGGAGAATATTGATGTCATAATTGAAGATGAGGATCATGATGTTTTATTGCTTGTCTCTCTCCCTAAATTGTATTGTATGGTAATAGTAGTGATACCCTTACTTTCGACAGTGTTAAGTCAAACCTATTGTCCAAAGAAAAGTTTGAGTTTGAAGTTAAGTCTGAGGACAAAGGTGAAGGCTTGACTGTAAGGGGTCATTCACTTGAAATAGAGAGTAGCAATAAAAAATCTAGATCCAAGTCCAAAGGACGAAAGTCCAACAAATCCTGTGAGTACTGCAAGAATCATGGTCATGATGTGACTGAATGCTTCAAGTTGAAGAATAAGCAAGAGAGAGAAAAGAAGTCCACTGAAGCTAGTGTTGTTGAAAGTGATTCAGAAGGCGATGTTATGTTATCTGTTAGCTCCGATTGTAAATGGAGCGAAACCGAGTGAATTCTGGACTCTGGTTGTACATTCCACATGTGTCCTCACATAGACTGGTTCGTCTCTCTAGAACCGGTTGATGGTGATGTTGTCTTCCTGGGTAATGATACCCAATGCAAGGTTAGCGGAATTGGAAGTGTGTAGATTAAAACTCATGATAACGTTGTCAGGACTTTTATCAATGTTCGGTATATTCCTGATTTGAAACGCAATATGATATCATTGGGCACCTTGGAATATCTGGGGTGCAAGTACATAGCTGAAGGTGGAGTTCTGAAGGTCAGAAAAGGCTCTCTTATTCTCATAAAAGCTTCTCGTTCTAGAAGCTTGTACGTTTTGTATGACAATACTATGATAGGTTCAGTAGCAATATCCTCATTGATGTCTGATGCGGATCTCACTCAATTATGTCATATGCGACTAGGGCATATGAGTGAGAAAGGCATGCATCCCCTGAGCAAGAAAAACCTCCTTGGTGGTTCACGTACGGGTAAATTACAATTTTGTAAGCATTGTGTTTTTGGGAAACAAAAGAGGGTTAGTTTCTCTACTGCTACACACCGTACCAAAGATGTATTGGAATATATACATTCCGATTTATGGGGATTGACCGACTAAATTCCAGTCTATGTGAGGTTGTAGATATTTTATGTCTATTATTGATGACTTCTCTCGTAAAGTCTGGGTCTATTTCCTGAAACATAAAAATCAGACATTTTCTATTTTCAAGAAGTGGAAAATACTTCTTGAGAATAAGACAGGGAAAAAGGTCAAGAAGCTCAGGACATACAATGGCTTGAGTTCTGTGAGTCAGATTTCAATGACTTATGCGCGGCAAATGGAATTGCCAGGCACAAGACCTTGCCGGGTAAACCCCAGCAGAATGGTAATGCCGAATGTATGAACATGACTCTATTAGAGAGAGCTTGTTGTATGCTCTCTAATGTTGGGTTATGGAAACGACGTGATTTTTGGGCCGTTGTCGTTTCTACTGCTTGCTATTTGGTAAATAGATCTCCACATTCATCCCTTGATTTCAAAATTCCAGAGGAAGTTTGGTCAGGTAATCCTATTGACTACTCTATCTTAAGAGTTTTTGGATGTCTTGCATATGCTCATTTCAATACGGGTAAATTAAACCCGAGAGCTGTCAAATGCATTTTCCTTGGTTATGCCTCTGAGTCAAAATGGTATTGTCTATGGTCTCCTGATTCTAAAAAAATCATTCTGAGTCGAGATATCACTTCTGATGAAAATGAACTACTTTCTTCTGGAAAAGTTCCCAGTACAGGTGAGATACAGAGTGCTGGTGAGAAGGTGGAGTTTGAGTTCAGGCCTCTGATGGTAATACTAAAGATGATGCATCTACTAGCATTGCACCTCTCGTCGAGCCACAACGAGAGTATTCCATTGCTATGGATCGTCCTAGGAGGATAATTAAAAAACCTGCTAGGTATGTTAGTGATGATGAAACCAACTTGGTTGCTTATGTTCTTTCAGTCACATAGGAGGTCGATGATGATCCATCCTGCTATTCTAAGGCTTTTCCTATTACTAAGTTCATGCAGTGCTTGAGTTTATTCGACTGTTCGAGTTGTTAATTTCACAATGGATTTGATCCAAGGTGGAGATTGTTAGGGAATAATATTCTGTGCCTCAAATCCTTGCTGAATGTTCTCCCACTATGTCCACGTTGACGCATGCACATGGCCCCTCCGGCACATCGTCACCGAGTTTTGCTCTCAGCTTCTGCATGCCGCAAGTTTCTATTTTCTAGAGTGTATAAATAGCATTGTCATTTTGCATTGTAAATCATCATTATCCACTCATCAATTTACACTCTTGAGTGTATATATATAGACCATTCATCTCGCTTAAATCAACGTTCAGGATTATCAAAATTTAAAAAAAAAAAACGCGGTGACAATTTTGTAATTTTTGCATGTATGTTAAAATTAAGGTGAGCGGATCTGTGATTAATGTGCGTGAGTTTTGTATATAAGATGCAAGAGTTTTGTATATAAGATGCGTGAGTTTTGTGCGTAAGGTGCATGAGGTTATGCTTAATGTGCGTGGGGTTATGTTTAATGTGAGTAGTTGTTAAAACATAAAGTCTGTGAATTAATACTTAAAGTGCGTGGGTTTTGTGCTTAATGTGCGTGAGGTTGTGCTTAATGTGCGTGGGTTTTGTACTTAATTTGCGTGAGTTTGTGCTTAATGTTAGTAGTTGTTAAAACTTAAAGTCTATGAGTTAATATTTAAAGTGCGTGGGTTTTGTGTTTAATGTGCGTGAGGTTGTGCTTAATGTGTGTGGGTTTTGTACTTAATGTGCGTGAGTTTGTGTTTAAGATCTAACACTTAAGGTGCGTGTTTCTATCAGGTGCGCCATTTCTTTCTTCCAGACACGCGTTTTTTTTTTGTTTTGTTTTGTTTTTTTTTTTTTTAATTTTCATTGATTTGAGCCATTTATCTAAATTTGATCAACAGCTCAGATCTAACCGCACAACCGCACGGGAAGCTATACCCGCACCTGAACCCTTCCATATATATATATATATATATATATATATATATATATATATATATATATATATATATATATATATATATATATATATATATATAATTCTAATCAGGTGAGAATAAGTTGTTAGGTGAGATGTGTGGTTGGTTGGTGACCTTTGATCTTAGGCAATCCAATTGTTAGTTTTTACTGTGCATTATGACCTAACCTTTTGCACAGTATTATTATTTGCTGTGTAGATTGGCTTTTTTTATTGCACAGTATTACTAGTGAGGGTATTATCATAATATTGCTATTTTATTTATTGAACGCACCAAAAGCTTAGGGGATTGGCGTTTTCCTAAATTCCCCTCCGGCGACCCCGTTACAGTTCTAGTCCGGGAGGAGTCCTGTGCTTGGTCCCTCTTCCCGAACTACTGGTCATTCATGGTTTCTTCCCATCGTTTTGGTTTCCTCATCTGTTATTGTCGTGCAAAGGGTTCTGATCACGGATGGCGACTGGTTTGTTGTTATTTTCTTTTCTTAATCTTTTTTTTTTTTTGCGATTTCTTTTGGTGCACAGCTACGCTATACGACAAGCTTTCCCCTTTTTTTTGGTGATTTCTTTGGCTGGTGGCGCGTGTAATTTTGAAATTTCATTTCCGATTCTTTCTGATGTTTGCACTGGACGGTGTGTGTGTGTGGGGGGCGGGGGGGGGGGGGGGGGACAATGGGTAATAAATAGTGGGGAATTTTTTTGAAACTGGATTTGAATACGCGTTTATCATAGCTTCTCTATGGGAGCTGGGTGGCAGATGAGATTAAATGGATTAGGTTCGTATATGAATGTCTAATGTTCCCTGATGATTTCTTTAACTTTCCTAATTTTTTATTTGGCGTCGTCCGTTTGCAGTTCACTTTTGGCTTATGATTGGTAGTGCTTTGAAGTAATGGTTCTTCTCCGGTGTTTTTGGATAGAAGTGAACTCAGTTTTGTTTTTTTAAACACTCGGATATATGTAGGAGATCATTAAATTGTTTGCCTTTAACTGGTCTCAATAGGTGAGGTAATTCCTTTTTCCCAGTTATGCTTTTGGTTATTTCAAACCGGAGATTCTCACAGCTTCTCTGTTGAAGTTGTGCACTTTGCATGTGAGGAAGAATTGCCTATGCTTTTTTTTCTCAATTATCCTAATGTCAATACTGCGAAGTTCAACTTATATTTAGGCGGTGATGGCGTAGTGCTGCTTATCGAATAGTGATATATCATTTATTAACTTCTCTTTACAACACGTTGTTGCTAAATTACACGCCTAGCTTATTTTCATTTTTGTTCATAAGGTTATGATTTGATCTCAATCTTTTCCTGGGTAAATGCAAATTCTGAAGGGATTAGTAGCTATGTGTATTAGTACGTAGTAGCACTGTAAAACATTGATGCTTTAGGGGGGTGCACCAAACGTATATCAGAGTGGTATGGCAAAAAAGGATTAGTATTTGGTGTGATGGAAATGGGGAAGTTGTCTGACGCCATTGATTTGTTTGAGTTTGTCATCTTAGTTTATTCTTTCAACTGTGTGGACAAATATAAATACATTCTTTCCACTGGGTATTCCAGCCTTGCGGCCAATCTGCGTATGCTTTCTTCACAATTCACAGAGTTTAAGCTCAAAGGCCTCTTTTTGTATGGGTGGGGGAATTATAGAGCAACAACTAAAACCATGAATTTGTATCTTATTCTTTATGTTGATGGTGCAGTGCTGTTGAACTTCTACTAATATTTCTAGAATTTCTTTTCCTCGATAGCACCGTGTATCTAAATTATACGTATAGTACCCACGTTGTTGTTTTCCTTTTATTTCTCTGCTTTGTCTAAATTTCTAACTTGTCTTATTTTCGTTTTAATTCAGTACGTTATGAGGTGGATTTAAAATCCTTTCCCTATCAAGTCTTTAGCTGTGCAAATATGTTTACTATGTCATCATAGTTTTATTTAATCAAATGTGTGGGCAAATATATTTAATAAAGGATGTGTTGTTTTTTTTTCAATTCTGTTTAAATTGATTTCTAACATGATTTTTTTGTCCGGTGTAGATGATCTTGCTGGTAACATTACTGGTGTGGATGAAGGTTGTCGGCTCGAAAGATCACCTGGGTCATCAAAGTATTGGTGGCCACAATGTGATGATGGGAGTAAGCCAGTCATAGGCCAAACTTTTAAAACTCTAACGGAGGGTGAGAAATTCTATATAGAGTATGCTGCTTTTGTGGGGTTTGATGTTAGGCATGGTTCTGTGAAGAAGGATAAGGGGGGGGGGGGGGGGGGTGGTTTTGAGACTTTTTCTTTGTAATCGCGAGAGATATAAGTCTGACTCGGGTGGCACACCCAATAGGGGGGCGAGGGGGTCACGATGATAGTCGCCCTGTGCCTGTGAAGCGTCGTAGGGTTTCAAATAGGGTGGGGTGTTTAAAACTCTAACGGAGGGTGAGAAATTCTATATAGAGTATGCTGCTTTTGTGGGGTTTGATGTTAGGCATGGTTCTGTGAAGAAGGATAAGGGGGGGGGGGGGGGGGGGGGGTGGTTTTGAGACTTTTTCTTTGTAATCGCGAGAGATATAAGTCTGACTCGGGTGGCACACCCAATAGGGGGGCGAGGGGGTCACGATGATAGTCGCCCTGTGCCTGTGAAGCGTCGTAGGGTTTCAAATAGGGTGGGGTGTAAGGCTATGATCATTTTTAAAAATGGCCAGACCAGGGGGTATTGGGTGTTTCATTTGAGGAGAGGCACACTCATGTGTTGTGTACTCCTATGTCTAGGCAGTTCATGAAAGTGAACCGCAAACTTGATTTTGGACATTAGGCGTTCATGGCTAATTACGCAAAGGCAAACGCGGGGACAAGTCAGGGTGTTAGGATTTTAAAAGAGTTTGTGGGTAGTTATGAAAATGTTGGGGCAACTTGTGTTGATTTCCATAATTCAAAATGCGACCTCCGTGCATATATTGATGGGTGTGATGTGCAGTATTTTCTTGATAAGTTGTCAAGGAAAAATGACAAGTGTGCCGCGTTTTATTATAAACATGACATTGATGAGAATGACCAATTACGACGTGTGTTCTGGGGTGATCTGGTAGCTCGTCGCAACCACACGGTGTTTGGTGACATTGTGTCCTTCGATGCAACGTACTCGACAAATAGGTATGTTTGGAATTACTTTTTTAAGGATTTTGTATCAGGAAAACAAAAATAACCATATAGATTTGATGATGGCAAGGTATAAAAGTGTTGTCCAGTTTAACAGAATTCCATAGTAGTGCAAACTATTGGCTAATAATTGGTAGGGCTTTGAAGAAATGATTATTCACATAATTTATTTGAATAATTTATTTTAAGCACTCTGATATATATATAGAAGTTCAGTAAATTTTCTTCCTATATCTAGTCCCAATAGAAGAGGTAATTCCTTTTCTACATTAATTATATTCGGTATTGAAATCTAGAGATTCTCACGGCTTATCTGTTCAAGCAGTGCAAACTGCGGCTCGACCAGGAACTCAACACCCAATCAATTCATCACCACATGCAACCCATCTAGCACAACACTTTTGCTTTCAAGGGTGCACGCCTCCTGCACACACCACTACCTCGTAATAGCAGGAACCTCTTATTAACTGTGTTCTAATGATCCAGGTACAAAATGATTTTCGTACCCTTCACAGGTGTGGATAACCACAAACGGTGTGTTACTTTTGGTGCCGCGCTGATCACCAAAGAGGATGTCGCATCATATGTTTGGGTGCTCGAGAGTTACAAGGAGGCAATGAGTGATGCTCCATCATGTTTTGTCACAGACCAGGACCCGGTTATGAGGATTGCTCTAGAACAAGTTTACCCAGGTAGTCGGCACCGGTTTTGCATGTGGCATATTATGATGAAGGTAGGTGAAAAGGTTGGCCCGGAGTTGTCTAAGGACGCGGTCTTTCAGGGCAGGCTGAATGCTATTGTTTGGGATGAAATTCAACAGCCCGATGTGTTTGAGACTAGGTGGCAAGTGTTGCTAGGTGAATATGGCTTGTTAGACCATAATTGGTTCACACAATTGTGGGAGACACATCGATATTGGATCCCCGCATATTTCAAGGGTATGCTACTCTATGGGCTAGTTAGAACCACGTCCCGATCTTAGGGTGAGAACAGTTTCTTCGGAAGGTATTTAATCCAGACTGCCAGTTTGGTGGAGTTTCACAGTCACTTTGAATCTGCAGTAGATGCACAACGGCAGATCCATACCACGCTTAATGCGGTGTGCGAAGGACATTTTGCTCCGACAAAAGGACTTGAAAATGGAACGTCTTGCGTTGGCCGTGTACACCGTCACAATTTTCCACGAGGTACAAGCAGAAATTTATGCAGGGTGTTATTCGTGTGGGGTAGTGTCCGTAGAACTTACCGGTGATATCATCAATTATGGCATAAAAGACGGTGACAACCAACAGTACCAGGTTAGGATGGTTGTGCCGCCACATTTTCATAGTCTTCAAAAACAACAACGTAGACAACATCCCATCAAGATACATAGTAGACCGCTGGACACGCAAGGTTTGTTTGCGCGCGGGAATTTCAGATCGATGGCCTTACAATACACTCAAATGTCAACGACGATGAAAGCAAGACTCAGGAGAACAGGATGTGGACAGAGATCTTCGCATGCGTGGGGTTGGCAATTAATAGCTCATAACATGTTGAACGGTTAACCCAAGTGACCCACCAGCTAAAGGATTCTTTTGTAGGGAAACCAATGGCCCGGTAGACCACAAAAAAAATAATCCAATGATTCAAGCATATTGTGGGTCGGTACCGTCTTTGGCAGTGACATTCAAGCCCCCAATTGTTGCAAAAAAATAAAGGTAGTGGAAAAAGATTCAAGGGGAAAAGGGAAAAAGTCATTGAGCAGTCTGTGAAGGGGGTTAGGAAATGTCACGGGTGTAGCAAATACGGGGGACACAATAGTCGCACTTGTGAAGTTCTTCGAGGAACGCGTATGGTGGAAGAGGGGAGGGGGTGGGGGGTGGAGGGGGGGGGGGGAGAAAGCCTTTGAGCAGTCCCGGGACTTGTGATGGCCAAGCACATCTGATGGTGTTGTTAGTTGGATAGTTGCTAGCAATATAATTTTATTTAGATGGGTGCTAGACACTATATAAAAATCATTGTGCTCGTATTTTAAATTGCAATTTTACAGCGATGCACGCAGTACACTATGAACCTCGGTTACTAGTGTAATAAATAAATGTGGGATCTGTACTGGGTGGCTGGGTCCCTTGTAACCTTTTTTTTTTTTTTTTGTGCTTTGTTTTTGTTCATTAAACACCCTCATCAGAATACAAGTGGGTATTAGCTGTGTAACAAAGGCCACTACCCTAGACCACGTGACAGCATTAGATTAATGGCTTAGTGTGGGCTTGGTTTAATGTATCTGGTTACTATGCTTCTTGCTGTAATTTTTTTTGGCTCTGTTAGTTTGTAATCTTTATAGTAGTCTAAGGCTTGGGGGGAGAATTGCAATATAGACCTCTGTGGTGGGGGAATTCCCTCATAACTGATGTCGAACTTGCACGGAATGCACGGTGTTTTAATTGTAGTGCATTACAACCAGCTGTGCGGTCCAACGACAACCAAACAACATTGGCACAAGGTGGAAATAAATTCCATAGATACCGAATTACTAGGAACATCAGAATTAACCAACTACAAATAACCATGAGACTGTAGAGTCTTTATTAAAACACTATTAAATCATGGCAGCACAGTGCAGATTGCCTGGCCTAGACTACTATTCCTGTGAAACCCATAATGATGTCTAGGCAACACTGTGTATAACAGTAGGAAGAAAACATCCCACTCAATAAATCAATAAAAAAACCATTTATTATGCAGGGGAATAACATTATTATGCTGGAAAAATGTTTAGCCATTTATTATGCAGAGGTCCTAAACTTTGCATCTCATTGCTGCCCGAATTCACCGCCATCCTAAGATCATTGTCGCCAAGCTTTTTTCCGGCGAATGTATGCTTTGGTACGTACAACAATTGTTTCCCAGTGCCCATTAATTCGGACAACAATATGTTGTGCAAGTATCTCTAGCGCACCTTTCGGAGCTCATTCTGGTCCCCCTTCTGCAAGCCACAATCCCAATCCTTACACTTCTCGCCCATGTACACTTCCATGTGTCTCATTGTGTAAACCCCGCTGTCTTCTTTGTGTTTACAATCTCGCCACGACATCTGCATCCGTATAGCCCTCATATTGTCAACAATGGTTGACCGTAAACCCTACCCTTTGTTATGAAGATATGCTGATAGCATATCGAGCTGGCGGGGGATAACAAAACGTGAGTTCAGTACACCAATTTGAATAAAACACATCATATCTAGCCATACGATCAAGCTGTGCATCGTGGGTGAAAAAATAAAAACCAAATTAAAATACCAATGGAAAAAACAAAATGCAAAACAACGGCCAATCAAACCAGATATCACGATTGACCAACCCCCCACCCCCCACCATAACTCACAACAACATCACACCATATGCAGTCACGACTGCAGACACACACCCCCCCCCCCCCTGACCAAAAGCCCACCGTAGTAAGTTTCATTGCACATCAGTCAGATAAATCAACCAGTAATTAACGGCGACATAACACACTGATCTGGCACTGCAATCCGAACTGACCAACTATCCAATCAATACACTTACCAATTCCTGTCGGATGGAGCCATATCTATCCTTGTTTTTAGCAGCTACCGGGGAGTTGTAAATGATTTCAAACCTGTGCTTCCGCATGTTTACACACAGCACGTAATAGTGAGCTGCTTTCAGAATGGGGAAGAAAAACTACACTCAAACATTTGTATTCGCCAAAGGAATCTGATTGGTCACTTACTTTTTAAATGCAAAGAAACACTAGGTTAGTAAATGGTTACTTTACCAGGTCTACAGTGGCACAGTTAATATGTGGTGCACGCTCAAAACCTTATCCAGCCGTTCTGTAAACAAACCCAAGCGTACATCCCAGTCACCCGTGGAAAAAATAACACTGCTCAACTGTTGAATGTGTGGCGGGGGGGGGGGGGTGGGGGACAAAGAGACATAGGTAGTTAGGTAACATAAATAATGCTTTAATAAAGGGTCATATATCACATACCAAAGTGTATATCGTAACGAACACTCTCCTAGGTGCGTCCGGCTTTCTACCCTTCTCCAACTCATTCAATACGCACGTTCAACATTCCACCACTGGCATACGTATTGCACTGTCGAATTGTAAAGACATGAAGTCTTTCAACTGCCCATCCGTTAAACGAGAAAACCTCCTCGGTGCTGCAAAGTGTTTTAAAAAACACCCAAAAAAAAAACAGTGTTCAGTGAATTAGCTGTGTAATATATGTAGAAAGGACAGTAACGCAAACGATACTAACTAGTTCCGGTCTTGATGGTGAAAGAACCATTGCTACAGAGAGAAGCGGTCGGGATCGGGAATTGCAGCAACCGTCGTATGCCCCTTAGGATAACTATTCAATAAGTTCAAACCCCCCAAAGGCTCAGCACCTGACCTTGCATCACAGCACAATTCCTGCAAAGGCGCCCTTGGTCCCGATCCACCAATACAAGCAGGTAATGCATCGCTGTTTGTGTGTTTGCACTGTGATATGTCAACACCGAAACCAAGTCAAATCAATAATCAATCACATAAAGGATATAAAAACCACAATTTAGTACCTGGACTACTAGTCCAATATTCTCCGAAGTAAACGCGCGCCCCACTTGCGTTTGAGGGGTTACAACGTTACGGTTCTGTTTTGTTTAAAGTGCTAATCAATTCACAGCCACCACCACAGGCATAACGAATTCTGCAAAACTAACAGACTAACCTCAATGGTGTTTGCACCGACTACATTGCCGACAACACCTCGCAATACACACCCACCAGTTGATACATCTAAACTGCCACCATTCTGCCCACCTGTGCTGTGCGGTCGATTCGGGAATAAGACACCAAACTGTGGGCCACCAAAGTCTTGTGTCAAGCCTAAACTAAAGCTAGGTGGATCAAACCCCTCCTCAGTATTCTTGTGTCCAACCTCAATCTCGTCAGCTACAGCAATAGTCTCCACCCAGAATGTTTCACCGTCTTGTGTGCCAGTCTGTGTAGTCAGTGTTTGTTGGCTTCGTCTCATGCCCAACAACTTCCCGGCAGCATCTAGCGCCTCTTTAAAGTGTGGATTGTCGAACGTCTCATCCGGGGCTTCCTTCGCTATCTCAATCAATTCTTCTACGGTGGAAGTTATGAGTTTTGATTTGGCAGCAATTAGCTCGGCAAACCCCTACATTTTGAATTTCCTCGAATCATCACCAAAGTACAACTGAGTGGACACAATAATTATTCATAATACACCAATGACAACAAGGGGCAGGTGCCAACATAGGCAAAGAAACACAACGAAAACACAACTCCCCGTTGAACAAGAATACAAACACAACGAAACACAAATCTGTGGTAAATTGGTTAGACAATAATGAGCAACAAAACCCCCAAATATAAACCATATGCTCTACGGATAGAAACAGCAGCGACCGTACAACGGCACACCGCAAAAAAACCGATGCTCGCTCCACCCCAGTTTTAACAACTAAAACTGCAGACCTGTTTTGTACTGCCGCCCAAAGCCCCATGCTCTTCTACTCCGGTAACATCCCGCAACGGTTCGATCACTAATCCAATCTCAAATCCCCCCGCTTGAATCTCAGCAGACTCACGCTCCTTCAAAAGCTTTCTAGTCCATCCAATTAAGGCAGTGACGCTCCTAGCAATTACCCGATGACCCAACGCTACTTTGTCCACGTAGAACAACTGCAAAATCAAAACAAACGAAAAAGTTATAAATGACGAATCATCTACATAAAGCTGCTCGTTTTAGGTCTGTTAATTAAACAAGGAAACTGGAAAAAAAATCTCAGACCACTAGGAATAGGAGTGGCCCCGTAAAACGTTGCATCTTGTCTTCTGCCCAATCACGGTGGGTTTTGACTAACCGTTTAAGCAAGTACCCACACCAATCTAAGTCCCATATCTTGTCCACTTCTTCAAGCTGGTGTAAAAACTGCTGGTTGGCGTAGCCATTCTGGGTGCTTTCAATCAAAACAGTAGCAATAGCCGCGCAGAAGTGACGCTTGAACCACACACCACCATCCTCGCAGGTTAGCATCACCTGACATACCTTCTTCAAGGTTATTGTGCTGTCTCGCTTTCCAACTTTGGCTCGCCAATCCCTCAATTCCTTCCCCACTTTCTGACTAGGCCGACATACTATCTTTGTTGACCCTAATGGGAGCCCCAGAACAGCACCAACATCTCCTCTTGTAATTGTAGAGCTATCTCGCGCTGGACATTTAGTGTGAGATTGGTAGGGTTGAACGCACTGACCAACCAACATCCTAGCCGCAATGGGATCTCATTAACTTCCAGACTCAAAATAACGCCCATTCCCATGTCGGTAACAGCCTGTCTTTGCTGTGCATTGAATTCGGTCATAGCACGGATAAGGTCCTTGGGTGTGCATTGGGTGTTAAATGATGGGAAATTAATTTCTTCTTACTGGGAAAGTTCAGGGACGGGAGTGTTTTCCGTCGTGCCCTCGGCCAGTTGGCAGCCTTCAACATCAGAAATCCTGGTTATCTTTCCTACACTACGACCAGAGCGAGTAACGATGCACTCATCCCCCGCAACACCGTCGCACAATCGTTTAGTCCCTACAATGAAGTCACGAGAACGCAGAAACGTGAACACATTTAACCATCATCAGTAAAAATCAGCAACGATATACACAATAAAGTATGATTTGTGTGTGTGTGGGGGGGGGGGGGAGGGGGGGGGTTAAGCAAAGAAACGTGGCCTAAGTGATGACCACCGACACTAATTACACCTCATAACCACGAGTGTCGAATTACTCACACACCCTATACTCTGTACACAAGAACTGCACCACCAAAAAATTACTCTACATTTAAATCATTGAGCTGCCCTAATGCATCACCGATCACAAATAGCATGAAATAAAATGTGAGTGACATTCACCTAAATTTAGCAAAAAAAAAATATATGTATATACATATCTGCACAATAGTTGGGAAAAAATGCCACAAATTTTAAATAAATACAAATCATCACACTATCCAAACAAATAAGTTGGTCCGATGGTTATTATAACAATCAGCCATCAAACAGTGCCCACCTATAAGAAATCCAGGTTTTGAAGGGGGTTAATGTATGAATTTATGGCAGTTCTGGGTGTAGCAGGAGGTTAAGAAAACAACTATCTATTAACAACATATCAAGTTCATAACTATGTAATATAAAAACTAATATCCATTATGCCAACACCACATGCTATCCACCCCCTGGGCACAATTAAATTATTCTTGTAACCTCCAACGTGGCACAGACATAACCCCACAACAAAACCTAACAACAAAAAATAAATATTAAACTTAAAAAACCCAAGCCACAACTGGAACCCTACAATCCAAATTCAAACCCCTTGAAGGATTTTGTCATAGAACCACAAACCGGGTTTCCCTGATCAGTGATACATATCACAACACACCCCAATCGACAACCAACTTATAGTAATACTAAATTTTTAAGACGCGCATCATTAGGAGGCTAATAGCACTGATGGTTAACAATTTGCACAAATTTTCACATCTAAAAACAGGGCAATAGACGTAGCCATTTTTTTTTATAATGACATTGATTTGTATCGAATCAACCTCCACACTAAGAGAACAGAACCACAAATCTCTTAAAACATTGCCCCTACCATACAAAATCACACGAACACCAGATTGTAACACCTAACTTCATGCCTATTTCATATGCGAGATATTAACATACAGCGAGCCCCATGCTGAGGCTCCAAAACACGACAAAACCCTAAGGGGAAAATGACTTACCTGGGACGGAAGATCCGCCGGCGGTACCGGTGACCTGAGTCCGCTTACGGTTGAGGGCCAACATTGCAGCAAGTCGAATACACCACACCACCGGCGAATGTTGTTCCTAGATGCCGGAATTCGCACACCAACCATCAAAAGTACTGGTACACGAACGACGGAATTGGGGGGGGGGGGGGGGGGGTTTGTACCATCGACAGTGGACTGATGACGGACGGATGAGGGGAAGTAATGCCCACTGGGGAATCTTTGCAATTAAATGTTGAAGAGCATATTTGATTAAATTAGGAACTTCTTGGAGAGCATATTTTTGATGAGTTTGAGCCTTGCTTGGCTTTTACATAATGCACATCCTTTGTATATACTTAGCTAGCTTTGAATAAGATAGAGTTAGAGAGCATTCTTGTTTGGGGGGTCACTTTCGGATCCCCTATGTAAGACTTGAGTTTTTCCGTTCTATGCATTTCCTTTTTCCAAAAAAAATAAAAAAAAATAAAAAAAAATAAAAAAAATGTGAAAGATGTCATACCGGGAATACCCCGGTGCAAATATTCCCTTCCCAAAATTAGTGAAAGAATCCCACAAAAGATGGGATTGCACAACCACAATCCTGACCGTGGGTGCTAGTCATCTAACGGTGTCGATCAGACCTCACAAGCACACCTAACACCTAAACCTCACCTGATTAATAACATATATATATATATATATATATATATATATATATATATATATATATATATATATATATATATATATATATATATTATAATCTCCAAAATTAGCAATTGTCTTTATATGTCATTTATATATTTTCCCTATTATTTAACTTCTATAATTCTCAATTTTTGATTACTCGCTTTCACATTATTCCGTTATATTCCTAATAATACAACATTTTCTAAAGATGAGCACGTGTGGTGGACAATCATATAATGAAGACATTTATTCATAAATTGAACTTATACATACATACATACATATATATATATATATATATATATATATATATATATATATATATATATATATATATATATATATACTAGCATTTTGTACGCGCGATGCGCGAAAACCTATGCCCAATATTAAAATATTGTTAAGTAACAAAATTTAAAAAATTAGTTAAAATTATGTTTCACAAGTTCTTAAAGTGATGATACTTTTAAATTATCATATATTTGAATATAGTGATCAAAACAATATATATATATATATATATATATATATATATATATATATATATATATATATATATATATATATATATATAAAATTTAATATTCATATAAATATTTAATTAAAATATAATTTATAATTAAATTAATTGTTATATAATAATTTTAATAAAATGATAACTAAAATAAAAAAAGATATGATAGATGTAGGTGTATGGTAAGATTGGTGGATATATTAAATACTAACGGTGTTATAACGGTGTAAGGGTGATTTTGTCCAATACAAATCAAATGTACAACAATTAAAGCAAAATGTATATATTTATTAGCATATAAAAAAGGGACACAAATCAAGGGCATAACTTGTATTGACACTTATTACTCCGCCACTACATAGAAATGCCTAGCAGTAGGGAAAGTAGTGGTGGAAATGAACCTATATAGTTAGGTATGTCTTAACAACATGTCATGCATGAGATCCAAGAAGACATTGCAAATGCTATATGAGGGGATTGTAATCAATGATGTTTTGTGTATTTTGTTTTGTATTCAAACTATGGAATAATATGATTTTTTTGAGCAAACATAGTTGTAATTATTTAGTAATATGTTTTTATTAACTTTTGTTACCTTTTACATATTTAGAATTAGTGTATTTAATTTATTTTTCTCTTAAAATTAAGTTTGTAAAATAAAATCAGAAAATTATAAAAATGAAAAACTGGAGAACTAGAGAACTAGAGAACTAGAAAATTGAAAATTAGAAATTTGAAAAATGAAAAACAGAGATATAAACTAAACAACTTTAGACCAAGATTTTTATTGTTCTACCCAATCTGACCCAATTCACATTTTAACTGATGAGTTAGCCTAGTTCAATGTCAATAGTAAATGGACATATAATGGGTCGACCTGTTCATTTGATACTACTAGAGAGAGAGAGAGAGAGAGGGGAGGGAGAGGGAGAGGAAAAGAGAGAGTAGAGTATGAGAAAGGAATCTAAAATATATTTTTCAAGTAAATATCTTAAGAAGATATTTTTCACCAAAATGAATCTTTTTTCTTTTGGTCAAATGAGAGCTTTTTTTTTTTTTTTTGAGAGAGGAAATGAGAGTTTTTATTAAGTCCATTTTCCTTGAATAATTAAGTAACAACAAATTCAAGAAATAAACTTTCGGAAGTTTTTTTTTTTTTTTTTTTTTTTTGGCTTTTAAACAATCCCTTAATATAAATAAAATATATAAAAACGTAACGACTTTAAAAACAGAATTCTGTAGGTATAGAATTAATCTAGTGAACCTTCGATCACCTAAGTATAAAATAAATAAATAAAAACTTCTCATAAGAATAGAAAAGTCAACTGAATAATGGTGTGCTACTGTGCTTAGTTTGCATCTAGCCGCCTAACCTGTGAAATTAGAAAGTCATACATGCAACACTAAATATTCATCTAGACGCGTTTGAATCAATCAAATACACAAATTAGTTCGTAATCGAATACAACCACACAATTGACAAATTTTTAAAAGAGAAAGGCATAAATGACCATCTTCATAGAAAATTAGAGTTAATACAATCTGAGGTCCTCCGAGTATAGTGATTTTGTCACGTTTAGTCTTAAACTTTAAATTGACCATTTGTTGTCATTCGATTTTCAAATTTTAACCATTCATGGTCTAAGTTAACCACTCATGGTCCTTCAAGTTTTGAAATTGAACCAGTCGTGGTCCTCTTGAAAGGACCATGGTTGGTTAAAATTTAATCGTTAAAGGACCATGTGTGGTAACTTGGATCACGAATGGTTAAATTTAAAAATTTAAGGACCACAGATGGTCAATTTGAAAATTTAGGACTAAATGTGACAAAATCACTATACTCGGAGGACCTTATACTCGGAGGACCTCAGATAATATTAATTATTATGTCTTAAAAAAATTTAAACATGAATATATGTACATGGAATCCACATCTTAACTATAATAAAGCTATATGGTTTGGGAAATAATTAATGTTACAATTAATGTCACAACATCCTTTATTATATATACTAGTTTTTTACGCGCATTGCGCGATTGAGATAATGCCCAATATTTTTTTAAATAAGTATTTTAAAGTATATCAATGCAAGATTATATTGGAATTGTTCATGCATAGATAATTGAATGTTAAATTTGTGTATTTAAATAGGCAATTCTAAGTTTACAAATGCAAGATAATATAGTCAAGATTGATTATAGTTGTCAATAAAATAATTGTATAGGTATGGTTGAAACCAAATACAGGACATAAGGGAGTGAAAATAAAAATTAGGGCATAAATTATTAAATACTTCGTATATACTAATATTGAAGAGCTAACTACTGATTGCCAAACAAGGACATTGCGAGATAGTTTCCCACTTCAATTTGTTGTGTGATTTGAATACTCTTTTTGTCAATAAATCTCCCAAGTAGTTAATATGATTGACTTAATTATATTTTTTAATTTTTTAATTTTTTTAAACAATTATTATTATTACTATTATTATTATTATTATTATTATTATTATTATTATTATTATTATTATTATTATTATTATTATTATTATTATTATTATTATTATTATTATTATTATTATTATTATATCATACCCTTAGGTCATTTTACATGTTAATCTAAACAGCTAATTTTTTCAAATATCTTTTTATCAACCATTGATATAATTCGCTGGTCAAATTCGCTAATATAATCCGCTAACGCTAACCGCTAACTGCTGATTGTCAAACAAGGATATTGCGAAGTTGTTCTCACTTCAATTTGTTGTGTGATTTGAATAGTCTCTTTGTCAACAAATCCTTCAAGTATTTAATATGATTAGCTTTATTAATTATATTTTTTTAATTTTTTCATGGTATTAATAAAATACTTGGTAAATAAATATATAGCATTATTTTGTATTATAACTTTGATATTTAATTAAAAAAAATAGTGCACAAAAAAAGGTAATAGACAATGTGTGAATATAATCAATTGATGAATTTGAATGTAAAGAATTTTTACATTGGAGAAATATAAAGACAATATAACTAATAAAATTATTTCTCTTAATTAATTTATTAATAATGAATTATTTTTTTAATAAAGACATTGTAGGGACAATGTAGCAAATATAATCAATTGATGAATTTGAATATAAAGAATTTTTATATTGGAGAAAAATAAATACAATATAACTAATGAAATTATTTCTCTTATTTAATTTATTGATAATGAATAATTTTTTTGAATAAAGGCATTGTAGACACATAATTCTAAATAAAAAAATGATATGTATTATTTTTTGTTGTAGCTACTAAATTATTATTTTTAATTAATTTAATAAAAGTAAAATAAAGTACTAATTATGCCAACTTTGATTGGGATGATGTTTGAACCTAAGATTTTTAAATTCTTATTAAAATCAATGAGTAAGTTAACGGTAAACTAACATAAATTAACGGAAAAGATAATATTTAACGGAAAAGTTAACGGAAAATCACATTCATTAAGGATAAATTAGGAAATCTTAATCTTAAAAAAAATTAAAATCTGATCAATCTGAGCTATTCATTTGATTAAAAAATTTGATCTCCATTTTTTCTACCCATTATAGGCCTAACTCTCTTGGGCTCTTATTAGTATAGTAGATATAAAAAAAAACACAACATTTGAAAAATAAAATAGCTATATATTATATAATCATATAAAAAATGTGTTCAATTAGAATTTAAATTTACTCATACAAAATTTGAAATTTGCTTTCCAAATGTAATTATCTAAGTTATTATTTGTATTGTGAAAATTATAATATAGATGAAATACAATTAAGAATAAATCAATGTAGTTATGTAAATTCTCTCTATAAGTTTATTTGAATATGCACATAATTAGAGATTATATTAACCATACAAAATTTTAATTTTAATTGTAATTTTGTATTCTATAAAAATAATAAATACTTGACCAATGGAAGCTCAAAATATTATTATATTAAATAATTTAAAATATTTTAATTTTTCTATTTTTTATTTATATTTATAATAACATAATTTTTTCCCGTGCATCGCGCGAGTGAATTACTAATAAGCAAAATAGGCGACACAAAACCACATCAACGTAACTGACTAATTATTTATTATTTGAATTCAATTATATTTTTTGCCCAGTGCCAAACACCTTGTGCTTAGATGGCACCCGGGTTGGACTTCCATATGGGAGGTTGTGAGTTCTACATCTCAGTAGAGGCGTTATTGGCTCTTTATGTTTCAGAATGTTGAGAAAGTAGTTATGAACAGATACTACATTGTAATAGAGTCAGTAGCATTCAAAAAAAAAATGATCCCGACTCGACAATCTATTAGATAGATGGATCAGTGCATAGTTCTGTTGATCCCGATTAGATGGTAAAAGTTTAGAGGGGAAGGTGAATAGACTTTTCAAGCTATTTAAAATATTCACACTTTAAAAATTAGCTCTAAGAAATGATAATAAGTATGGGAGTATAAGAATATTCAATACTCAGAGGATTATAACTTAGAGTGCACATCGAATAAATGTATTTAAAGTGTTGTCTATGAAAGATTTAAATGATTATGAGAATTAAGAGCATGCAATAAGTAAAATATCATGCAATGACTTTTTTCAAAACGTAACATATCAATAATTATTTTCCAATCAAAATTATAGGCACAATAATCATATAAGCAAATGACTGTAAGAATTACTGTATAGTATCACATGTGAACAAAAATGGTTGTTGTAGCGGGATTGCGAGAACCCAATTAAGCTATTCATTTGATAACCACAAGGTTACAAGTTCAATTTTAAGTATATAGTAGTAAAGATGTACTAAATCATGAATAAAATGTTTGTTACTTATCAGGGAAACATAATACCAGGACTATGTGGTCCAATGGTATCCGGGTTGGACTTCCATTTGGAAGATTATAAGTTCGAGCCTCAGTGGAGGCGTTATTGGTTCTTCGTGTTTCAGTACGTTGAGAAAGTATATGAACAGATACTACAATGTAATAGAGCCAGTAACTTTCAAAAAGTAATATTTTTATATTTTGATGTAAAAGTATTACTTTTTTCATCAAAAGTATTATATTTCCCCTTATAAGTAATGTTGCACTTATAAAGAACAATGTAATACTTTTGATGAAAAATGTAATACTTTTACATCAAAATGTAAAAGTATTATATTTTTCTTCACGAGTATTACATTTCTCATATAAGTAATAAATATTTTATTCTTGATTTAGTACATCTTTACTAGTATAAGTATTACATTTCATTTTGACCCGACTCGCTTCATGGACAATAATTTGTGAGACGATTTAATACCATTTGAAGTCCTCCGAATATATTGATTTTGTCACATTTAGTCCTAAACTTTCAAATTGACCATATGTGTTCCTTCAACTTTCAAATTTAACCATTCATGGTCCAAGTTAACTATCCATGATCTTTCAATTATTAAATTTTAACCAATCATGGTTCTTTCAAGAGGACCACGACTGGTTAAATTTCAAAATTTGAAAAACTATGAATGGTTAACTTAAACTACAAACGGTTAAATTTAAAAGTTGAAGGACCACAAATAATCAATTTAAAAATTTAAGACTAAACATAACAAAATTACTATACTCATAGAACCTTAGATGGTATTGACGGTCTAACATATGTTTTTGTCATAAAATAAAAGTGTAAACTTGCGTGCAAATCATTGGTCAATGTAGGAATGGAAGGTGCGAATTCAGAATTCTTCTGCAGTCAATGAATAAAATTCAACCCTATAATAATAATAAATAATAATTAAATATAAATGAAAATCAAAGCAAGCCATTTTTGGCTTATAAGTATAAAGTATGTCCCTCCGCGCAAAAATAACGCATACACCTTCGACTCTCCCTCTTTCCCGGAGACTACCTCCTCCATAAAACCAACTTTTCTAGTTTGGTTTTCTCCACTTCCATTTTCGCGTCTCCGCCCTTTTTTTCCCAACAACACTGCAAAGCTCCGATAAAGTATGGCGTTCCCAGAAAACTCTCACGTCACCAAGCCCCTGATCCCCGGCTTCCTCTATTCTTCTCCATCGTCCTTCCCGGCGTTTTCCAGTCTCATCAGCTTGGACCAATCTCCGACTTCCGTTCCGCCGCCGGCGGTGGAGGAGCGGAAAGGTTTCGTGATCCCGGCGCCCAAGGAGCCCTCTAAGAAGATCGAGATGTTCTCGCCGGCGTTTTATGCCGCCTGCACCTTCGGCGGAACCCTCTGCTGCGGCCTCACGCACACGGCCGTCACCCCTCTTGATGTTGTCAAGTGTAACATGCAGGTAAAATTAGTTGAGTTTTTTTTTTTTTTTTTTTTTTTTTTTTTTTTTTTAATTCTTTGCAAAAATTGAGGAATTTACTCTGATCCCAGAAATGATTTGTGTATCGTGAGGGATCCACGTAACTAAATTTAATAAATTGATAATCTGGAAAATAATTTGATATTGTCCTGTGTACCTGAGCTAGACAAAATATTATTGAATAAATTTCACTTTTGATCATTCAACTATTATACATGAATCATATTTAGTTATTGACTATTAAAATTTCTAATTAGGTGTATGATATTTAATTTGTATCACATTTGGTTCTGTCATCAATTTTCCTTTTGGAAGGAGCACTGTTTTCCTTCTTCTGAAATGAGCACTGCGTTTGCTTCTTCTCTGCATTTGCCTTTTCCAGGAAGGAGCACTGATGGCAAAACCAAATGTGACACAAATTATATTTAATTATTGACTATTAAAATTTTTAATTAGGTGTATGATATTTAATTTGCATCACATTTGGTTCTGTTATCAATGTTCTTTCCAGAAGGAGCCCTGCATTTGCCTTCTCCTGGAAGGAGCACCGATGGCAAGACCAAATGTGACACAAATTATATAGACATACCCCTAATTAGAAGAAAATTTTAATCGTCCTTTATGTCTGAAAAATTAAGGAGAACTGACAAGGTTGTTCCAAATGAATGCTTTCTTTTGTTGTTATGAATGTTAAAACCATTATATTGATTGATGTTGTTGATTTTTCCAGATTTACCCTACAAAGTACAAGAGCGTTTCCTCTGGTTTTGGAGTGGTGCTTAAGGAGCAGGGAGTCAGGGGTTTGTTCAAGGGT
This sequence comes from Ipomoea nil, assembly GCF_001879475.1. Lineage (NCBI taxonomy): Eukaryota > Viridiplantae > Streptophyta > Magnoliopsida > Solanales > Convolvulaceae > Ipomoea > Ipomoea nil. The sequence continues at coordinate 1,881,999 of NW_017617607.1, forward strand.
TGGGGACCTACCCTGCTTGGTTACAGTGCCCAAGGAGCTTGCAAGTATGGGTTCTATGAATTCTTCAAGAAGTACTATTCAGACCTTGCTGGAGCCGAGAATGCTGCAAAGTACAAGACTCTGATCTACCTCGCCGGTTCTGCATCTGCCGAGGTTATTGCTGATGTTGCTCTCTGTCCCTTTGAGGCGGTTAAGGTTCGAGTCCAAACTCAACCTGGTTTCGCCAGAGGCTTGTCGGACGGGCTTCCAAAATTCGTCAGGGCTGAGGGTGTTGCTGGGTATGTCTGTCTAGCTAGTCTATGTTGGTTGCATAACACAGTATTATTTTATTGCTCTACTAGAATCTTCAATTCATTTCACCCCACCCTAGATTTTGGTTGGTATGTGTTCTTAATCTAAATGCTAATGATAATACTGTGGTGTATTCTTGCCTATGCCTGCAGGCTTTACAAGGGGATTGGTCCTCTATGGGGACGACAAATTCCATGTAAGTTTTTGTTTCTTTTAATTTGCATTTTCTTGTTACAAAAGGTGGAATCACCTACTCCAGGCTCCCCGACAGTTTGTAATTTGCATTTTACAAAAGGGTAATTCATGGTTACTTAATTGATCAACAGAGGCTAGCCGCCTACCCCAGGCGCCTCGACAGTTTGTGAAGGTCCTTTGTCTCTTGTGACAAATTTCACCTTTGTGACCAGTTGAGCTGCCCATGCGGGCTTAATTTGCATTTTCTACCTTTATTAATGGGGTGTTGTTTTGTGCATTAAGAATGTTAATGGAGCTGAAATGCAATTATATTTTCCTTCAATTCAATTCCCAAGTCTTTCTTTTAGATTTGTTAGGAAAGTGCAGTGGTCATAGTTTGATGCATTTGCAACGAAAAGGCCTTATCCCCAAGAATGATAGTATTCAAGGATTTCATTCTCATCTGTTTAATTAATAGATCATACATGTACAAATCATGGGTGGTAGGCATGTCTTTGAAGGTGGGAATGTATTATTCTGTTAAAAATTTCTTTGAAAGGCCAGGCCGGGAAAATGAACATTAGTTTACCCTGAAATGGTACTGGTCTCGATCTGTAGAATGCAATGCTGGATCGAGTTTATAGAATTGAGCTGCCTGGCCTTTTTCATTTTAGTTTCCGTAAAGCTTATTAAGCTAGTTTAGTTTTATGTTGTGTTAGCTATCCTTGTGATGATCTTGATCCCCTGGATGTTTGCAGATACAATGATGAAGTTTGCATCATTTGAGAACATCGTCGAACTCCTGTACAAACATGTGGTCCCTACTCCAAAAGAACAATGCAGCAGTACAATGCAACTGGGAGTGAGCTTTGCGGGTGGTTATTTGGCTGGCATTCTCTGTGCTATTGTGTCACACCCCGCTGACAACCTCGTCTCTTTCCTCAACAATGCCAAGGGTGCATCTGTGGGCGATGTAAGTATTCATTCTATTTCGTAGAATCTATCTATACTATAGATAGATTCTTAACTTATATATCACTGGTTGTTACATACAGGCCGTTCAGAAGATGGGATTATGGGGTCTCTGCACTCGCGGTCTTCCTCTGCGTATACTCATGATTGGTACCTTAACAGGAGCTCAATGGGGCATCTATGATTCCTTCAAAGTTTATGTTGGACTGTAAGTTCTTTCTTTCATTTCACATGTTCGTTTGGATTGGATAGGATAATCAAGTTCTTTAATTTATTCAGTAACTGAACCCTGGGAGGTGTTGATATGATCTTGCAGGCCAACAACTGGCGGTGCCGCTCCTGCTCCGGCTGCTAAATGATGTTCAGGAAGTACCCAAACGGATGATTTTGGTTTATCATAGGATGTTGCCTTGTTGGTTGATCAATTCGTTGCACCGGGGCAACTAATTAATGCTGGTGTCAACTGTATCGTATCTCAAGTCTTGTAGTTCATATTCGGGTTTTGTTAGGAATTTTTCTGAATTTATTTTTTTACCCAAAAGGATGGTTTTGGTTCATCATATTTTTCATTTGGTAGCATAGGTTAGATGTCTGATTACTTATGGATGAGTGAGAATAATGCTGTAAATGGGAAGTGTTTGCTATTTTTGTATCAAATATAAAATACATAGTACTCATACTCTATTGATATGATATTATGTATATATAAATCATGCAATTTGAGCATTGAACATTGAATTAATGGTGCATTGCACATTGTGATAACTAGTATCTGTAATATATATATATATATATATATATATATATATATATATATATATATATATATATATATATATATATATATATTAAAGCAAAATAATAGGAGCAAAAAACTCCCGTCCAACAGCAACGGCGTCGTTTTGACAAAGCCGAAATATTTATTGTATTTGCGTCGGAAAACGAAGGGTTTATGCAGTGTAATACCTAAACTTTATAGAAACCTAGGTTTTTTAAAATATCTACGGTAGATCACTCTCCAATCCAATGGGATTAGAGAATGTATTTAATCCCATCAGTTCCCCATATGGAACATTGCGCCCACGAACCCATACATATTTCCCCATATGGAACATTGAGCCCACGAACCCATACATATTCTCTAGGTATTAATTTTGAAGGGAAAAGTACGAAAGGTCATCAGACCTTATATATACAGCACATATACACACAAAGTTGTTTCACAGAAAAATTTACACCGGCCTCTCTCCTTCTTCTTCCCTACACCAAGATGTTCATCCTTGCAAGCCAAATATCTCCAATGAACACCAGGCAAGCTCTTAGGCTACGGGTGGTGCGAGCATATCAGATTCCTGAGAGAAGTGATCCATCTAAGATTAGATCAAAAGAAATAGTTTTTCATGATGAAGAGGTAAGTGTTATTTACAAATATATATTCAAATACATCAACAGTATGCAGTGCAGTTTAGGGTTTAGTCCACAGGTTTTTTATTTTTTACAGTTGCTATTTATGAGATATAGAAATAAAGCTCCTATTTATGTTATTTACATATACACAGGGTTCCTTCCTGCATGCTCATGTACCCAAAGAATATGTGGAAAAGTACCTAAGCTATTTTTCTGAAGGTTCAGTTTACGCTATAAAGAATTTTTGTGTGATCACTAATTTCTACTCATACAAAACCAGCCCACAGAAGTACATGATAAAATTCAACTATCAGACTATGGTAAATGATTTAAAGAATGCGAAATTTCCTATGAAAATGTATCGTCTCAAGTCGTTTAGGGAGATCAAGTCTAATGAAGGCCTTGATGAGAAACACCTCTTTGGTAATCAATTGCTATCTTTTTATTTAATTTTCTGAATAATCGTTTCTGTTAATATTATTTTATACTCTAATCCACTATTTTGTAGATGTGATTGATCGAGTTATTGAGATTCACTGCCCACAGGAGAAATTGATTAATGGGAAGAACTCTAGGCTGATTGACTTCACCATTGAAGACACTGAGTATTTTTTTCCTATTTTCATTCTATTTCTATTCTATTTTTAGAGTTTCTGTTCTTCTAATCTCTTATCTAACATTTTGCAGTGGTATACAATTGATGTGTACTTTGTGGGATGAACACGTAGGCAAGATCGAGGCACTCTACAATTCTACTTCACAAGAGCCCTTATTGGTGTTGATCCAATTTTGTAGGGCTAGGGTGTGTTTAAAAAGTAAGTACATAACAAATTTGAGTTTCTGCCTAACTTATATTAGTATTGTCCATATTTACCAATAATGGTTTGTCTAATGTGTACTAACATAATTTCTAAAGGTGGGGATGTTAAGATTTGTAGCTCCTATGATGTAACACAACTGCTGTTCAATCAGGAATCTCCACCATTTGAGGAGTTTAGAAAAAGGTTAGTCAATGCTTATTCTTGCACTACTTATTCAATTGGTCCCTAATTCTTATTGAATTTTATATTTTAGGAAAAGGTTAGTCAATGCTTATTCTTGCACTACTTATTCAATTAGTCCCTAATTCTTATTGAATTTTATATTTCACTGTATCAGTCAGGAACAGACTCCAATGCGCAGTATTATTTCGCAATCAAGTTTTAAGGAATGCAGCTCATATTCAGTTTCCCTATCTGGTGATATGGAAGTCCGTACTATCAGTGAAATATACAGAGACAAGGAGGTAATCTCTATAATTAAAACCTATTAGTTGTTACCTTAGTCAATATACAGCAGACAAGGAGGTACTTAAAACCACTAATGTTGTATATCATGAGGTTTTCAATAATCTGTAATTTTGTAAAGTCCTCATTTCTTAGTTCCGTGACCTTGCAACTATTTGTAATATACCATTTTCATATTGTTTTTGTTGAATTTCCAATCATATTTCATTTATATGTTATCAATTTTAAGCGCATTAGTTCACACAATTTGTAACATAACATACACACAATAAATACTTTTTAATTTACATACCGTGCAGCGCACGGGTCAAATACTAGTACTAATATATATACTAATAAGAGCCCAAGAGAGTTAGGCCTATAATGGGTAGAAAAAATGGCGGTCACCCCAGATTTTAATCGATTGATTGACTCAGATTGATTAAAAGATTGATCAGATGACTCAGATTGATTAAAAAATTGGTCAAATTAAAATTTTACACTAAAATTTTCTTTAATACCCACACACCGTTACTAATTCCGTTAAAATTTTAAGAATTGCTGTTAGTTCACCGTTAAGTACATCTCACCAAACCTTCGTTAAATATATCTCACCAAACCTCAAAGAAATTTCAATGTTTCGAGCACAGAGGAGAACAAAGAGGAGAACAGAAGGAGGTTCTCCCGACGGTATGCTGCGACGTTCTTCCGACGGTATGCTCCCAAATTGTACTTTTTTTCCCCTCAGCATTCATTCATATCTCCTAAATATGTATATATCAGGAATCCCTCTGTGTATTTTCTCCAATCGTCGCTGTACAGATTCTCTTCCTCTGGAGACTTCTTTCTTAGGTTATTAACAATGACTCATATCATGTTTTCACAAACCTTATTGTTATTATTATTATTATTAATTTTATTTGATGTTTTTTTTTTAAATTTTATTTATGATGTAATTTCGATGACTGTTTATAGATTCTGGGGAATTTAACGTATGTGTAAAAAGAACCAATTGAGATCAACATTGGCAGCATTCATTGTTCTTTTTGCCTCTCAGTTTAATGAAGATAGTGTAAAAAGAACCAATTCAGATTAACAAAGCAAGGCACAGTTGCATACACGACCTTCTAGGTATAGATTACATATCAAACTAAAGTGTGTTTTTTCGGTAATTTATTCTATTATTGGTGGAATGTAATTTTAAGCAATCTATAACATAACTATACAAAGATTGTATAGTTTTTCACTTGGAATATGTATAATTGAATTATTCATACTGTATAGAGTAATGCTAATCATTCCCCTTGTATTTGGGCAGCAAATTCCTTCGAGGCGGAACAACTGAGTTGCATTCTAATCTTAGTTAATATCTTATGTTTTATGTTCTTCTTGAATCTTCCTTTTTAATTTTTATCCTAAATTTCTTTTTTGCTTTCAGGCTGTCAATAAAGTCGCTGATGCAAACTCCTTTGATTTTAAGCTTATAAATACAAGCAGGTAGTACAAGCGGCTAGGTTATACTCTTTTTGTAGAAATTATTTATTTATGATCTTTCTTAGGAACAGTAATACAAGTGGCAAACTTTAGGCACACAGTAATACAAGTGGCAAACTTTAGGCACTAAACATTCAATTGAAACATTTCATTGTAGTATCAGTGTGCCATTTCAATATCCTATCTTCACTAGAATTCTGAATTCAATATGAGTTTGCATGATAGCCTTATTTTACTGGAAAATATATCTTTCTTTGACTTATTAAATGGATTATTATGCATTCTTTGGAAACCAGGCTGTGGGGTTTTCCTCACATTGAGTGATTATACGAACCTTCATAATAATGGTCTAAACTCAGTCTTGGATTTTCCATTTTTATTCAATTTTGTATATCTTGAGTTAGAACAAGCTTAAGGAATCTCCATTGCTAGAGGAAGTAGTTAAAAATGCAGTGATTTCTTCTTGAAGTTAGTTCAGAATTTTAACTAGAGTAGAATATATGTTAACTTGGAATGAGTTATTCCGTGAAACAGTTCATTGATGTGAAACAGTTCATTATATGCGTTGGATTTAATATAATATGCATTGGAGCTGCGCGAGAAATTGTGAGTGCTATCACAATTCAACTCAATTTTTGTTTTATTTGTTTGATTTATTATTATTATTATTTTTTTTCGCTCTGACGATGACTTTGGTATGTAACCTTCTGGTTTGATTTGGCTTTTTTTTAACATTCTGGATGATTTGCATTGTAAATCAATCCCCAATTTTGTTAGGGGTTAAGTTCGTGAAAAATAAATCTGCCAAACTAAACCAAGCAAGTGAAACAGATCATCGCGTTACGTTGAACTCAGTGTAAGAACTCTCTCCCACACTCACTCCTTTGTTCTTTATGTTTATATATATGTGTTCCCTTTCAAAGTAAGACTTTGTTGGACACTTGAGAAAAATGCAAAGGTAGGATGAGCAGTTTATACTTCTACAAGAATATTGCTTGTAATTACTTTGTATTTGGGCAGCAAACTCCTTCGAGACGAAACAACTGAGTTGCACTATTAATCTTAGTTAATATCTTATGTTTAATGTTCTTCTTGACTCTTTCTTTTTAATTTTAATCCTAAATTTCTTTTTTGCTTTCAGGGTGTCAAGAAAGTCGTGGATGCAAACTCCTTTGATTTTAGGCTTATAAAATCAAGCAGGTAGTACAAGCGGCTAGGTTATAATCTTTGTGTAGAAATTATTTATTCATGATCTTTCTTAGGAATAGTAATACAAGTGGCAAACTTTAGGCACACAGTAATACAAGTGGCAAACTTTAGGCACTAAACATTCAATTTCAACATTTCATTGTAGTATCAGTGTGCCATTTCAATATCCTATCTTCACTAGAATTCTGAATTCAATATGAGTTTGCATGATAGCCTTATTTTACTGGAAAATAGATCTTTCTTTGACTTATTAAATGGATTATTATGTACTCTTTGGAAACCAGGCTTTGGGATTTTCCTCACATTTTCTGGATCCTACCTGTCAAATACACATTGTGCCTATGATTTTTGAATTACTTTCATTGGTGTAATCTACTTGAAGAGAAGAAATAAAATTTCCTCAAATTCACCTGTAGACATTGATTTGCAAGATCCATTAGATTAAATTATTGCTCTTTAAATTTGGTAGCATGAAAATGGGGTTATGGATAATGTTTTCCCTAATCTCATTGTCTCAATTAATATTTCCCCCTTCCTCTCATGAAATTGAGTTTGAGGGGAGATAGAACTCTATTATATACTTTTTTCTGTTTATTTTATTTTATTTTATTTATTGTAATTTTTGTGGACATGGGTGATGATTGCATCTGCAGAATATGATGATAAACAGCTCAAATCTGATAATTATGTGGCTATATATAATTCTAAACATTTTTATCAGGGATTTTATTGTATGTCAATTAAGGCAGCAGTTATAGATTTTAGACATGACATGGGGATAGTTTGCTTTTGACATTTTAGGTAGAGAACTTACATTTATTGGTTTAGCACATTTGTTTAATGTTATTGATGAAGAAAGAAATATTAGCTCCTTCCCCTATACCCTCCAACAGCAAGACAGTCCCATTACACAGTAGCTCCTTTCCCTTTTCTGATTTTTCCTTGCTGCAATCCCAGAGATCCAGAGACTTCATCCCTTTTCCAGAGTATATGCTTTCATTCCCAGAATTCTAGAAATCCAAAACTGAGACCAATCAACATGATATGTCATCTCCCATCCAAAACTGAGACCAATCAAAACACCACTCTAAAAGCTTCATTTTGATGCTGCAAAGCAGAGAAATCCATAATTTTCCTCCTTTCCAGCTTAGATGAAGTTCAGATGCATAGACAACAGTAGGTCATGCCTGTTTGCGTAGCAGTACTAGGTATAATTGGCCTGCCTGCTCGATCTCTTAAGAATCTCCATCATCAATAACCTGCCAAGCTAACGATTGTTTCTCGTATTCTCTTAGATATGGCCGGTATTGTATATTTGAGAACCAAAACGGTTAAGGTAGAAGGTATTACCTTCAAAGCAAAATATTTTGAATACTTGTGCACAGAGGATTTTCTTTTTCCAAAAGGTAAGGTTTGGGTTGATCGACCTGTTGTTGGCATTGATGTTATGCATCACCCTCGTGATCCTTCCGAAGTGTTAGTGATGTTGTGTTTCGGGTTAGGTTGTGTGATCCTCAAGTTTCATTCCGGGGCAGTAATCCCAGGTCCTATACTCAAATTTCTTACTGATGAGAGAATTTGCTTTGTCGGTTTTTTCTGTTTATAGTTATGACCATTTTTTGAATTTTTCATATTTTTAGCATCTCTCTTTATGGAGTCTGGGCATTCTGGAATTGCTGAATCTAGCGATGCAGAGAGTCAACGAGCATAGAGCAACTTGAAACGACAAAATGCATACTCAAGAATGGATCCTGATAAAAAACGAAAGATGTTAGATGAGAAAAACGAAAAGCGTCGAGCCAAACTTAGGGAAGCCCAGTCTTCGCAACTTCATGCTGTCAATACTGGTATGCTTTTTAATTCTTAAAATATGCCTTCTGTATGAGTTTAATTCATGAACGTATATACAAGGGAGCTAACTTATTTAACATGCCTTTGATTGATGCAATTGATTATGCAATTAGAAATAGTACTCAATAATTCTAATCAGGAATGTTTGCAACAAAACGACACTCTTTCTTCTATTCCAGACCAATCTTTTGCTCTTAAAGATTGTCCTCCTTGCACCTATTGTAATGCAAGGCGATTCCAATATGAACCACCTGGACTTTGTTGCTCATCTGGTCAAGTTGTTTTGGTGTCTAATGAAATGCCTTCACTCTTGAAACAATTGTTTTGTGAGAAAGATGAAGTGTCACGTCATTTTCAAGCATGTGTTAGAAGGTATAACAACACATTTGCATTTACTTCATTAGGCATACACAACTACGACAAACAATTATCTAGGAGGAATAAAGGGATCTATACATTTAAGGTTCAAGGACAAATGTATCATTTTATCAATGATTTGGTGCCAGGGGACCAACCTCCTAAAAACTTGCAATTGTATTTCTATGATACTGACCATGAGGTTGAGAATAGAATCAAAGGGGCAGAACGAATGAATGCAAGTGTTGTTGAAAACCTTATTGACGTACTTGGAAGCAATCCGTATTCACAGTTCTTCAGAAATCTCAAGGATATATCAAGTCTTGATGATTGTAATATTCTGATTCGTTCAAATGCAAGTCTAGATCAACGTGTTTACAACATGCCTACCTCTTCTCAAGTTGCAGCAACTTGGGTAGATGAACAAGATGGTAGTGGTCAGAACAATCATGATATTAGAGTTTTTGCAAAAACTGGCCAATCACATTCTGTGAAATACAATTACGGTTGTTATGATCCCTTGCAATATCCTCTGTTGTTCCCCTACGGAGAGAGTGGTTGGCATGAGGGTATATCTAAGGTTCCTAAATCTTATCAAAATAATTATTCTGTTTGTCAAGGTATTCTCCAGCATCGGGGGTTTTCTTCAATACAAGCTTTGTTAAACAAAGAGAACGAAAACTTTGTTAGTCAGAGCAAGCAGAACACTGTTTCATGCAGAGAATATTATGCTTATAGTTTTCAAATTCGACCAAATGATCAATCTATGCTCCTACATTCAGGAAGACTCTTTCAACAATTCATTGTTGACACCTATATCAAAATTGAGACACAGAGATTGGACTATTTTTGAACACAGCAGCGTGATGTTCGAACAGAAAGTATGCAAGGATTAGTGGATACCATTGCATGTGGGGAAACAAATGCATCAAATGTGGGACGCAGAGTAATTTTACCGGTTTCTTTTATTGGAAGGCCCACGAGATATGCGTAAAAGATATATGAATGCTATGACATTGGTTCAACGATATGGTAAGCCAGATATTTTTTTGACAATGACGTGTAACCCAAATTGGCCTGAGATTAAAAATTCGCTTGAATATTGTGATGAATCTCAAAATAGGCCTGATTTGATTTCAAGAGTGGTTCGTGCTAAGTTGGAAGAACTGAAAGTTGACCTCATAAAGAAAAAACTTTTTGGAGTGGTGATAGCATACACTTATGTTATTGAATTCCAAAAGCGTGGTCTCCCACATGCTCATTTCTTATTAATCTTAGGGAAAAACCACAAATTTTACTCGGGTAGGGATGTTGATGCAATTGTTAGTGCAGAAATACCTGACGCAGTTCAAAACCCTTCTTTGCACTCCTTAGTGGCCAAACACATGATACATGGACCATGTGGTTCTCTGAATCCTCAAAATCCATGTATGGTTGAAAATTTCGGTGTTTCACTTTGCAAAAGTAAATATCCCAAGAGATTTTCTGATGCAACAGTTTTGGGAGATAATTCATATCCTACTTATAAGCGCAGGGACAGTTCAAGGTTTGTTACCGTTCGTGGCCACCAATTGGACAACAAATGGGTGATACCATATAACTCATATTTGTTATCTAACTTTGATTGTCATATCAATGTTGAAGTTTGTGCAACTATTAAGTGTGTAAAGTACATATACAAGTATATATATAAAGGTCATGATAGAGTTACATTTAATTTATCTTCTGGAGAAGAGATCATTGACTTTGATGAAATAAAAGAATACCAAAATGCAAGATGGGTATCACCTCCTGAAGCTGCATGGAGAATATATGGGTTTAGCCTTGTTGAAATAAAACCATGCGTAGTAGACTTACAGATTCATTTGGAGAACTACCAGTACATGAGGTTTGATGGCAAACAAGCTTTGAGTGATCTTGTGGATAATCAACTTAGCTCAAAGACGATGTTAACACAATTTTTTTCATGAATATGACTAATGAAACAGCTAAGAGATTGAACTTATTGTATGCTGAGTTTCCTGAGTACTTTGTTTGGTCAAACAAAGATAAATACTGGTATCCAAGGAAAGGAGGAGAAGTTGTAGGTCAGCTGGTAAGTGTTAATCCCACTGAAGGAGAGAGATATTATTTGAGAATGTTGTTGATGAATGTCAGGGCACCAAAATCATATGAACACTTAAAAATGGTTGGTGAATCTATGACTACAACTTTTAGAGAAGCGGCAGAGAAATTGGGACTGTTGCAGAGTGATCGGGTGATAGATCAATGTCTGTAGGAAGCTATGTGTTGGCAAATGCCTACAAGCTATGTGTTGGCAAATACCTACAAGTTTTTGAAGGTTATTTGCTACGTGTTAGTCTTTTGTGATATTCCATCTCCACGTGGTTTGTGGATGAAATACAAGGAACATCTTTGTGAAGACCTAATTTCCTCATCTGTGAATATCATTGATGCTGAAAATAAGTGTTTGCATATGATAAGTGATGTACTTGAATCTTTGGGGAAAAATATCAATGACTTTGCTTTAGTTTCTTATCATATTGGCCTTACAAAACAACAAAGAATACACAAAGAAATACAAGCAGAAAAGAATTTGTTGCCTAATGAAGCTGATTTACTTGCTATTACGAAGTTGAATCAAAGTCAACGAGCAGCATTTGACACTATAATTGCGCGGGTTTACTCAAGTTCTGGAGGAGTATTATTTGTTGATGGCCCTGGGGGAACTGGCAAAACGTTTCTATACAGGTGCCTTTTGGCTAAACTCAGATCAAACCATGACATTGCACTTGCAACTGCAACATCTGGTGTAGCTGCATCTCTTTTACCAGGAGGCCGAACAGCTCATTTTCGATTTAAAATACCAATTAATGGAGATGATAAATTTGTATTCAATATCGGGAAACAAAGTGCCGAAGTCGCCCTTCTTAGAGAGTGCAAGTTGATTACATGGGACGAAGCAACAATGGCAAATTGTAGACATAGAAAATGTTGAAACAACTTTGAGAGATATCACAAATTGTGACAAAATCTTTGGTGGAAAAGTTGTAGTCTTTGGAGGTGGTTTTCGCCAAACGTTACCTATAATAAGATCGGGAAGCAAAAGGGATTTCATAGAAGCAAGTTTGGTAAAATCACGGAAAATTTGGTCAGTGGTTGAGAGATTGGTTTTGACAGAAAACATGCGTGCTAAAGAAGATCCATCTTTTTGCGAATACTTAATGCGCGTGGGCAATGGGACAGAAAAATATGTTGTTGACAATTCAATTGAAATTCCAAAAACATTCCTTGTCCCATATACAAATGAATTACAATCTTACAATTCATTAATTGACATAGTTTTCCCAGATTTAATGAACTTCAGTTGTGATCCTTATTTACTCATGAAGAGAGGTATATTGACACCAAAGAATGAATACTTGGATGAAATTAACAACACCTTAATTGCTAGATTTCCTGGAGAGGAAAAATATTATGTCAGTTATGATGAGTTGCTTGATTCTACTTCCCCCCATATTTTGCTGACTTCTTGCATACTATCTCGGTACCTGGTCTACCTCCTCACAAGTTGATCCTAAAAAAGAATTGCCCTGTAATGTTGCTGAGGAATATTAATCCTACAGAAGGACTATGTAATGGTACACGGTTAATATGCGATGACTTTCATGATCATGTTATACATTGTGTCATTGCTTCTGGGGAACACTTCGGTAAACATGTTTTCATACCAAGGATCCCACTTGAAGCCTCAAAGGATGAAAAATGCTCAATCCCATTTAAACGCCACCAGTTCCCAATCAAAGTGTGTTTTGCAATGACAATAAATAAGGCACCGGGGCAAACATTTGATTTTGTAGGGATTTATTTGAGACAACCAGTATTTTCTCACGGTCAATTATATGTAGCCTTATCAAGAACAAAAAAAAGCAAATTGTGTAAAGATGTTAATTTGCAATAATCATCGGATACAAGTTCTACAAATGTCACCGATAACATTGTTTATGAAGAAATTCTGACTGAAGCCTGTCGGCCAAACAATTTATCCTACTAGGTTATTTCTTAAACTATTATTTCTCCACACTGTCACTATTTTGAGCATAACTAAAACTCTGCAGTCTATTTAAATGTAACAGAACTACTGCTATGGATCCAATATTTATAGTACAGTAGATAATTATTATTATTAGTATATCAAAACTTGATTACCATGAATGAGGTTGTTGCAGTACTTTCTTTCTTTGTTGTTATGTGTTTTCAACCGTGAATAAACTATATGATCTGGACTCTGCAATTTATTAGTTATTATGTGAGAAAACTTTGCTTTAGATTAAGTTTAACAAGAAGAGTTAATATGGACATTAGAGTGACACCTGAATTTTAAGCAAAATTCAGCGTGTTTAGTCTATTGCACATTTGATGTGATCGTTTGTAAAACATTACATATGTATTGAATAAAACTATAATGCTTTCTTGTGAAGTTGTTTTATCTATCTATCTATATTGTGGAGAATAGTTTTTTTTTTTTTTTTTTTTTTTTTTTTTTGCATTTTCATCTACCTATTATTGTGTGGTTAGTTAGGAGTAATATAAGAAAATTCGAACAGTGGTCACGATGCAAAAATGTCATGCCATAAATTTTAGCTAGATGCTGCATGTGTTTTGAATTTGGAGTATACAGAATGCCATTTTTATTTTGCTATTATTTTCAAAATACACAAAGTTACAAATCATTTTTTTTTTGTTTTAACCTGATGATGCTAAGTGATTTTTACGTAAAGATTATTTATATTAAGTTCTTTTATCTGTATGAAGTTTTATCTTCTTTGTTCAGATGGCATTATGTGTCAAAGATAATTATCCATCAGGCTATTGGATGTTGGTAGCCTTGCTTTTACCCAGCCAGACTCATTTGATATGGTTAGCTATGCTTTTCACATCTACCTGGATATGATTTCCATTTTCGCTTAATGTTCATTCACTTTCTGATGATACATGATGCTAATTCTTTAGTTTAGTGCATTCCCTCTGTCAAGTTCTGTAATTCCATTCTGTTTGTTAAACATTCTTAGTAGCAGTATGTTTGACACACCTCAACTCAACGCTTCAAAGCCTTCATCTCAATTTAAGATGTTTGGCACACTTTGTTAAACAATAGTACATTATGCCCCATTATCCAATCAAATATAATTAAAAATGTAAATCAAGACTTGAATGTGATGTCTTTTCTACAAAGTTTGAAATCTAGCCATAACATTTATTAGTTTCTACCATATAGTTAGCTCAACTGAATTTTTTCTTCAACTTCACAATCAATCAAACTGTTTTCATATTTTCATATTATTCAGTTTTTTTTTTTTTTTAAATAGTCCCCTTTAATTTGTTGAACTCCCCAGGCTATTGATTTTGCAACTGTTGCTGCATTTTTGTTGGAAGCTCTCCAATCTCTCAGAAAATCAAGCATGGGAAGTAAAGGAAGTACGCCAAATATACTTCTTGTACTTGTTCTCATTAACATGCCTTTTTTTATTACACTGTACACATTTGATGGCCACCCTTTTATTAAAACAGTATGCCAATATGTACTTCAATTTTCTCAGTGGTTGATGATGAAATGAGTATTGGAGATGAAGAAAGTGATGAGATTCTAAATATGGATTTGGAACAACAAATATCCAAAGCAATTGATCCAAGTTTTCTTCTATAGTTCGTTAAAATCTAGGACATTTTTTGCTGAAGACTGGAAAAGCAGCAAAAGAAGAAATAAAAGGCTTCAATTGAAATATAGTTACTGAGCACAAGGTTTGTGTTGTGGCCTCTAAGCTCCTCTCAAAGGTATGCCCTTATGTATGGCGCTATTCTGTAAAATATTCCATACTGTAGAAATCGGTACTCTTTTTTGTCGTCATTTTATTTTTATTTTTATCAATATGATGAAATGTCTTGTCCAATTGTTATTTTAACATGAAGTTTATAATGTAGTTGCAAGATTGGAATAATAGAAGGCAGTTTACATCTCATACTGACTTCCATGCTGATGGTGTCAATGAACACTTCATCTCTATGGTAAAATTGTTAACAGTTGAAAATTGATTTATGTTTTTCTTTGTTGCTTTTGAATTTTTTTCTTTTAAAGTTCAGTAGTCACTTATTTGAATATGAATACTTTCCTCCCAGGCAATGATAGAAAATACTAGAGCTAATGATATACTAAAACAATCTCCCTTCTTGGTGCCATTTATCAGCAGAGCTAAAAATTTTACCGTGAGTGGTGATTCAGTTGTAACTTTCTTCTTCAATTTACTAGATCTAGCCTCTTCAAGATATTTCTACTTTAATTTATGAAAAACATGCCTAATTATTGAGTTAGCTATTAATATGGTTTTTAATAAATCCCAGTCAAAGCTTGGTTCTTCCAGAGAATGGAATGGGAATCATGCTGTTTTGGCAAGGCATAGACTCAGAATAAGAATAGACCATATTTTGGAAGATGCTTTTAATCAGTTGAATGCATTATCTGAGGATGATCTCCGTGGACTGGTGATGCCCTTTTTGTTTTTTGATCATAGATCTTGTAATTTGGATTGTTCTAATGCAAATATATACAGATATATGTATTGGATATGTAGAAACTTATTCCGTTGTAGGAAAGTTTCACATTGTCAAAAAGATTAAGTGTTTATTAATAAATAAACTTAAAAAAATATATGATTTATATATAAAATACTAAACACACACCAACCCAATTCAATCACCAATATGATTAATTGTTAGGCGTAGTTTTCTAGGCCAAGTCAAGAATATTAAAGCTGCCTTAAGAGGTGGAACATATTAGAGGCATGTCACTTGCTCGGAGAACGTTGATGATCAAGCTCATTATATGGATCAATTACAAGTCCATTCACCCCGTGTCTCAGAACTGCTGCCTTTGCAAGTTTAAGAACCCAATCTATATTTGGTAGAGAATCATTTTCACACTTGATCCACAGTTTACCTTCTCTATTTACTTGAATGATGAAAGGTAACATAAAAGATTCAGTAATATATGACAATGAAAACAAATTAAAAATTGGTATATGTACTTCAATTCTTAAACAAGCTTTAGACAACATTCATAAGATCTATGCATGGCCTGCCCTCTAAATTTAATCGTACACATTGTAAATATAGGATAATGCCACCAAAAAATTTAAGATCAGAAAGAATCAATGACAGTCATATACTCATATCCAACACAATCTTCCTCTTTTTCTTTTGGTGACACTTCACATCCACTGGATACTGAAGTAGTCTCATTAGTTTACTAACAAAATATAGGTTTCCAATGAATGTTATCTACCAAAATGTTCACACTTCATAGAAAAATCACAGTTTTGTCACCTCCCCATCACTCCCATCTCTGGCATTTAAAGAAATGGAAGTGATGAAGCAATTGCAACTCTATCTCTTTAAATGTAAATATCAATGCAACATATATGAACACAAAAGTGAATAGTAAAGATAAACAATCACATTGAGTAAAAGAATATCACTGTTGAGTTTCATTTTAAACCATCTCCAAAAGTTATCAAATTTCCTGCTTGTTTTACCACAGAAACCAGGATATCAATTTAGCTGAGTATGACTTATTAAGACTTCAGCTTTCTCTCTTGTTAGTTTGCCTTGAATTCTCTACATTTGCTTAGTTTAAAAGGTCACTTTGGTGTAATTATCAAAGGTTTTGCTTCATCGCTCTATCTACTTTACATGTTCTCATCAACATCTGTGAATATCTAACGAAAAATTGCAACATATGAACCATTAAGAATCTGCAGAGATTTACCATTTACAGAAAACACCAATTACCACTTTATTGGATTTTAGGATTGCAATGAATACTTGGCAACTACATTATTATTAACTTCATGTTAAAATAACAATTGCACATGACATTTCATATTGATAAAAATAAAAATAAAATGACGACAAGAAATAGTACCAATTACTACAGTATGGAATATTTTCCAGAATAGGGTCATACATAAGGGCATATACCTTTGAGAGGAGCTCAGAGGCCACAACACAAACCTTGTGCTGAAGAAAGTCCACATGATGCCTCTTCGTAGTAAATCTATCGGTAGTATATTTGTTGAATTTAGTTGGAGGCAAAGGATTCAACCATAGAATTTGCCACAAGGCCTAAAGAAGAGAGGCAAAACACACTTAAGAATTAGCACAAGAAGAAATGAGAAACTACACAATATTAACCTTTATCCTTGAGCACAATGTAGGGCAAGATTCCAACAATCTATAAGTAGGGGATGAACAATGGAGCATGTTAAATTTAAAAAGTGAACTACCACAACACTAATTTATTAATCTGAAGCATAAATAGTTTAGTTAATGTTAACTCAAGTGTTATACATCTATTATTGAATCTTAGTCATGTGAGGCTTATCCTATGAGAGGCTGCGAAATTAATTGATGTGGTCTTCACACAGTGATCACAATTCACAATGTTTCGAAACTAAGATTGTGAACAATAACCTTAGAATGTAATGGCATGTGGATCACGTGTCAGCATTCATCCAAAAAGAATTAGTACTGCATATTCCATGAACCTAGGGTGAATTAGTTATATGAGCCTTCATAAATAATTCACAAGTCAGATGAGCATTTACTTCAAAGCTGATGAACATTACAATCATAAATATTGATCATAGTTATGATGCACGTTAATCACAATTCACAAAGACAAATGCAATTACTTTTTGTTCCGACACTCTACATGCTTGATCACACAAGGGCTCATTATATCATTTCCCCTCTATCCATCCTAACACCCTTAGTCATGTGAACAGAATAGCTAAAACCTTCTGCATTATTTATTAAGATGCTCAGTAACTATATTCCAATTGAAGCCTTTTATTTCTTCTTTTGCTGCTTTTCTAACAAAAAAGGTCCTAGATTTTAACATAACTGTAGAAGAAAACTTGGATCAATTGCTTTGGATATTTGTTGTTCCAAGTCCATATTTAGAACCTCATCACTTTCTTCAGCTCCAATACTCATTCATCATCAACCACTGAGAAAACTGAAGAACAGATTGGCATACTATTTTAATAAAATGGTGGCCATCAAATGTGTACAGTGTAATCACAAAAGGCATGTTAATGAGCCCAAAACCAGGAAACCAGGATATCAATTTAGCTGAGTATGACTTATTAAGACTTCAGCTTTCTCTCTTGTTAGTTTTCCCTGAATTCTCAACATTTGCTCAGTTTAAAAGGTCACTTTGGTGTAATTATCAAAGGTTCTACTTCATTGTTCTATCAAACACACAAATCCTCATTAGAATTCTAAAAACCAACAACTCTCATTTTTAAAAAACTACAAATCCTTATAGAATTCAAACACACAAATCCTTATAGAATTCAAAGTCACAAATCCTTATAGAATTCAAAGTCACAAATCCTGAGAAGTGACAGGTTGGGACTAATTACCTTTTAAAAAACCAACAACTCTCATTTTTAAAAAACTACAAACCCTTATAGAATTCAAACTCACAAATCCTTATAGAATTCAAAGTCACAAATCCTTATAGAATTGTAATTCACAAATCCTGAGAAGTGACACAATGGGACTAATTACCTTTTTCTATTTTTCTAAAATCTCTCTGATTGGACGATATGCAGTTGCCACACATAAATTTTGCAATAACAAAGACATACTATATTAGAATCCATACTCTCAAAGAAAAAAAAACAATATTAGAATCCAAAAGAACAAAGAATTCACAGTACAAACAGAAAATAATAAATACCACATTACCTTAAGAAGAAAAAATTCAGAGTAAGGGAAAAATTAAAAAAACCAACCACTCTCATTTTTATAAAACTACAAATCCCTATAAGATTCTAACCCACAAATCCTTATAGAATTTTAACTTACAAATCCTTATAGAAAAACCTAATTCACAAATCCGTATACAATTCTAACTACACCATTAGTCTACCCAAAACACCAGTATATTAAGCCATTGCCCACTGGTTAGAGGTACAAACCTAAATTATTCTGAAGCACAGCATCAAAGTCGGAGACACCTAAATTTTTCTACAGCACAGAAATTCCTACAGGTATGTTTCTGTATAGTTATGTCCAACCTCCATTAACCTACCTAAAGCCTTCCCCTCTCTGTTTAGCCTCCCAGTCATATCACACTGGCGATCAGCCAGCCCCACCTGTACTTCCATTGACCTCCCGCGATTCTTCACCGCCTCACCACCATTCTCCATCTTGCCTTCAAGAAAAAGAGAAAATGGAGAATGGAGATTGTTGCGTCCTTTTTTTTTCTTTATTTCTTCTTTCTTCTTTTGTGTCGCCGTTTGAGTATAGTAGTTATTTTATACTCCGTATATATTAAATCCTAATATTTGTTTATTTATTTATTTATTTTGAAAACAATACCAAACTCTAAAAATCAAATATTCAAAAATTTCTACCTAATCTATGAATTTCTATTACTCTTTACTCTTGTGGCAGCAGGATATTAAACATGACAACTGAATTCAAGTTAATTGATATTGATATGCAAACAAAAAAATGGAGTTGTAAAGTTCGTATTATTAAGAAAAATGAACCAAAATTTGCTATTGCAACAAAGGGGAAAAAGTACATGCTCATTGTCCTTGAAAATGAAAGTGTAAGTAATTCATAAAACATAATCTATCTTATTATTATTATTATTATTATTATTATTATTATTATTATTATTGGTGTTGTTGTTGTTGTTGTTGTTGTTGTTGTTATTAATATATTATTATTCTTATTATTATTATTTCATTTATCAAATGCATAATCATAAATGATATATTTAAATGTAGGGAACTCGAGTTCAAGCAACAGTGTTTGATTATGACATTCCAATGTATGATATGGTTCTAGAACCAAACTCATGGTACAATATTTCAAATGCCACCGTGAGACCCCCGCGATCTGATTTCAAAGTTGTAGATCAAAAATACAACTACACTTGGATTCTAAATGCTAGGACCAGAATACTAGCAATTGACAATGTTGACACGACAGTGGCTCCAATTGAACAAGTTTATACACCATTCGAAGAATTTTATCAATGCATGAAAACTTCTAGAGAAATGTGTAAGTTTATTTTTTACTATATCATTATAACAATATCTATTCTAATCATATATATTCTAAATTATTTATCTTCATCCTCTATTGACAGCAATTGTAGCAATTGTCATTGACAAACTACCAAAAGAATTTGTCTCAACAGCTAATGAAAATCAAAAAATCAATGACTTCATTTTTGTAGATGAAAAGTAAGTCCTCCACTCCATTTATACTCTTAAATTATATATATATATATATATATATATATATATATATATATATATATATACTATACTATACTATACTTAAGGGATATAGTTCCATAAGTTATATTGCCTTTAAAATGCCTAATGTTCAAATAAAAAAAAAAAAAAAAAAAAAAAAAAAAAAAAAAAAAAAAAAACAGGTTGAAGCCAATCATATTAACTACTTGGGGAGGATTTGTTGACAAAGAGGGTATTCAAATCACTCAAGAAATTGAAGCGGGAAACTACCCTGTAATATCTTTGGATTACATCACAGTGGTTCACTTCAAAGGTAAATCATATTTCATTATTAATATGATTTAAAATGTTTTAAATACCTAATCTTATATTATCTCATTCATTGAATAAACTAGGCATTTCTCTATCCACAAGAACCCATTCAACAATAGTGGTTGAACCAAAGGTACCTAGAGCAGAACACCTAAAACAATGGTATACTTCTATACTTGTAATAATTTATGTACATGCAAAATATATCATTATCTTGCGTAGCTATATTGAAAAACACATTATTAAAAATGTCTATGTAGGGCGAAAGAACATTGTGACACACTTGAAGCATTGAAAAGATGTCGAGACTACAACAATGCTGCAATCAAACTTGCAAATCCAGAAAAAGAAGAAATTAAAAAAATATCGACCGTTCCACCATCCATTAATCCCGTAAGTAAAATACTTATTGAGCATTCTTTAAATATATTTACTCAAAACTAATACTCCCTCTGTCCCATTTTGCATGTCCTGTTTACTATTCATTGGTCAATCCAACTCTTTCTTCATTGCTTATTTTCTTTAGTAATTTTTAATTATTTTTAAATTTGATTTTTTATGTTTAATAGTACTTTTAATGTAGTTTCTAAATATATAAATTTTATATACTAAAAATAAATTTAATATTATGAAAAAATGAAGTAAAAATAGCTTCAGTCAAGCCTCGTTAAACGAACCAGACAAACAAAATGGGACGGAGGGAGTATAAATTAACAATCACTTTCATTTTATAGTCTCGACCTGCTTGGATTAAGGGCAAAATCAGCATTAACCTTGACAACAACAACACTTGGTATATAAGATGCACAAAAAAGGTTAGTACAAAGTGACCAGCAATTTAACTGTATGCATTGTGGTGAAAAAAGAGAGCGGTGGGTACTCCAAGGTTAGTATCAATTCTACAAACCAATTTAACAAAAAATACACACACACACAAGATTAAATACTATACTCATTCATACCAATTCCAAAAATACGAACTACAAAATGCACAGGTGCAAATTGGATGTGGAAATTGTTGATGAAACTGGGCACATTGCGGCATCAATATTCGGACTACTTGCAGAGTCATTGTTGTTACATTCAAGTAAACAAGTTATGGAACTAGAACAAGATGTACTATTCATGAACCTTCTACAAATATATTAATATTTCGTTTAATTCTATCACATGAGAATATATGGCACACATCTCATAATGAATGAAACATGTAGGGGAAAAGACTACCACTGCTAAATATCAACAAGCGCCTACAAGATCAAGAGTTCGTTGTACAACTAAGATCTCAGGCATATACACAACAAGGCAGATCCACTTCTTCCTACAGTATAATCTCATTGCATGATGCTTCCCACTATGATATTACAATTAACACAATTGAACATGGCGCACTACCAAATCAAAAGAAGAGGATGTGTACTGAAGGTGAAGATCAAGAGAATGACAATGCCCCCTTCAAGAGGATTAAGAAGGCTTAGAGAAATTTATTAAACCAAATGTAGATTTTATTTACACTATTATTTTTAGACTAGCATTATTTACACTATTATTTTTAGACTATGTATTTAGAAAATTACAATCAATTATTTTAGTGACAATTATAATCAATCATAATTGCATTATCTTACATTCGCACGTTTATATTATCTATTTAAATATGCAAATTCAACATTTGATTATCTATTTGTATGACCAACTCTAATATAATCTTGCATTGATATACTTAAAGTACTTATATAAAAACATAAACATTGGACATTATCTCAATCGCGCAATGCGCGTGAAAAACTAGTATATATATATATATATATATATATATATATATATATATATATATATATATATATATATATATATATATATATATATATATATATAGAGAGAGAGAGAGAGAGAGAGAGAGAGAGAGAGGTAGCATTCACATGCAAACACCCTTAAAATACAAACCTATGGACAAATATGGGCTATTAAATTAGATTAGATTAAGGGATTAGATTTAAGTGGAAAAAAATAAGTCAGCATCATAATCAAATATTAAAAGGGCAAATCAGACAATTTTATGGAATCTTAATTACGGTAAAAATAGGATTTTGATATTTAACCTAAATTAAAATAGACTACTTAAAGAAGGATTATATATTCTATGATACACGGCACTCCCACCCCACCCACCACGCCAACGCCAAACAACTTACAAAGGAGAAACTCCGGCGATCAACGGCAAGCAACGAATGAGAAGTAGCAGAGGCTAAAATGGATTATACGTCGCCATCACTACCAGGTAATTATCCCAACTTCATTACAATAGGTGTAGGATAGAGTGTGAGTAATTATTGAATAGTATGTGGATAAGTAAATTTATGATTCAATCATTGTGTGAATATGATAAAAATGTACTGGGGAAAACGTATGCAAATAAAAGTAATGGGAAACCCTATTCATGAAAAAGAGATGAACACTGTGATTTTGGTAGCAAAAAACGCCAGTAATTACCCTTGCACACAGACGGATAGTGTGGTGCACACATACCAGCCCACACCTTTTTTGGCGATAACACATAAAAAACTAAACGGTAGTGAATGAATGCCACAGACAAAGAAGTAGTTAGCGCGCACACAATAGAAACCCCCGTAAGGTTGACACAACAGACATACACAGTATTAGACACTTAGGCCAGGGTTGTGTCGTACCGTAGTGTAAATAGATCTCATGCACGCATCTGGAGCCCTCCATGCACAAATCTAGAATCCACCGTAATACTAATACAGTCATACGACATTAATTATAGACGTAGTACGCGTTTCTGAGGTCATGCACACAGTTTAGGCTAATCGAGCACAAAATCGAGACCCCATATAAAGTGGCTGCGAAAAAGACATACACAGTAACAGAAGAGAACACCCATCGAAACAGACAGAGTATACCGTGCACATATTTAAATACACCATTAATACAACTTTCATGCTAGAGCACGTAATTTATAATTGGAGAACAACTCTAACATGTATTTGTTGTGATGAATATGTGAAGATCAATGTAGACACAGTGTACAAGAATGTGAAATGGGAATAGGCGAAGATGGTGCAAAATACTGGAGACCTGCAACCTAAAAAGAGAAGACACCGTACGAAGGACAGCGATTCGAATCAGTAGAGGTTGGGATTGATTTCTACCAAGCATACGCTAAGGAGGCAGGATTTGATGTTAGGCATGACACAAAGCGTAGAAATCAAATGGGGGAAGTGTCAATTAAATACATGTTGTGCTCACGAGAGGGTTACAAGGCCGAAAGGAAAGACTCCCAAAATAGCTCAAATGAACGAAAGAGATGGCGGAGAGTGTCCAACAGGATAGGCTGTAAGGCACGTATGGTAAGGACAAAGTGTGACACTGGCGAATACAAAGTCCACGCAATCGAGCTGCAACATACACACTGCCTATGCTTAGAACAGGGAAAACCTTTTTAAAAGATAAATAGGCAACTTCACATCGGCCACAAAACCTTTTTGGCTCACTGTGCAAAGGAAAACATCAGTCCCACAAAAGCTTTCAGACTATTCAAAGAAATGGTGGGAGGTTTTACGGATGTAGGAGCAACATGCATTGACTTCTGCAATTTTAGGCGCAACCTATTGGCCTATATAGCTAAGGTAGATGCCCAAATGGTGATAGAAGACATGTTTAAAAGAAAAGAGGAAAACCCGGACTTCTATTTTGATTTCGACATAGACGAAGAAGCTTAATTATCTAGGTTATTCTGGACAGACGTTGAATCTCGGAGGAATTATGCATGCTTCGGCGATGCCATGTCATTCGACGCTACGTACAACACAAACAGGTACATCTCGTATTACATTAAATATGATGACCACTGTCTGTGCATGCATGGTAATAATCGTGTGCGCATAAGAGGATAATGTTGAAAAAAATGAACACGCGTGCGTCAGCAGCGTGCAAGATGCAAGTAGTACAACCATAAGAAATGTGTTCAATACTAATTCCAACCGTGCTTACATTGCAGGTACAAGTTAGTTTTCGTCCCTTTCACAAGGGTGGATAACCACAAAAGATGCATTACATTTGGTGCGGACTTGATTGTGAAAGAAGATGTAGAGTCGTATGAGTTGCTAGTAAAGAAGTTCAAAACTACGATGGAATACACACCAACATGTAATATAACTGACCAAGATCCAGCACTAAAGATAGTAGTGCCACAAACTATGCCAACAACAAGGCACAGATTCTGTATGTGGCACATTATGACAAAAGTTGGGGAAAAGGTAGGGGTTTCTTTGTGGCATAACATGGACTTCAAGAAAGCACTGAATATTACCATATGGGATGACACGTTGACCATAGATGATTTCGAGAGAAAATGGAAAAAACTTATGAAAGACTACAATCTTGAAGAACATAGGTGGTTTGGCCAGTTGTATGAGACGCGCACATCATGGATACATGTGTACTTCAACGACATACTAATGGGAGGACTGCTCAGGACAACATCAAGATCAGAATCAGAAAACAACTATTTTGGAAAATTTACAAACCACTATTGCAGCTTGGTAGAATTCATAGCGCAATACAACAGTGTCATCGGAGAAAAGATACATAAACAGAAAAGACTCAACGCAGAGAATGGAGGTTCGTACATGAAACTAAAACCCCTTTGAGTATTGAGAAGCACGTTGCTAAAGTGTACACCATAAACATATTCTATGAATTCCAATAAGAAGTATGGGAGGCCAGTTTCACGTGTCACATCACCGACAAAAACAACGTAGGTGATACATGGACTTACAAAGTTGAGGAAACAGGTGGAAAAATGTTTGAACTAACAGAAATTTCAAAAGTGGCGAAAATAGAGTGTGCATGCAAGAAATTCAACCGTGTTGGTATACTATGCAGGCACGTGCTAGCTGTTATGAAGGCAACAGGGTATGTATCAATCTCACAAAAGTATATTGTTCCACGATGGACACGAGACGCATGTGCACACTCACTGTACAGTGTACCATGGGCAAAAAGAACAAATATTGCCACAACAAATGAAGCAACAAAAGTAGCCAATCAACTTTGGAGTGAATTCTACAACTGCATGGGATTAGTGAGTGGGTGGCCTAAGAAAATGGACCACATGTTGGCAACATTGCAACAATTGAAAAACGATCTACAAACGAAGAGGCAGCAAACACAAGAGAGTGGCAACAATGAATCTATGTTTGAAACACTACTAGGATCAAGCAGACCAGGAGACATACAAATAAAACCCCTGAAAGTCGCAAAGAACAAAGGAAGTGGGAAGCGACTCAAAAACAACAAAGAGAAAGCAATCACAAAGAATCAAAAGAAAGAAAAAAAAGGACGTGCAATATATGCGACCTCCTAGGACACAACAATTGCACATGTCCAGATAAACTAGCACAAGACGAAGCTTAGAATACTCTTTATTTCAAAAATACTGAACAATGCAATGCAGATTACAATTATAAACCGTACTACATTATTTATATGAAGCATACTTGTTATTAATAAGACATTTTGTATTAAAAACAAAAGGGTACATACCATGCACACAAAGAAAATAAGCATGCGCACACATTTTGGTGGGACAAAATAAACTCAAACACAACGAACAAAAGACATAAACGTGTTCGAAATTCAAGAAAAACATAACAGCAGACATCTGAGCACACTTTAACCAACATATGCGCATACACATTCTACGGGGTAGTAAAGAGGATAACGTGCAAGTAGCTAAATGAATCAAAATCCAAAAATAACGTAACCAGTGCACAGGTGAACCCACATATTCGCACAAACATTCTAGGGAGTAGTAACGAGGATACCGTCCAAGTAGCTAAATTAATAAGCGTTCAATATAAGGAAAAACTGAGTAAATAGCACAAGGCCACAGTAGCACATGAATGTGCAGACAACACCAGTTGAGAACAACATACACTCCCAAAACAATGCCAAAGAAAAACAACTACTAACCCAAAACCCAAAAATGAGCACAGTTATCAATATCCGTGTGCACACAACATCAAAAAGCCGAACATCAGTAACTAAATAGGCCGCATATCTACACGAGCGGAAGAGGAGCAAATATGGACTGGTACGCTCGAGAAAGATTGCGCTGCCTGTGCACATTATATTCAGAACTCACAATCTCCGACATGTAACATAGCCTAAGCTTGTGCAAAGTAATCGTGTCCCCCTTCAGTAGACCGCACTCCCAATCACGAACACACTGGCCAACATACGACTCCATATGCCGCAGGAGAAAAAACCCCGCAATCAATCTTATTCTTTGAATAACGCCAAAAACAGTCAGTCATCTAAACATCAAGTAGAAACTACACTAGAGTCTACTATCTCAGCTACGCACTACAACTAAACTCGTGCGCTATCAGTTACTGGGCCCACCTGAAAGGGGTTATAAAAACAAGTAGAAAATAAACCCGTTAGCACGAATGCTAAGTATAAAACCACTCAACCATGTAAAGTACTATAGACATAGATTTTAAAAATCATTTGGCAAGCACACATAATCTTAAACACTTTCAACACTTAAACGACAATCTCAACATACTCATAAACAACTCTATATGCTTGCAACCTAAACATCACAATATCATGCTTTCTCAAGTACTCAATCTAAACACAAGTCTCATGCTTCAACAAATATCTATAAACATAGCTCAATATACAATCTCATGCTATCATGCCAACTCATCAATCAATAACAAAGTTGTACATCTCAACATGCTCTAAATGCAAATCATGCAAGTCATATGATAAGAAAAGTCATGATGCTATAAGTATATAAATATATATACTCTCTCTCATAAAAAGAATTCTTTTTCTTTGGAGGTTTCTGTTGAGTCACAATGACTCACTTTTCTCTTCTTTCTCTTGAGTCACACAGACTCACTTTCTCTTCTTTACTCGCGGGCGAGGCAGGAACTTCACCATGTGTGAATGGACCTGTCCGGGCTCGGTATCTAGCCGGCCTAATACTCATCTGGCCTACGGAACCACCCTCTTGGTTCTCTACTCAAAACTCTGTGGAATCAAGTATCGTACTTGTCAGTGTGCACACCCCCTAACTAGGATTCCAAGCCCGGCGGGTAGTATCCAACCTAGTAACTCGGGAATATCGACCTCGTTACTTCATAAAATCTGTCGGCGCACAATATTTGTTTCTTTTCTCAAACTTTCTTTCTTTCTCTTTTCTTCCGAAAGGACATAGTCTTAACGGGCCTCCGAAAATACTATTTTCCTCACAATAGATAGTATATATATATATATATATATATATATATATATATATATATATATATATATATATATATATATAACTCATGCAACTTCTTTCTCATACCACAAACTTTACTTATGCAAGCTCATGCACATTATTCTCAATCAACTTCTCTTTCTCACAACTTTGGAAATCAAATATCATGCAACTTCTCAATGCAAATAGATAATGATTTTCCAAAATAGATATAGGTTTTTGAAATAGAACTTAGGCTTACTTAGAGTCAATGATGCACTTTACTCAAATGAAAAGCTAAGCATGCTCTTTACTGGAAATTACTCAAATTCTCATTCTCTGTAAACTATGAAAATATACACTGCTCATACCAATTTCTCAAATGCTTAGCAAAACTTCTCAACAAAATACCAACAAGTATTTAGGCATGCTTCTCAATAAAAAAATATCAAGTGTTGATCATGCTTTTCAACTCAAATTAACAAAACTCATATGTCTTTATTTTTCCTTTACAATATAACATTTACAAAACACTACAAATACTGAGCATTCATTTCTCACAACAAAATCCAACTATAAATCATGCTTTAAAACTCCAAATTCAACGAAACTAACTTCTACTAGTGCGTCGTAACGAGCCCGAGTGTCTGAGCCTCAAGGGCCCACGAGTCCCGGTCCGAACAACGTGTAGCTGAGCCACAGAGGGCCCGACCTGAACTGGCTTTGGCCTAGCAGAGCTTGGTGACGGGGCTAGGGTAGCCTCGCCACATGGCTCTGCCAAGCCGCGGTGCAAGGCAACGGACCGTGCCAAGGTCAATTTCCCTGGTCCGCTGCTCAACGGAGCTTACCAACGGACCAAGCCAGGGTCCATTGGTAAGCTCCATTGGGTGATTTGGTGCACCAAACACCTTCTTCTTCACCTGTACACAAAACCAGTGCAATCCAACACTTCTAAACCTCAACAAATCAATCATAGATCAACAATAACTCACAAATAGCTCAACAACAACATTTATCTAGCATTTCTACACATCTATTTCTCATTCTAGCATTTCACAAAGTCAAAATATAGTTTGGGAGTCCATGATTTATACCTGAGCTTGTTCTTCTTCCTTGTATGGATCCCTTCCTCCTCTCTACTCAACTTCCACCACCTTCACTTCCTAAACTCCACAAACAAACCACCCAAACAACACACAAAGATGGAACCTCAGAGATTGAAGCAAAGAAGATGAAAACCAAAGGATAAGATGGAATGAATGGATGAGAATAAGGCTTGGGAGACTTACTGTAATGCTTCTTCTTCTAACAGAGAACTCAAGGGTGGAGAGGAAAGGAAAGAGACCAGGAAACAACAATGAAATAGGGAGGTATTTATAGGGTCCAAAACCCTAGGAAGATTACCAATGATTGTGGAGGTTAAAATGGTAACTTAGCTTGGCTTTTAGCATAGATCAACAAAGGTTTTGTAGAAAGCTTGTGGTTTACCTTGCATCATGGACCATAGTCTAAAAAGATGATTTTGAATAACTTGGGGTCAAAATAGATTTTCTAAAAATAGTTTCTAGTTAAAACACTTGGTTCAAGTTTCACAAGTTCCTTTTCTGTTTCACTCAGATTGACTTTTCGGGTCAAAACTTGGTACATAAATATACCCAAAATTTTAGGATTTTTGGAATAGAATAAATCTTGGTGCTGAATTTATTTTAAAACTTGGTTTAAAATATTTAATTCAAACACCGTTTTCAAAATAAAATTTTGAAAGAGTGAAAATAGCTATTTTGGAATTTTATAAAATAGAGTTTAGAAAAATTATTTTTGGCTTGTCACATGGAGGGACTGAAGTTGAGGCAGAATTAGGGGGTAAACATGGAGAGACTGAACTTCAGGCAGAATTAGGGGTGAGTAAGGGGGAAGTGAAGTTGAGACAAATTATGAACTTGGGAGTGAATTCGAAGGTGAATGAAAAGATACTTGGGAGTGGGATTTATGGCTCATTTGTGATGAAGAGGACATACGAGTATATGTGATGAAGAAAATTGCAAAGAAGAAATCATGTGCTGAAAAACGGAGTGGAAATTATGACTCATTTGTGATGAAGAAGGTGAATGAAAACATACTTGGGAGTGCATGTTGGCAAGTGGTATTCAATGGAGTTGAGGGCTATGAGATTAAAAATGGTAGATTTCAAATCAAGGTAAAATTACAATTGAGAACATGTTCTTGTAGACTTTGGCAGTTGATTGGTATCCCATGTGCTCATGACATTTGTGCCATATTTCACAAAGGACATTGACCTGAAGAGTACATCCATGAATGGTATAGTAAGGAGCTATACTTGAAGACTTATGAGTATGTAATCCTACCATTGAATGGAGAAATGTTTTGGCCAAGAACAAAATGAGATAAGACACATGCTCTAGTTCCAAGGAAGATGACTGGCAGACCAAAGAAAAAAAAAAGAAAGCTTGAAGAGAATGAAAAGAACAAGAAAAAAATGAGTACAAATGTGAGTAAGTTGTCAAGGAAATGAAGAATAATGACGTGTCAACTATGCAAGGGAAAGGGCCATAACAAAAGATTTTGTCCTAGTTTGTCAAGTTAACAAGCAGAATCTGGTAGTTCTTCTGTTGTTAGATGAAGAGGAATGTCATCTATTGCTGTGAGGGGAAGAGGAAGAGGAAGAGTAAGAGGGACAATATTGTCTCAGGAAAGCACTGTTGCAATGTCAGGTAAATAGATTAACACAACACTTCATGTATATTGCTGTTAGGAGTGTTGGATTACTTGATAATGCTTTCTTTATTATTTGTAGGTTGCACACAGTGAAGGAGTTGGAATCATGAAGGTCACTTCATAGTCTGATGGAGTAACTTATTTTTGTGTAACAAATGATATATGTATGTTTTTAGTTGATGATTAGTGCATTTTGGCTATTGATTAGTTGTTGATTAGTGAATGCTTAGTGAATGATTAGTGAATCTTGGCTACTGATTAGTGAATGATTAGTGATTTTTGCCTACTAATGAATGTTGTGAATGATTAATGTATTGAATATCTTTACTCATCAATAAAGATGGTTTGGTTAACTTAATTTTCATGTTAATTGTCATATGGATGAATTTTGGCTACTATTCTATGCTCAATGTTAACTGCTATGGATGATATGTCTCACTTTATTGTGTGGCTGTTGCATTTTTGGACATGTTAGAGAACCACTGCATGGTCAATGTGGCTCAATGTTAACTGTTATGGATGATTTGTTTATCTTGATTGTGTGTCTCTTGAATGTGCAGTCAAAATGAAACATTTTTGCTACAAGCACCACAATTACAATCATAAAAACAACACACTTTTTCCTCAACACTTTGTTTCTTTTTTCATATCACTATACTCATTTACAATTAGGTCTCTCACACCTTTTATTTTACACCCCAAAGACAATACCAGCTTCTTTATGTCTTCATGCTCACATTCCCCCGTTCTTGAACTTTGATCCTTCCAAAGAAAAAACCCACAACCATTTCCGTCACGGACAAGTAAAATTGAAATAATCAAACAATTCAATAAAACCAATAAAATGAAAAAATAAACAGCAAAAATACATCAAATTAAGTTTACAGGGAAAAAACAACCCTAAATCATTGTTTTTGAACAATTGAAAGGAAAAAATGAAAAAAAAAAAAAAAACTGAATCAAAACCTATGAATAAAACGAAACAAACCTGAAAAAATAAAAATTCAAACAATTGAAAACTCAAAAATTAATTCAAAAATTTGAAAACCCCTACCTTCCATCTTTGACACCAGAAGAATTGTTTGTCCGAGTATCTAGTTGTGCAAATATGAGCTTTCAACCCACAATTACAATAAATACTAGGCTCGTACTCCATATTTGCACTCACCCATGATGAATTCGAGGAAGATGACATCTTCAACACTCTTGTACGCGGATGAATTCGAAGTAGGATCGGTAAGCTTCGATCCGGCTTCGTCGAACAGGAGAACTTCGTCGAAAAGGGCTTAGGGATTTAGTTATTAATACTTCAAATTATGGGGAATTGATATAAAATAAGTTCCACATTAGATAAACTAAAATAAGTTCCACATTAGGTGGGAATTAAGTGGGAAGGGAATCCCTTCCACCAAACGCCATGGTAAAGAATTCTAGGCGAAAAAAAATTAATGGTTTATGATTCGAAACATATGTTATGAAAGGTCAGTGTGCGACATGAACAATTTGATATTAATGGTGTAGGATGACACTTTAACCTTATTAAAATGCTTTTTGTAAAGCTTGATTATAATTAAATTAATTACTTTAAATAATACGGAATAGTAAAATAAAATCAAATCTCACCTTATATTGTGTCATATCACTAAAATTAACGATTAATTTTAACAATTGTTAATTTCTCACATATATTTTAATCGACATATTTATTATGAAAAATACTATTTGGACTCTCAAATTTTACTCCCTATTTTTATTCTCTTATTCAAAATTTTGATATTGATTTCTTTTTACTTACAGAATGGAGATAACTTATCAGCTCTTGCCACATCAAGAGTAGAAACAAAGGAATAAAGATTGAGAATCCATGTAGTAAATATGACCAAATAAAAGGGTCGATCTAATCATTCTCATCAGTACAAACTATAATTATTAAAAATTATAAGTTACAATATTCAAATGAAAGAACATTATAGCTCGAAATGTAATTATACTAAAATCTCTTGCATAGGGACTAGGGTTACGGCGAGTCTCTTCTAAAACCCTAGCAATTGGGCATCCTCCATCTTCCTCCGTATATTACAGTCTCATCTCCTTTCCTCTCCAAACCCTTCACTCCTTTTACACTCGGCGGAAGATGGGTCGTGTAATCAGAGCGCAGCGTAAGGGTGCGGGTTCCGTATTCAAGTCCCACACCCACCACCGCAAAGGACCCGCCAAGTTCCGGTCCTTGGATTTCGGCGAGCGCAATGGGTACCTCAAGGGTGTGGTGTCCGAGATTATTCACGATCCGGGTCGTGGCGCGCCGCTTGCTCGCGTCACTTTCCGCCATCCCTTCCGCTACCAGCACCAGAAGGAGCTCTTCGTTGCCGCCGAGGGGATGTACACCGGCCAGTTTGTCTACTGTGGTAAGAAGGCCAATCTCATCGTCGGAAATGTTTTGCCTCTCAGATCCATTCCCGAAGGTGCCGTAGTGTGCAACGTCGAGCACAAGGTCGGTGACCGCGGTGTCTTCGCTAGGTGTTCCGGCGATTACGCTATTGTCATCAGTCACAACCCCGACAATGGAACCACTAGGTATACGCTATTTCCGCGATTTCTATTCTGCCTGTACACGTATATAATCTGGCTCTTTGTTTTATGCGAACTTTTATATACAGTAATTTTTTTGGGTTTGAATTCAGTTTACTGCAAAATTCATCTTCTGCTTTGTTTAGTTCATGGTACTTTGAGTTTCTAGATTGTTTGTCTGACTGCCTTATAAGCTTTCCCTTGATTATGTGCTTGTATTATTTTGGCTGTGATGAACATTGATTTGCAGTTACAAAAACTGCACCAGATCTTTGATTAGTTGTGATTCTGGGTGGATTAAACATAATATTCACCTTTATGGATGTTGATGACAAACTGGAATATGGATTGTGGTTATAGGAAATGAATTTTGAAATTGTAGTCACTTGCCATTTGATGCAAAAGTATTTATATTTTTATAATGTCTAAATTAGTATTTGGTTGTATCAATGCCCAATCTATACAAGCACCCCTGATTATGGGATGGTTTTCCTTTCATTAATCACTATGTCTTTTTTATTTTTGGATGATGGGGGAAACCCCACAACCATTTTGAGTGAGTAAACTCCATCTTGTTACCCTAGCCAGCAATGGACTCAGCCTAGGTTACCCCTAGCTTACCGGCTCAAAGCAAGGGGTTACGAGCGTGGTTTTCTTGCCATCTTGGTTGGGGTTGTCCCTTAAGTTCTATTTCTTTTGGAGTTGAAAAGTGTTATGTCTATATTGAATCAAGCCATTGCTGAAGTAGTTAATTAGTTTGGACTTTGGAGAAACTGTAAATGGAAATTAGACTAGGCTGTCTATTGTTGAACTAATTGAAGTGCTTTGCTGGGAAAGTGTGCTTGTTATACTGCTAAGCATGAGATTGCTTGTTTTAGTGTTGAATATTGGGTTGATGTATTTATTTCATCAAGATTTGTTGACACATTCCTCCTTGACAGGATTAAGTTGCCATCAGGATCCAAGAAGATTGTGCCTAGTGGATGTCGTGCTATGATTGGCCAAGTTGCCGGGGGTGGGCGTACTGAGAAGCCCCTCCTTAAAGCCGGTAATGCCTATCACAAGTTCCGTGTTAAGAGGAATTGCTGGCCTAAGGTTCGTGGTGTTGCTATGAATCCTGTGGAGCATCCTCATGGTGGTGGTAACCATCAACACATTGGTCATGCTAGCACTGTTCGTCGCGATGCACCACCCGGGCAGAAAGTTGGTCTCATTGCTGCAAGGAGGACTGGTCGTCTTCGTGGTCAAGCTGCAGCTACTGCTGCTAAGTCTGACAAAGGTTCTTAGATTGATTATTTCTTATTCAGAATTCTTGTTAGTTTTTATTTTTGTTTTCCCTGGCCTGATTTACACATTAAGTGTGGCTTTAAAGCAGTTACAGTATAATTTTTCTTGAGTTTTCTATCAAAGTTATGTTTAAGGATTCAGATTCTGATGCTGTGCTTCCAACTGGTTATGCTTTTCTTGGAAACTTGTCATTTTTACTTTGTTGATGTTGCATAATCTTTATCAAAACTTTATATATCTTCCATAAAAGTAAGACCATATGAAAATATACTATATTAGATGATAATAATGAGGAATAAGGTCCAAATTGGCCATTGAATGTAACCTGAAAGTGCAATTAGGTCAAAAAAAGTGTAATTAAGTCACTGAACACTTTAAATTATACAATTTCATTTGATAGTAGGTTACCATCAATTTTAATAGGTTGCTTGCTTACGTGTGAGTTGGGATTTTAAATAATTTTTAATAATAAATGTAAATTAAAATTTGAAAAATTAAATTTTAATTAAATTAAATTTAAATAAATAAATAATAATATGATAAACATTGGAGTGGCGATCGGCCACCCCTATCCCCCCCCCACCTCCTTCGTCTCCAGCCACCCCTTCTCCCCCACCCCTGTCTCTGGCAGAGACGAAGGAGGGGGAATGGGAGGACGTGAGACGAAGGATCTGTCTTGATACGAAGACATACTCTCTCTCCGGTTAGAGACAAAGACAAATCTCTTCGTCTACCACTAGAGAATAGATCTTTTCGTTTTTGGTTAGAGACGAAGAGATTTGTCGGAGACAAAGGAGGAGGAGGTGGGGTTGGGGGGGCCACCTTAAAGGTTTATTTATTTATTTTAATTTTAATATATTTTTTATTTTAAAATTTATTATTAACAATGATTTAAAATGCCAATTCACATTCCACGTAAGTAGGTAACCTGTTGAAATTTGGTGGTATTTTGCTATCTTCCGCATTTTTTTTTCCCGTTCAGTGACTTAATTGCATTTTCATGTTACATTCAGTGGCCAATTTGAACATTATTCCTAATATAATAACAAATACACATTTCAATTTCAATCATCACTATGGTAAACCCAAATCTATTACAAATCATGCAAATCAAAACTACATCACTAGTACGAAAGAATGGAAAATGTTGAGGAGGTTGTTAAGGAATACGTACTTCTACTATGTTCCTTCTTCATTGTAGCAATCAATCGTCAAAATCCATAATGCTTTTTCATAGGAGTGTTAATTTTTATTTTTTTTTGGAAGAGTACGAGTAGGGAATTGTAATTCGTTGGGAAAATAAAGTAAGAATTCAAATTATATTGTTTGGTAAGGAGGAATATAG
Organism: Ipomoea nil; assembly: GCF_001879475.1. Classification (NCBI taxonomy): domain Eukaryota; kingdom Viridiplantae; phylum Streptophyta; class Magnoliopsida; order Solanales; family Convolvulaceae; genus Ipomoea; species Ipomoea nil. The sequence continues at coordinate 1,917,885 of NW_017617607.1, forward strand.
TCCGTAATTATTATTTATTATGAATGAGATAATATTAATAAGAATAATCAAGGGTAAAAAAGTCTTTTTCTTATTTTTTTCCTTTCTTTTTTTTCATTGAATTACAATCATACAAGGGTAGGTATGAATTGCAATTTAACAAAATGAGAAAATTACAATTTAACAAAATGAGAAAATTGCAACATAACAAAATGAGGAAATTGCAATTCAATGAAATTACAATTCCCTCCAACTGAACACTGTAATTCTGGTGACCAAAAAATTATGTTGTAATTGAATTGTAATTGCATCCAACTAAACGACCCATTAATGTTGGGGAATGAGAATTCCCTTTTTTATATGGCACAATAATGGGGGACAATTATTTTGTAACTAATTGAAAACACAGCCAATTTTATTCTTAAATCTTCATCTTTAGGGTGACTTTTGTACCCTACTATAAGGGGTTTGATACCAATTACTATATTTGTCTATTTTATTAATAGTAATAAAACAAATAAAAATATCATTGTCAATACTTTTTTTTTGAAGGTCAACCAATATATCATTGTCAATACATTCTCATTAAATTTATAATTTATTCACTATTTTCTCTATTTCTCAATTCTTTTATTTTAATTAAAAAATTGTTATCATTTATCTTTAGGGTGATTTTTGTACCCTACAAGTTTTATTGGAACTTAGAAACAAATATTGTTGACTATAAAGGTCAAGATTTACGGCATGCGAACACTTATATTAATGTGTCCATAGCTTAGTGGATAGTGTTTGATTCTAAACAGATGGTTAGGGGTTCGAATTATGTTCTGTGTTATTGTCCCCTTATAGGACAATGAGAGTTTCTAATAAATAAATATCTTCATTAACAACTCTTTATTAAGAACATAATAATATATTAACTTCATTCCCATTCTTCAAAAGTAAAAAATACCCAGTCAATCATTAATTGTTTTAGGTCATATAAAGGCCTTAATACTTTCATGTTGTGATTTTCACTTTCTCTCATTTTGAGAGCTTTTAAATTCATCATGAATTTTTCAAATATTTCGTCCATTGACCCATAAGTATGCAGTCACGTCCATCAATTGCTTATTATTCACTACCAAGTACCAATGATAATAATTAGCGAAACTTAATGCTATTTCTTATGGGAGAATATATTATATCAAATATCAATTATGAGTCTCTGTGTAAATCCATGAGTTTCAAGCCTCCTTTTATATCACATCATACCATTATTCTCTTTTGTACCAATACCTATTCAATGGTGTATACACATAATATAAAAAATACAATTTTAACGAGCTGAACTATGCTATAATTTAAAAGAATTTGGATTTTTTAAAATTTTAAAGAATTTCGCAACATATGAGGTACTCAAAAAAATATATGCAATCATATATATATATATATATATATATATATATATATATATATATATATATATATATATACATATATATATGTTGGAAAAATAGCATTAAAATAGCATTTTAAGTGGCTATTTTGTGGTACAATTATCACTGGGGTCCACTTCTGATTTGGGTCAGGTCAAAGTGGAAATCAAATTCCAACTAGAGATGACTTCGGAAAGGCTTGATTCAAGCCCGGGCTCGTGTGCGCCGGCACCTACGGGCACGAATGTCGTCCAGAAATTGGCTGGCCTTGCAGGTTAAGTTAGCCAAGGCCGAAACTTGGTGATGAGCTCCAGTTTTGAATTTAATTCTGTTAATGGGGGTTGCTGTTTCAGATGTTACACAACGTGTAATTAACGCCATGATAAATGCTATTTAGTACACCACTCCTATATAAGGAGGGGTAGAAGGTAGAAGCTTTACACACCAAGGAAAAACCACAAGAGCTCTACACGAAAATTTGTTTTCAAGCTTCAAAATTCTTCTGCTTCTACTCCTTTCTTAAAGCTAATTGTGTTCAAGGCTTTGCTCTAGTTCGCCGGGTTCGTTCGTTTGGGTGCTCAAGCGTCGAACCGTATGTAGCGCGTTTTATCCTAGGAAACCTAGGCCACGACGCTCCTAGCAGTTGTGGGAGGTGGCAAATAAGGTTTTAAGGAAAGAGTGGTCTCTTCACTCACGCTATAAACCCTATACCCATACACGAGCCATCTTTCATTCTTTCGGTTTTGGATTATGCTTCTAAGCAAAAATCCTCCCTTCTTTTGATATATTCGTTGGATTGGACTTATAATATGAGGATTATTAGTTCCAATTTCGGTTGATATATATTGGTATATCTTGTTCGTAGATATATATGTATATATAACCGTTGGTTCCGTCATATATATATTTGTGTGTATATATATTTGTGTGTGTATATATATATATATATATATATATATATATTTCGGATATATATCAAATAATATTTTATATACTTGTGTGTGTATATATAAATATTATTTTACGATATAAAATCGATTTTGGTTCATTATCACCAACAATATATATATATATATATATATATATATATATATATATATATATATATATATATATATATATATATTTATTTATTTATTTATTTATTTAAATAGAGAAAGCATATACATATTTTAAGAGCAAAAATTGGCAAACCAAAATGACATCACCTCATAAAATGTCAATATAGCTTTAATTAAAACTAAAGTAATTGCCAAGCATTTTATGTTCAGATGGCATGTAGTGACTTCTCCCATGTGGGAGACCTTAAGATCAAGCCTCAATGGAGGCGTTATTGACTCTTTGTGCTTCATTAACTTGAGAAAGTATGTTTGAACAGAGAACATATACTACAATCTAATAGAGTTAGTAGCACCTTAATAAGATAGTTAAATAATTTGCTAGTCATATTAACAAGGCCAAACAGTTTACTCACAAAAGAGAAAATCAATTATATGTCAAATTAATGCAATTCAATAACATTTTTTTTTGAATGCTACTAGCTCTATTACAATGTAGTATCTGTTCATATACTTCCTCAACCTACTGAAACACAAAAAGCCAATAACGCCTCCACTGAGACTCAAACTCACAACCTTCCAAATGGAAGTCTAACCTAGATACCATTAGCCCACATAGTCCTAGTAACATATAACATATATATTCTGATATGATAAACATTATAATGCTACTCAAATGATCATATGGAGGTTACATAAATGCATAAATGGTGAGATTATTAATGATTTATAAAATTCTTTTTTTTTTTTCAATTTATAAGAAGCCGTCATCATCACATCATATATTCAGGATGATCTAATCGATCATGTCAAATCTTAAAATCTTTCAAATCAATAAACTTTTAATTTACAGTAAGATTGACATCAATGATACTCATTCTTGCGCAATAAAAACTGTAGAAAAGAGTAGTGAATTTTTCAACACATATTCTTCCCTGATATTGCTTTTGTAATTTGAAGGAATTCTTGATTCCTTTCTCTTATAGTCTCGATGAGAGTTGATAGAATTGTATTGAATGAGGTAATTACAATAGTACAGATTATATGTATATATAACAAGAAAGTCATAGGAGACTAGGATAGGGAATCATAATCTAACTCAAATACATAGAGTCCTAATACTTCCCCTCAAGCACAAGGTACAGTAGTGACTTGTAGCTTGTCTCTAAGAAAAGAAAATATAGGACCAAGTAGAGCTTTGGTAAAGATATCTGCCAGTTGATCCTTAGTTGAAATAAAATTAACTTGTATATCTCCATTCGCAACTCTGTCTCTAACAAAGTGATAATCAATTTCTACATGTTTAGTACGAGCATGAAAAATATGATTGGCACACATGTATTTAGCACCAAGATTATACACCACATCCTGGGAGTAGACACACCAGTCACGCCAATTTCACGCAGTAGAGAGAGGATCCAAATTACCTCAGCACAGACATCTGCTAAAGCTTTATATTCAGCCTCAGTAGACGATTTAGCAACAATTCTTTTTTTTTTCTTACATACCCATGATATAGGGTTAGAACCAAGAAAAAGAGCGTACCCACTAGTTGACTTAGGATCCTCAGGATAGCCAGCCCAATCAGAATCTAAAAAATCATGTAATTCTCTGGACATTGACTTCCGTATTCGTAGACCATAAGTAGTAGTTCCCTTTACATACCTCAATACACGTTTCAATTGCTCCCAATGAGAGAATGTAGGAGCATGCATTTGTTGACAGAGTTGGTTGACTGCAAAGGATAAGACGAGTAACCGTAAGATACTGTAACTTCCAGCCAAACTCCTATACTGTGTAGCATCATCATATAAATCGACGCTAGAAACAATGGTTTTCGAAGCGGATATTGGAGTAGTTAATGGTTTATAGTCCATCATGCCAGCACGTTTTAAGATATCAGTCATGTATCTTTGTTGAGAAAGTAAAATTCCATCACCATATTTAACAGTTTCAATCCCAAGAAAGAAACCAGGTTCGCCAAGATCTCTAATCTTGAATGTAGAAGATAATGCTGTTGTACTGACAAGATTTTGATCATTGCCCATTACAAGAATATCATCAACATACACCAGAACATAAATGAAGCTTGAACCTTGTGAGTAGTAAAATAAAGATACATATGTTTTCGAAGCTTTAAACCCTGCTGGCATCAGAAACACATGCAATCGATTAAACCAAGCTCTAGGAGCTTGTTTTAATCCATATAGAGAACGTTTTAACAGGAAAACATGATTAGGAAAGTGCTTATCAATATATCTAGGTGGTTGCTTCATATAAACAGTTTCAAACAATTTCTCATTCAAAAAAGCATTGTGTACATCAAGCTGCTTAATAGCCCATCCAGAGAATATAGCCAAAGATAGGAGTAACCTAACTGTGGTGAGTTTGACTACTGGACTAAATGTGTCGACAAAATCCTGTCCAGGTACTTGATTAAACCCTTTGGCTACTAACCTTGCTTTGTATCGTTCAATCGATCCATCAGCTTTTTGGTGCGAAAAAGCCATTTCCACCTAATAACATTCATATCTGAATGTGATGGAACGAGACACCAAGTCTCATTCTGAAGAAGAACATTAAACTCATCATCCATTGCCTTGCGCCACTCATCATGTTTAACTGCCTATGTATAACAAGTAGGTTCAGTAAGACAAACCTTAGTAGAGAGAGTTAAAAGCGGAGCCTCAGAATGACTTCGAGTCGCCAAAGTGTGCGTCCGGACCGTAGATCGCCCCCTTGGGCAGCCTCGAGGGCGGGCGACAATAGCTACTTCGGTGGGAGCAGCAGACTCGTCTCGGACCGATTCCGGCTGGGCAGCAAGAGCCGATGCCGGTTCAAGCTGAGTAATATGAACCGTAGCCGTGGGCTGGATTGGGACAATAACAAAATCGACATGTGGTGCATGCAAAACATTTTTACTAAAAGGAAACACTCCTTCATCAAATCGAACATGCCTGCATACTTATGTCTTATTAGTCTGAAGGTCCATGCATCTATACCCCCTAAATGACTCTAAATAACCAAGAAAGACACAAGAGGAAGACCTGTAAGACATTTGTGACGATTATAGGGATGCAAGTAAGGATAACATATAGACAACCAAAGACACGAAAAAAGGAATAAAACGGAGGGGATTTATGCAATAGAAGATGAGGACTGGAGTTATTTAACACAGAAGATGGCATCCTGTTAATTAAATAAACTGCAGTCTCCAAAGCATAATCCAAATACTTAGAGGGAACAGAAGCACAGCTCATGAGAGCTAAACCTGTTTCAACAAGATATCTATGCTTTCTTTCGACACGACCATTTTGTTCATGAGTGTATGCACAAGATTGTCTGTGAATAATGCCTAGGTGAGACAGGGTGGAATGTAACTTTTTGTATTCAGCTCCTAGGTCAGATTGTATGAATTTAATTTTACGATTGAACGAGTGCTCAACCATAACACGAAACTTGTCAAAAATTGCATATAGATCAGATTTCTGAGGCATAGGGAAATACCAAGTGTAACGAGAGTAATCATTAACAATAACGAAGTAACAATATCCATTATTAGAAAGAATGGGAGCTGGTCCCCAAATATCTGTGTAAAGTAAATCAAGAATACATGAACTAGAGGACTCAACACGCGGTAAGGAAAAACGTGCAGACTTCCCTAGCTGACATGCATTACATAGAACCGAAACACAAAGAATATTATTTTTCTATCCACTAACCGAACAAGAAGAAAGAATTTGAATAATAACACGTTGGTGTGGATGACCTAGACGATTATGCCAAATTGACATGGATGCACGAGTTGAGAGAAACACAGTAGGAGACGAACTTGGAATAGGAATCTTGTAAAGCCCCCCTCCCCCTAGAGCTATTGCCCCGTAGAAGAGTTTCCTTGGTGTTGATATCCTTCACAACAAAAAAAGACGGGTGAAACTCAAAAAACACCTTATTATCCAACGCAAATTTATGGATAGATAATAAAGATGTAGACAAACTAGGAACATGAAGGATATTGGATAATTGAAAAGATCTAGAAAGGGTGTTAAAAGTAGCATGACCAATATGACTAATAGGTAAGCCCATACCATCACTGACATGTAACGTGTCATTACCTTTGTACTACTCCAAGACCGAAAGAGAAGCTATGTCCGGAGTAGCATGATTAGTTGCACCCGTGTCTAGACACCAAGTATGAGACCCCTAAGAATCCGAAGGAGGTTCTTGATAAATGATGTTAGCCTGAGGATCTTAGGCATACCGGAGATGACATGTGACCGCAGTATGACCAATCATTGAACATAACTGACATTTAGGCTGCCAATTACCGTTCCTACCACCGCGATTCCAGCCGCCGCCGCCACCGCGCAACTGGCCGATTTGGCCGTTGTTCTACCCGTTACCTAGACCGCCTCCACAACGAGGCTGGGAGCCATGTCCCCTTTGCTGCCCTCCATGCTGCGCCTTGAAGGCTTGTGACAACCCAAAATTTATTTTCTCAAATTCTATTTTATAAATTCCAAAATAAATTATTTTCACTCCTACGTTAATTTTTCAAATGGGTGTACGAATTAAATATTTTTAATCCCTTCATTTTAGGTAATTCAACATCCAAAAAAACTTATATTTTAAAAATCTTATCTTTTGAGTATATTTATGTACAAAGTTTTGACCCAAAAAGTCAATCTGAGTGAAACTTGAGAGTAACTTGTGAAACTGATTCAAGTGTTTTTGCTTAGAAATATTCGTAAGATTGAACCCATTTCATTTCTAATAATTTAGAAATCCATTTTAATCCTAACTTGACCCAACTTTTGACCCAAAATTATAACCCGAGATTTTTAATCGTGAAATGACCTTTTAACCCCTCTTGGCCGAAAATTTTTAGCATTGGTTACCTAGGGTTTTGAGCTGTACCTATTTAAGCATCACTATTCCCTTTGTCTAGACTCGATCCCTCCCATTTCCTCTCTATCACTCTTAGCTCTAGAGAATTTTCAAGAAGAAGAAGAAGAAGCTTTTGTAATAAATCATCTTTCCTCCATCTCTATTCACTTTCCTTCATCTATCTTTCCATGTTTTCATCTTCCATCCCTTTCTAGCATATTCTTTTAGACTATAGCTTATGTTTGTGTATGTATGTGTGATGTATTTCTATGTGTTCTTGTTGAGAAATCTAGGAGGTGAAGGTGGAAACATTGGTTGAAGGAGAGGAGGGATTCCTACTAGGGTTGAATACGCTCAAGGTATAAATCAAGGACTCCCAAAACCTATCATTTTAATCTTGTATTGTTGCTGATGATATGAATGCGTTTGTTGGTATTTTGATGCCTAAAAATGTGATAGATTATATGTTCATGTGTGTATTATGAGCTTGTGTTGCTATCATGTTGTTTTTAAATGTTTGAAGATGCTTTGGAGTTGTATTGAAATATGGAAATGTGTCTGATCTCTGTTGTGTTGGTCTTTCGAAGCTCACTGCCAGAAGCTTCAGTTTGGCCTAGCGAAACTACCAACGGACCTAGGAGGGATCTGTTGGTGATTTCTACTACCCGGTGGAACTAGGTGGCAGACCCAGAGGGGATCCGCTACCTAGCACCGTGGCTTGGCGCAGCTCCACTAGCTCCGTCACCTAGCTCCGTTGGGTGTTCTGGAAGGGCAGGGCCTTTGTGGCTCAGCCTACTTTCGTTTCGGATCGAGAATCGTGGGCCCTTGTGGCTCGAAGACTTGGGCTCGTAACGACACGTTAGTATGAAATGTGTTTATGTGATTTCTGAATAAAATCCACTTTTCCAAACGAAGCATGATTCATAATTTTACTAAATGTTTATTGAGTACTGTTGAGCATGAAAGTTGTGTACCATGTTGGATTTGAGTTATGAGAGGAGTTGATTAAATGACTAGTGGTGTATCTAGTTCATGAGTATTGAGATTGGTATGATCATATGGTTTCATTTGCATATTGGACTATTTCATAATCTTTGGTACATAAAACCTATGTTTTCATATTAAAAGCTTTTGCATACTTTAGATGGCCTATATTATTGCCTTTTGATATTTTCAAAACCCGTATATGTATTTTGGAAACCTATATCTACATTATTTTATAAAGCTTGCATGCCATTCTAATTGTCAATATGAAAAGAGAAGTTGCATGAGATATATGTATGCTATCTATGTGAAGTGAGGAAAACCGTTGTTCTGGAGGCTCCCGTTTGGACTATGTCCTTTCGGATGAAAAGAGAAAATATCTGTTAAGCACTGACAAATGAAGTAGCTTGGTAGAAAAATCTTGAGTTTCTAAGTTGGATACTACCCGCTGGGCTTGGAATCCCGGTTAGGGGGTGTGCACACTGAAAGTACGATACCTGATTCCAAAGAGAAAGAAAGAAAGAAAGAAAGGTTAAGAACCTAGAGATTTGGTTTTGTGGGCGAGATGAGTATTAGGCCGGTCTTTGTTTGCCATCCCGGATATGTCCGTTCATGATTCGTTAAGTTCCTTTACTACCTCTCCACCAATTTGAGGTTCCATAGGTGCGCGAATGTGGCGGTGTGTGGGAAGCACCGTCGCTAGGGCTTTGCCGCGGCGGAGTACCTGCCTCACAGACCCAAGTTTTGAAAGAAAGAAAAGAAAAGAGAAAGATTGAGAAAGATGAGAAAAGATATTCATGAGATGTGAAAGAGGTCCTCCGCAGAAAAGTATTATATCTTTTATCGAGAATATGAGTATCTATATATCTATACTATTGCATCTATCGTATGACTTTATATTATTGCATAGTATATGAAAGTTGAGTATTTGAGAAATGAAGCATGTTATATTGTTGTATATGTATATTCGCATGCTAGTATGATTCTTACTTGGTATCTATACCTTTGGCATAATGTTCATCTTAAAAGTGTGTTGATCTTGCATATATTGAATGAGTATATTTGTTTATTTATATTGTATCGTTACTGAAGTTTATTGTTGGTTTATCCTATTGTTTGTGCGGGTATTCATTGTATTTAATTGTCAACCTTTTTCCAAAATCTATATCTATAGTTATGTTACAGGGTTGAGTGGTTTATACTTAGCATTTTATGCTAACGGGTTTATTTTCCTATGTGCTTTTATAACTCTTTTCAGGTGATCTTGATGCATGATAAGAGCTCACATAGATAGTGGTAGTATGTGTAGCTCTAGGGCTTAGATGATGTTAGCTCTAGTTATCCCTCTCTTTTTGGGTGTAGCTTGACTACTTTATTTTGTTGGTGCTTGGACACTGGGGAGTGCATATCCCCTTATTTTGATGTGTAAAGCTTTGACTCTTGTTAGTTATGTAGTCCTTTAGCCTGTGCAGTTACTCGTGGACGGGTAGCTGTGGCATTGACACTTCCTCTTTCTATTGTTAGTTTTGACTTTGGATTTATTTATCCTACTTAGTCTTTACTTCCGCTTTTTCGTATTTTTAGACCACTTATTCTATGTTTTAAAGTTTAAGAAAAAATGGGTGTTTACAAGGCTGCCGGCGAACCACCGTCGGAACCACCGCCCATCATGAACTCCGATCCTCCGCACCAAGAAGATCAGCAAGTTCTTGGAGCGTGACGGGTTGACCCTGAACATTGAGAGAGGGTGTGAGACCCTGGAACTCGGGCCTTAACCCTGAAGAATATAGAGATTTTTTTCCTCAACCGTTAACGACCGACCGGCGATGGTAAGTTCCTCAACTAATACCCTCGCTTTTCCAATGTAGTCAACAACGGATGAATCTCCTTGGTGAAGAGACTGTAGCTGGCCAAGAAGGTTTAAGCCATGAGACCGAGATGACGACGCAAGGGCGCCGACGACGGCAGTCCAAACTGCCCAACTGGTACGGTGACCGATGGCGAGTAGCATGACATCATCAGAGAATGACAACATCAGCATGGATAATAGGGCTTGATCCTAGCGAACCCAAGCTCGATGGGCAGGGTTGGGTTGCGCCACTGCGTCGTCTTCGCCGCCAGAAAGTAAAGCCGGCGGACATGGGTTCGTACTGTCAATGAACCCAATTAAATCATGACCATCAAGAAAGGGAACAATCCGAGCTCTCCAAAACATGTAGTTTTTGTAGGTCAGTTTGATGATGATAAAGTGGTGAGCGGTGGACAAGGAATTTACGATCGATGTGACCGAAGAGATGGAAAGATTAGAGACGGTCCGTTCCAGAGATGCAACATATTACATGTATATATAACAAGAGAGTCATAGGGAGACTAGGATTGGGAATCATAATCTAACTCAAATACATAGAGTCCTAATAGTCTCAACATGATATTCGTTATTACGAATATCTTTAAAACTTGAACAAATTTACAGAAGAAACAAGCTAAGGCATTATGTATTATAAATGTTGTTCCTCCATGCAATAATATGTTGGCTCTACGGAGCCCTCAATCAGGGTCGGTCCTATTATTTTATAGGCCCGGGGCATAACAAAAGAAATAGGCCCTACCTATTGTTAACATATATTTCATACATAAAATTTAAATTACATAAAGGAAAAAAAATTAATATCAAATAACTTGAAATAAGATTAACATATTTTTAACAATTTTACATTCACAATAATAATCATGAAAAAATTTCTAGGTACTTTCACCAAGAAATAATTTATAAAAATGAATAAACTGTTTACAAGTTAATATCTGTATCCCCACCGGGGTTCGAACGTATGACCATCCATTTAATTTAGCACAAATCTTATTTATTTATATGTTTTTATAATTTTTTTTTTCCATTAACTAGATACTCATTAAAAAAAAATCTTTTACTTTTCAACATTATGATATTGTTTTCAAAAAACATTATGTTATCTAGTCTCACAAATCAGAGAGTTTTGTTGACTAAAAAAATTTGAATAAATAGCATATAGAATAGTTATGAACTTATGATTGTTTGAGTAAAATAATTTAAATAGAAAGCATATTATATATGACAAATGTTATTTATTTATATGTTTTTAGAAATACTATTTATTTATATGTTTTTAGGAAAACTTTTAGCATTAACTAGAAAAAAAAATAATAATAAAGCAGAAGGAGGCATTTTAGATTTCAGTTTTCAACAAATTAGAGACAATTTATTAAACAAGGTGAGAGCGGACAAATTCGACCCCATGTCCTTTGGGTTTCAGTCTAAGCACTAACCAACTAGACAACTTCAGCTTTATGTTAAACAAATGTATATCAATAACTTCTACATATAAACTATATATAAAAGGGAATACATGCTATGTGGGCCCCCCTCCAAGCATGGGCCCTGGGCAAGGGCCTAGCCTGCCCTTGCCCAGAGCCGGGCCTGCCCTAAATCATTTTTGTATTACCAAATATTGTAGTAACAAATCTCTTATTCTTTTTGTGTGTGGTTGCACTATCCACAAGACATATTTTTCCTCATTTGTTCTGGATTCAATCAAGAGTGATGATATATATTCATTTGCTTCTTTAATGAAACAAAGAAAATATTTAATTAAGAATATCATAGCATTACATAGAATATCATGATTTACACCCAATTTTCTCCATATATGTGATATTTAAAGATAGCATGCACCAAGATGAGCATAACTATATATATTTTCATGATTTGAAAACCATATCAAGATAAATTTTATTTTATAAGATATGCGATAAATTCAACATTCATGGCTTATAGCAAATAATTATTATAATAAATTTTCTTTCATGATGATGATTCACATAGCCATAAAGCATAAGAGAGCAAATTGTGACACAAAAACAAGCGTCACATGACAATTAGAATTTAGAACACTCACCATACAATGTAAGAAATGATGATTTCTAGAAATCTTGTCACAATATTTTATGTTTCAATTATGCTCTCAAATTTTAAACATAAATTGGATTGGATGTAAAGACATATATATGACATATTCTCATCTATCTAAGCTTAATTATGCAATAATGATAATTTTTTGGAAAATATATGACTAGTGCGCGCACACACACATGCATAAATATATTATCATAACTAAAATAAAGGAATTTTATCATATTAGAATAAGAGGAGGCAAATCTCTTTGAAGTACGATCGAAACTCCGATATGATATTCTAATAATTCATTCTATTGTCCATATCCACAACTACGACCCTTTGTAGCCATTCACTTCAAGGACTGGGGTTGAACTAGTGGGACATGCCTCGTTGTAGACATGTAATCAATTGAGAATATTGACCTCTATTAGATTGTAGTATATTTTTATTATGATATGGCACACGCCATTCACTTCAAGGACTGGGATTGAACTAGTGGGACATGCCTCGTTGTAGACATGTAATCAATTGAGAATATTGACCTCTATTAGATTGTAGTATCTGTTTATATACTTTAACTTACTGAAACACAAAGAGCTAATAACGCCTCCACTGAGGCTTGAACTCACAACCTTCCTATTGGAAGTCCAACCCAGGTACCATTGGACCACATAGTCCTAGTAGACAAGGTTTTCTTGAATATATCCTTATTAGAAATTTTTTCTTCACTGCAACACTATGTTCATAATTATAGAACTATATGTTCATATTTGTTGACTATATATTCATAATTATGAACAATTTTTGAATTGTGTCAACCTTGCAAAGTGGACACAGTTCCACGGCATAATTTGTCGGGTCAATAATACTTTAAAAAAAGGAAAAGAAAAAAGCATTTGGACTTCTCAATACTTGCCCACATTGATGGGCAAGCAATTATATGTTTGTATGAGGAGCATTGCTCCACTTAGAGGTCTTAGAGGAGCTCAAGAGCTCCTCTTTCCAAACATTTTCAATGTGAGATCAAAATTACCCCACATCATTTACAAAGGGGGGCCACCTTTGCCTTTTTTTTTTTTTTTTTTTAATTATTTTATTTTATTTTATTTTTATTTTGTATATAGTTTTGTTTGGATTATTATTATTATTATTATTATTATTATTATTATTATTATTATTATTATTGTTATTTTTGTTGTTGTTGTTGTTGTTGTTGTTGTTGTTGTTGTTGTTATTTTTATTGTTATTGTTGTTCTTGTAGTTATTATTGTTATTATTTTAATTTTAATTTAATTTTATTATTATTACATTATTACATAGGGTTTTTATTATACTTGAACAATAATATTATCAATTATATTATAGAATATAATACCATACATAATATTACCAATTATGCAATATTACTAATTAATAGATTTTATTTAATTTTCATTTGACATTTACTTATAGGAGGATTTTACTTTTAATTATATATATATATATATATATATATATATATATATATATATATATATATATATATTTATATTTAAGTGACTCTTGTGATAGTTTGATGCAATTTTGCTCAAACTGCAAGGTTCGCTGTCAAGTCAATCTATATATACCAATGCTAAGAATGAGATGTTGCGGAAGAAGTTGTCTGAGGATCATGCAAGCATTTTCTGTTAATTTCAGTCTTTGACTTTTAAAAGTATTAATTTAGTATCTTGAGTATGCAATTTTTATTAATTTTGGTCACTCCGACCAAATTATCGTCTAAATTTCACCTGAAAAACAGTCTATAATCTGAGAGACAAAATCGGTTTTTTAAGTCTGATCTCCTAATGTTGAAAATGTGGTCCGAACCCATTGCTACGCTTGGAAGCAACTCATCCAACCCAGCACCCAGTTTCATGAGCAAACTCTGAAGTGCACTGTTTGCAGACGTTAAATTTATGCTGCAAAATTCCAACACTTCCTTCACTATCATTTTCATCATCATCACCTCCCCTAGATTCTAGATTCAACCCAATGCTCCTTTCAGCATCTCTATCCCTTCCCCTAATCCTGACCTCGTGTTCTTTCTGTTTGCCTTTATCCGAACTGTCCTTATCGGAAGTATATGAGTTGGGTTCCTACTTCCTACCACGGCGACTGCGGGTGGCAGACCTAGAGGATTCATTGGTGGAGTCCATCGGTGGGGAAGCTGCAATTGAGTCCTGAGAACGATTGGGCAGTCGGGAACGAGTAGTGATCAGTGTTGAAGGATTAATTAGCGATCATTTGTATTCTTTTCTATGTTTTTCTAGTCTGGTCTCCTAATGTTGAAAAGTTGTCCGAATTAAGAATCGAAAAGATGATTTTGTCCCTCAGATTATATACTAAATGAAGGATTAAGTTTTTTCGGTGAAATTGATCGGCAATTTAGCTGGAGTGACTAAAATTGATAAAAATTACATAGTCAAGTTAATAAATTGACATTTTTGAAAGTCAATAACTGAAATTAACAAGACTCCTATAATCATAGGACCAAAATTGAAATTTCCCCTACTAGAACTCAAATATAGTGCTCTTTAGGGAAGGTGTTGAGAAATAAAAAGGGAAGCTTTTCCGGTTAGTACATTGCAAGCCTTGGTTCACGATGAATTGTCCATCCTGATATGTTCACAAATGCCAAATTTTTTGGATGCTTTTTTTATTCTTCATTGTGTATGTGATAAGTACGTGTTCATCACCTATAAATTATAAACTAAATGTTCATAATTGAGAAAATTATGAACATTTAGTTTGGCTATGTTTGGCAAACCTCTAGCTGAAAAGGTAGCTGAAAGTTTAAAGGTTATATATATATATATATACACACACACACACGGAGTATGAACTCGTGTATTAATGTGGATACTGTATGTATGTAGAATCAAGAGTAGAAATGGAAGAATAATAGCTCAAAAAAATTTTTATTCATTGTTGTTCTTGTCTTGTTGAAGAGAGAGAGTTCGGAGGACTCTAAGTTAGAGAGAGAGAGAGTGTCTAATGGAAAGGGAGAGAAGAAGCCCCTAAAATCGAGGGCTAAAGACCTTTATATAGGCCCAAGCATGACGGGTTTGACTTTGACCCGTGGATCGAAACCCGAACTATTTGACCCCGACCGACTACAAAATGAGAGCATGGACATATAGGGAGGCAAAACCCATGGTATATTCCCAATCAAGTAGCCCTCCCCCAGTTTGTGCCCTTACGTCGAGATAAAGAGGAAGGGTTCTGTAACACCCCACTTTTCTAACTCTTAATTATAACTCTAATCAGTCATTAACAGTACTAAGCAGCGGAAAAACTAAAAGATATATAGTGGGAGTGTCACCGCCACAATCACAACTCTTTGGTGATTGCACAGGCTAAAAGGGGTAAAATTAGAAATAAGATTAAGCATGGGAACTAAATATAAATACTAGAAAAGTAAGGGGGAAAAATATCACCCCAAATAGTCTACATCAATCCTCAAACACAAAGTCAAAAGTCTAAAATCCATACATAAGATCAAAGGTACTAGAGTTTAGATATCTCTATCTACGAGACTAATCTAACTTGACTTCTTCACACTACTGGGCCCACCTGAAAGGGGTTTTGCAAGCAACACATAGACAAATAGGAAAACACCAATTAGCACGAAGCTAAGTATAACCACACTCAACCCTGTAAAGCATTCTAGCATATACTTTGAAAACATTTGATTTCTTTATAGCAAAAAGCTAATATCAAATCATCTTAAGATTTATCATATTCTTTCGAGATGCTTGCACCCTATAGTATCAGCTGGCATGCTCATGTATGTACAAGACTGTTCACATAGATTCAACAACTTATAAACTTCTCAAATAACTTAACAAGCAATTCATGCTTACGGATTGAATCATGTTAAAATACCATATAACAGGTATTCTCATACTTTCACATTCTCATCACATAACTTGATGAATAGAGCTTCTAATACCACACAATAGTCATGCTCCAAGGAATATCTTAAGTCAAACGTCTCGTTATACAATCTCTTACGATGCTCTGTTCACGTGCAATCACGTATAACATTATGATCATACTTCTTATGCAATCTAATGCAATGATATATTCATACTCATATGCAATCTCGTGCAATAATATAATCATACTCTTATGCAATCTAGTGCAACAATATAATCATACTCTTATGCAATCTAGTGCAACAATATACTCATACTCATATGCAATCTAGTGCAATAATATTCTCATACTCATATGCAATCTAGTGCAATAATATACTCATACTCATATGCAATCTAGTGCAACAATATTCTCATACTCATGCAATCTAGTGCAATAATATAATCATACTCTTATGCAATCTAGTGCAACAATATACTCCTACTCATATGCAATCTAATGCAACAATATACTCATACACTCTTTTATAAATTAGAGTACTTTCTGTGGAGGTTTCTTTGTTACTTTCTCGAGTCTTTATTGATTCTTTTTCTTGAGTCTCTGTTGACTCTCTTTCTTGAGTCTCTGTTGACTCTCTTTCTTTCTCTTATATTCGTAGACGGCTTAGGGTTTCACAAAAGTGTGAATTATCCCATCGGGAACGGCATAATTCCGACCCAATATCTCCTACCGTCCACGGAACCAATCTCGTGGTTCAAACTCTGTGGAATCAGGTATCGAACTATTAGTGTGCACACCCCCTAACCAGGATTCAAAGCCTGACGGGAAGTTTCCAACCTCGTAACGTGGGATACTCCGCGTTACATATACTGGGACCGTAATGTCCATAAATATCTCCAGAGAGGAACATAGTCCAAACGGTATCCCTCCAAAACCTCACCTATATAGATGATACATAAATATATCTCTCATGCATCAAGCTCATGCATGCAACAATTCTACTACTTCTCAATGCATCAAAGAATGATATATCACATGCTCATGGTTTTTGAAAGTATTCTCGGGCTCACGTTGACCCCTTATGCATTTTTGAAATATGACACATATGAAATGTCAAAATGCTCTATAATATGCCTCTAAATCATGTATAAACTAACATGGAGTAGTCAAAAATATATCATCATGCTCGGTTTGCAACATAACAATTTCTATATAATTCACTCAACAAAATATGCTTCGTTTGTCATTGATCAAATATCACAATTTAGTCATGCTTTAATAATAAATCATATTCTCAAATGATCATGCTTCTTTACTCAATAAAATATCATCAGATCTCAATAATCAAATAATTCTTCATACACAGTAAAACTAGCAAATATGCACTATGTAACAATTCTTCACAATTTCCTTTCATAACATACTCGTTTTTAATCCAAATTCAACGAAATCAAAGTCAAAACGTGCGTCGAGACGATCCCGAAGAGCCGAGCTACAAGGGCCCGTAACACTCGGTCCGAAACGACACGTATTTGAGCCACAAGGGCCCGGCCACTGCACAAAATCCTTCACAGAATAAACTCAGGGACTTGGGGCGGGACTCCTCATGGTCCGCCCCATGAGCCCTCGTTAAAGCATCGGGACTAGGCAATGGCCCTCTTCTAGGGCCGTGCCCTAGTCCTGTGCCACCACGGCTCTAGCCGGCGGCCCTCCTGATGGGCCGCGGCTAGGGTCGTTCCACTGATGTTTCTCCTGCAAAAACTCATCCAAACAAACCCAAAACAATCTCAAAAACTCCCAAATAAATATTAAATTACTTCCAAACATGAACACATCAAAAACTCATAGTTTCTACTCATTTCTATTCATAACTAAGGCTTCACAGAGCCAAAATTTAAAGAAGAATCCATGGGGTTATACCTCTTGTAGTCTAATCTTCTTGTTTGGATTTCAGCCCCACTTCACTCAAGGATCTCTACTTCTTTCACCACCTAAACATCTCAAACAACCACACAAGGGCTAAGTCTTAAACCTTAAGAAGAGATGATATGCAGAGAAACTTAGAGAAGGAGAAAATGAATGGAGAAGAAGCTTACTACTATGGTGTTGGCAGCCAAGGAAGAGATCAGGAAAAAATGAGGCCAACACCATTCTATTTATAAGGGTTCAAAACCCTAGGATGATTCACAATGATTGGTTGAGGGCAAAGGGGTAATTCCACAAGCTAAAAGATGAATCAAGAAGGGATTTTGGATGTCTTGTGGTCCACCATGCATCATGAACCATAGGCTAAAAATGCTATCTTTTATTACTTTGGGGTTGAAAGCGGATTTTCTCAAAAGTTATTTGGATGAACACTTTTCTAAAATCCTTTTTGAATTCTCCCGGTTTCACTCAGATAAAATTCTCGATTTAAATCTTGGTACGCGAAGTACCCGAAAACTTAGAAATTTTCGAATAGAATCCATTTCTTCGGTGTCGAATTAATTTTAAAATGTGACGAAATTATTTTATTCAACCACCGATTGATCGCAAAAAATTTTTAATGGAGTGAAAAAGCTATTTTGGGATTTCTTAATACCGGATTTATAAAAATGAAATTTTGGGTTGTTACACTCTATCCCCCTTAAAAGAAGTTTCGTCCCGAAACTTAGAAGAAACGGGTGGATCAAGTTCTCGAAGAGAAAAAAAAAAATATAACCAAAAGATTGGATTTCTGTTGGAACACTTTGGTAAGATTTAGGAATCTCTGAGTTCCTATATATCTCATCTAAAATCTAAACAACTGCACCAACGAATCTATAACTGAACTTAAGAGCTTAACTAGTTACCTTGATTAAAGCCTCCCGAGGAGTCGCCTGGTGGCATGTAGCTCGGATCCCAACCATAGGGAGTCCATCTCTGTACATTCTCAATCCCCATCCTTTGTTCCATGACTGCGGCCCTTTGATCAAAGTTGGAAAAACCATAGCTCACTTGAGCACTCAAATTGTCAAAACGGTTGTTGATCATAGCATAAAGATCCTCATAAGTAGGTTCCTGAGGCCCACTCATATACTCCTGTGGTGCTCTCTGCTGAGTTGCTGTAAATGGTGCTCCTTCATGACTCATGCCAACTCCTGAATCGGTTCCCATTGCAACCCCTTCTCCACTAGCCTCAGCTATGTGTCCTGATTCGATTCCAACACTCGACCACTTCCTTTGTGGTACATTCAAACTAACCACAAGTGTCATTTTCTCGTCCAAGGGCTGCTTAGCGATATCAGCTAGGGTCAAATACTTGTTCTCAGCTACTTGGTACAACTCGTAGTATCTCAGATTGACGGCATTCAGAGCCGACCTAGTAGTCCTTTGGATCCTTTCTCCCAACTCAGGTAAATTCATCTTTTTGAAAACCCAACTCAACATCATGCCAAAGGGCAGGTTCTTCCTGTTCTTTGCCTTAAAGTAAGCCATGTGCTTAAGAATCAAAACTGGAAAGTTAATAGCACGACCAAATCTCAACATAAAAGCAATGGTACATGTCCAACTACCAATCTCCGTAGAGTTGTTCCTACACGGAAACAAGCACTCTTCTATCAACAAAACTAGCAATTTCTTTTCTCCAGTCAAAGTAGGTTTCTGGGGACCATATTCCATAGGGAACTCTTCCCTACTCCCGGTCATGTATCTCAAATACTCTTGATGTGTCAACCCAGCGTGGGTAACCCAATCATCTCGATCATACATATCCAATCCATCCAATGGTAAGTCAAACCAATTTGACAACTTCTGCAGTGTCAATTCTACTTTCGTGCCTCTCACATTAGAGACAATCGAAGTTACTCCTTTCTTATGTTTTGTGGACAAATTCTCATAGAATTCAATCACTAAATCAGGGTAAATTTAAAGAGGAATCCATGGGGTTATAACTCATAGTTTCTATTCATAACTAAGGCTTCACAGAGCCAAAATTTAAAGAGGAATCCATGGGGTTATACCTCTTGTAGTCTAATCTTCTTGGATTTCAGTCCCACTTCACTCCAGGATCTCTACTTCTTTCACCACCTAAACATCTCAAACAACCACACAAGGCCTAAGTCTTAAACCTTAAGAAGAGATGATATGCAGAGAAACTTATAGAAGGAGAAAATGAATGGAGAAAAGCTTACTACTATAGTGTTGGCAGCCAAGGAAGAGATCAGGAGAAAATGAGTCCAACACCATTCTATTTATAAGGGTTCAAAACCCTAGGATGATTCACAATGATTGGTTGAGGGCAAAGGGGTAATTCCACAAGCTAAAAGATGAATCAAGAAGGGATTTTGGATATCTTGTGGTCTACCATGCATCATGAACCATAGGCTAAAAATGCTATCTTTTATTACTTTGGGGTTGAAAGTGGATTTTCTCAAAAGTTATTTGGATGAACACTTTTCTAAAATCCTTTTTGAATTCTCCGGGTCTCACTCAGATAAAATTCTCGATTTAAATCTTGGTACGCGAAGTACCCGAAAACTTAGAAATTTTCGAATAGAATCCATTTCTTCGGTGTCGAATTAATTTTAAAATGTGACGAAATTATTTTATTCAACCACCGATTGATCGCAAAAAGTTTTTAATGGAGTTAAAAAACTATTTTGGAATTTCTTAATACCGGATTTATAAAAATGAAATTTTGGGTTGTTACAGGTTCGGGGTGGAAAACCTGACTATACAGTCCGTGACTTACGCTGATTGCCTCCTTAAAAGCCTTAGGCTAAAAAAAATCAATGGGAAAAATTTTTAGCTAAGGAGAAAAGAGCACAACCTTTAAGCACAATCTTGCAGGCTATAAGGGGTTGTCTGAACCTTGCTGACTTAAGGACCGGATTTGCAACAGGCTTCGAGATGTCGAATTTATTTGCGATCTACAGATCCCATTTGACTAATCAAGGGATTGAGTTTACTCAAGATCTACGGATCGAACTGACCAATCAAGAGATTGGGTTTGCAAGGAGACCTAATGATCAAGTCTTATCAATCAAGAGATTGATTTTATTCACGGTCTAGGGACCTCAACAGATCGTATTGATCACAAGCGGGAACGCTTATCCTAATGCCCTTCACTCGAGCTAACTGGTCGTAACTAGTTTGAGCTTGGTCAAACCCTGACCTAAATTACTTGACTACAAGGCCATTCTTAGCCGATTGCGTTTTGTTGGCTTTGATTACCGCATTAATCGCTACGATGCGTTTTGAAAACCAAGAATTACTTGAACGGGGCGATTTCTTCCTTTTTGCACTCAGTTTACGAACTGAGAGTCCCAGGTGGAGGGACACTAAGAGACCCGAAGGTCTAGCGATAGCAAGATGCATTTTGAAAAAATAACAATCAGCTGAATAGGGAGTTTTCCCCTTTTATGCTCGGTTTACGAACCAAGAGCGCCCGAGCGTAGGGACGCTAGGAGACCTAGAGGTCTGACGACAACGAGACCGGGGAGGTTACTTTGCTCAGGAAGCACTTTAGTGCTAGGAGACCAAAAGAACTAACGATAACAAGATCGGGGAGGTCACTTTGCTCGGGAAGCACTTTAGTGTTAGGAGACCAAAAGATCGACGTCATGGAATTAACTGGGGCTAGTTGATATGGAATATGCCTTGATTTTGACTTCCTTATGTGTCCGTGCTCTCGTTTTGTAGTCGGGTCAGAGTTAAACGGTTCGGGTCATATTCAAAGTCTACGGGTCAACTCTTGGGCCTATATAAAGGGCCTTAGCCCTTCATTGTATGGGGCTTCTTCTCTCCCTTTCCACTACACACACACACTCTCTCTCTCTAACTTAGAATCCTCTCAATTCTCTCTAGAACAAGACAAGAACAACAATGAATAAAAGGGTCTTTGAGCTATTATTCTACATTTTCTACTCTTGCTACTACATACATACAGTATACACATCAATACACGGGTCCATACCCCGTATAAATATATATATATATATATATATATATATATATATATATAACAAAATGGAATTTATAATCTAGTATAATCTTCTAGATTATAATTCCAACCAGCAACTATATATATCAAATATATAAAACAATGGATTTATTTGCTTAACACAGAATCCCACTTACTTGAAAAGATAACACACGAAGGATCGAACACGAGCCTCCAACCACAGGGACGAAAGGATAAACAGGTAGGTGGTTAGTACGAGTCGAGCGAAGCACTCTCTCATTAAAATCTTATTTGTCGCATCCCAAAGGTACTAGGAGTCTTGCAGCCTAGGTTTCCCAGGATAAAACGTACTACGATTCTAAGTTTTGAGCACTCAAACTTAGGACCCGGCGAACTAGAACAACAAGCTTGAACACATGCTATTTTTAGAGAGAATGGGCAGAATTTTGGGAAGTGATAGGACAAAGCTAATAGAGAGAAAACTGATTTTCTAGCTTCTTATTTCTTGGTGTTCAAATCACTGCCCAAGCTTAGCTTTATATAGGGGAATGCAATTGAATTTTAGTATTCATGGCACAATACATCCATATTAAATTATTAGATTATAACGTTTGAAACAGTCATACTTATTATCGTAATAATATTTGCGATTACGAAAATAATATTCAAAAAATTCGTACCGACCACAATAATCTGTTTCAAAATATTTGAGTGATCGAAAAGTTCATACAAACTAATAAATTTAACGAATTAGGACCGAAAATCGCACCGAAACGGTGCAATACGAATCATTGTATACAGAATCGTGCATATAGCATCAAGTCGGTGCATAATCACCAACTCGTGCTGTTACTACATATGAGCACGAATGGTGCTCATTCTCCAATGCACCCAATTCACTAAATTAAGCTTTCAAAATTAAGCTTAAACCAAAGCTTACCAATTTAAGCTGCACCGCCTGCACGAGATGTGCTGCCAGCACATGCATAGTGCTTAATTAACTATTTAAACACTGCCTGAGTGGTACAAATCGTAAGTGCTGCAACGAATCGTAAATAGCACAAATCAAATCCTAATCTTGATTAGCATTTAACCTTAAATTTTAACTTCTCTCAAATAGGTTCAATTTGAGAATCAATTTCTCATTCACCTATTATTCATTTTGAACGTACAATATATCAATTTCTTCGTCTAACTACGAAGAACCCGAAACCATTTTGACCCGACCCAAATCAGTAGTGGACCCCACATATATTTGTATCACAAAATAGCGACTCAAAATAGCCATTTTTGCTAAAATTTCCAACAGTTTTCATGTGTAGGTATAATTGTTAAAAAATTGTGAATCTTTTTTCAAGTTATTTGACATTAGTATTATTTCCTTATTTAATTTAAATTTTAGTTATAACAATATATATTAATTTAATATAAGGCACATTTTTGTTGCTATGCTTGAACTTATAAAATGATAGGATCGGACTTGTTCCACTCGTACTTACGACCTAACCAAAACACAAGTGTTGTACGTGGGAAAATGGGAAAGTGTGGATAATAGCGGGCTAAGTTAAGAGAAACAGCCTGATGACCAGTAGCGAACTGAGAATTCAAATTGGCCTCCCAGGGATATTAGCTGATTTGTTACCATATCCCCCAGTCACTTTAGGAAAGGGAATCTCATGCTTCGGAAAGAAAACTAAAACTTGATTTAGGAAGCTTGCGTAAGTTAAATTTGTAAACATTTTCATAGGCTAGTTGGCTATGAAATATGAATAAATACCTTTGAGGCACATTGCAAATGATTCGACTTCCACTTTTTCACAATAAAATCTCTCACACTATTTTCACATTAATTATGATAATATTGACCTGTAGATCGGTTACCTAGTAGTCGTGAAACCAACAAACATATAAAATGATTGCCATAGATGAAAACTACCTGGCTTGGTCGACCAACTCATATATGCATGCAATTTTATCCATTAAAAACCTCGTACTTTACATTGTAGTATCTATTCAAATATACTAGTCAACAACCCCTCCATAGTCACTACATATCATCTGAGCACAAGGATTTATTTTATTTAATTTTACATGATCGATTTTAATTTTCTGAAACTGTAACCTTAAATCCCTCAAAAAATGATATCTGGCTTCCCATTATTATAGGTTAGTTCGTCCATTTCTCGACGCTATAAATAGTGTCGCCTGCAGTAGTTTCAAATCATCAGAGCCCAGGGGAAATCAACTTTTCAAAGCCCTTCTATGGCTTTTGAATAGTTCCTTCCCCTGGTCTGTGCTCAATATATAATAATAATAATAATAATAAAAATGGGCGATGGGGACAAAAATAAAAAGGTAGCCATCGCCGGAGTGGCATCCATTCTGTTGGTGGCTTGTGTGGTGGCCGCCACTATCTCCGTCACCAACATGGGCGGCTCATCCGAGGTAACAACTTCCACCAAGGAGGTGGAAGCCATTTGCGCCCCAACAGATTACAAGGAGACATGCAAGACCAGCTTATCCGGCGCTGCAGCAAAAACCAACGACCCCAAAGAACTGATTAAAACGGCTTTCCATGTCACCATGAAGAATATAAGCCACGCCATTTCTCGCTCAGCTCTACTCAAGGAAGCCGCTAAAGATCCAAGAGCATCGGACGCGCTTGATCTCTGCAAGACCCTCTTGAACAATTCCATCGGCGATCTCGAAAAATCATGCGAAGCCGCAGGTGATTTCGACGTCAACAATATCCTAGAATACGCCAATGATCTCAAGGTTTGGCTCAGCGGTGCCATTACTCAACAGGAGACTTGCCGGGACGCTTTCGAAAACACTACCGGCGACACCGGCGAGAAAATGAAACATCTACTCAAGACTGCCGGCGAGCTTACCAGCAATGGCCTCGCCATAATAACTAACTTAACTGAAGCCGCTAGCACGTTGGAAGCCAAGAAACGCCGCCGCTTGTTGTCGGACAACGATGGTTTTAATTTCCCGGCGTTTATCGACGCCACCGCTCGCCGGCTTCTAAATGCCAACGCGGGTTCCATTAAACCCAATGTTGTGGTGGCGAAGGACGGCAGCGGGGAGTTTAAGAGCATCAATGACGCTATTAATAAAGCGCCACCTAATAACGATGCTCCCTATGTTATCAAGATCAAAGCTGGAGTGTACAATGAGTACGTGGTTGTTCCAAAGAATATGAACCACGTTGTCTTCATCGGCGATGGCCCTACCAAGACCAAGATCACCGAGAACAAGAACAAAGTTGATGGCATTGGCACTTACCAGACCGCCACCGTTGCTATCGAGGGAGAACATTTCACAGCCAGAGATATCGGGTTCGAGAACAGCGCCGGAGCGCAGAAGCATCAAGCCGTGGCACTCCGGGTCTCGGCCGACCATGCAATCTTCTCCAACTGCGCCATCGATGGCTACCAAGACACTCTCTACGCCCACGCCTACCGCCAGTACTACAGGGACTGCAGCATTAGCGGCACCATCGACTTTATCTTTGGTGACGCCTCTGCAGTGTTCCAAAACTGCAAGATGATTGTCAGAAAGCCACTAGCAACCCAAGAATGCATGGTCACAGCTCAAGGAAGGATGGAACACCGCGGGGTGGGTGGCATTGTCCTCCAGAATTGCGAGATTTGCCCCGCGCCCCAGTTGAAAACTGTTCAACCACCAGCCCGGGTGTTCCTCGGCCGCCCGTGGAAACAGTACGCCAGAACGCTCATCGCGGAATCATTCATTGACGGGTTCATTGCGCCTGAAGGGTGGTCACCGTGGAAAGGAAATTTTGCACTCGATACTCTTTGGTACGCGGAGTACCAGAATCGTGGACCGGGCTCTGACACCTCCAAAAGGGTTAACTGGAAGGGATATCTGAAGAATATTTCTCCACAAGAGGTTAGCAAGTATTCAGCCGGACAGTATATTCAGGCTGACCAGTGGATCAAGCCCACCGGTATCCCCTATGACTCGGCATGATGAAGGTGTTAGAAGCAACAACGGCTCCGATCCTTTGTCAATCATTATACCATGCAAAATACAATTTGTACTCCATTTTTTATTTATTCTTTTTCGCAACTTCTACCCACTCAAAAATTCTTGATCTGAACACTCCTATGGAGACCCATACTATGAAAATAGTCTCTCATTGTTTATCAGGTTATGGAGTGAAAGTGAAGGAATAGAATTTGGAAGTAACTCCTATACTATGGATTGACTATATAAGATGACTATTGACATATGGTTCATTTTTTGTGTATTGAACCTTCATTTTTAAGTATATTATCAAAAAATAAACTTCCAATACATTAAAAGTAAACATTTAGTATGCTAAAAATAAATATTTATCTGTGACCCACATTATAATGTGAACTGGTAAATCATGAAGTTAATTGTACACGAAGTAATAATTTTTGTTTTTGTTGGTTTGGTCAATGAAATTTTCTATCTTTCAATTCTAGCCAACATTCTTTCAATTGAGTTCATTGCAACTAGTATGGTTTACATCTTTCAATTCTTGTCAACAGTTGTCACTCTTGATTTAAAAAAAAAAAAAAAACAAAAAAAGAAAAACACTATTGTTAAAAACTGTTGTGTGCATTTTTCTTGTAGTATATACAGGGTCAACTGCATTCAAATACAAACCTCCTTAAATACAAACCCCCCCTTAAAATACAACGCGCACATTAACATACTTACATGCATCAAATCTCGTGCACACATTAACATACTTACATGCACACGTGCCACATTGCCAACAATATTTGGAATTAGCTGCACACATTAATATACTTGCATACACACAATTTGTTTTTAAGGTGGGCTTGTATTTTAAGGGAAGTTTGTATTTGAAAATAATCATATATATATATATATATATATATATATATATATATATATATATATATATATATATATATATATATATTTATTTATTTATTTATTTATTTATTTTTAAATAAGTATTTCAAAGTATGTATATCAATGTAATATTATATCGGAGATCTTCATGCATAGCTAAATAATATTGAATTTGTTTATTTAAAACGGTAATTTAAAGTATATAAATACAAGATAATATATGAGAGATTGATTTTATTATCACAAGTTATATACCCCAGATTCGTGCCATCGCTTATAGTCGGGTCGGGGTCTCACGGTTCGGGTCTTGGCCTACGGGTTGGGGGTCAAAGGTGACGGGTCAAACCCGAGAAGGGTCAAACCCGCCACCTCGGTTGGCCCTATTTAAGGGCCTTTTGGTCCTTGGGCTTGGGGAGGCCATTTGGCCATCTTTCGGCTCTCTCTCTTAAATTATATTCTCTCCTCCTTCTCTCTACAATGCAAACTCAAGAACCATTATTAATAAAGTGGTCCATTTACTCTATATGGCGTCTTCTTGTTCATATAATGTTTATACATATTTTATATATTTTATACAGTACATATACTCCATACACATCAAGCAAAAAACCTACTGGAAAATTGTGACTTCTGGAGAGGTTTGGGCGCATGCAAAAACCTACTGGAAAATTGTGGATTATGGAGGGGTTTGAATCCAAGAGCTTAGGCCGCCGGGCTGGTACCCAAACCCCTACACCACTCTGCTTCATGTTTGACTTTAACTGTTTTTATTCTCTTGATGTAGGAGATGAAGGCAAAAGCTGAAGGAAAAACTTATTTGGAAAATTCTGTAGTTAGCAGCATCCGAATCCAGAAATTCTTGAGGAAGAAGGCTCTGCATGCAGATATCATCGTCAGATCCCACCTTCAACATCAAACCTCCATCATCATGCTGGAATTTCACCGTGCTTCATCGCCGCTTCTAGAAGTACCATGCATGCCGTCCACCATCCCCATCCATCAGCAAGAAAGAGAGAAAACGAAGGCCAGGCCAGTTCTGGGAAGTTCCATTCGGCTATCCCTTCTACTGGAATTCTGAAACTCGGACACCGCTATTGCCACAAAGTCCTCTTCTTACGCTACCGTTGGTGAAGGTGAGCGATCGGATGAGGAGTTCCACTGACTCGCCGCCACCGTCTACCCCAGTAGCTACCAACCACCCAACAACCGAAAAGAGGGAAAGGTGACTCATAATCCCCGCTGGTTTTGCATGTGGTTCTTTCTTGTCCGACAGCACCATCGTTTCAAGCATTTCGGACTCTCTCTTTGCCGAGGTTCATCTACAGAAAAGATCAAAAAGGGCATCGGAACGAGTTTTCTCCTTCGTCAAGCTACCATGCTTCGTTGGTTTGCTGCCTTCGCCTTTCATTGTGGACTCCTGTTGGAGGATAAAAATGTCTTTTTCTAATGTCCTTCATCTTATATATATATATATATATATATATATATATATATATATATATATATATATATATATATATATATATATATATATATACATATATAAGCCAACGTGTAAAGTGAGAGAGTTGACTGGAATAATACTTTTCTCCTTCTTCTTCAATCTACTTCCTCTTCCTCTCCATAGCTTCATTCATGTAACCCTTATGCCAACATGGTATCAGAGCAGTGGAAGCTCACCCACGCTGCTGCATTTTCCAGTGCCGGAGAAGTCAATGAAGCGAAGCAACGCCGACACCTGAATAACCAGTTCATCCAAATGCTAGTTAATCCGCAGAGGATTATTGCTACGCAGAGTAGCAGCAGAAGCCAAAATCCAGAAGATATGGAGTTTCCGAGTCGATCTCCAGTTCAGGCGATCTCCACAGCCGTTCCTCAGCGGAAGGAAGGAGTTCGTCCGTCGATTTCGATCAATCCGCAGAGGATTCCGATCAATCTGCAGAGGATTCCGAGTTTGGAGCAGCAGACGTCCGTAGCCGACCCGCAGGGGAAGGAAGGACTTCTCAGTCAGAAACAGATGGAACAATCTTCAGATTCAGTCACAGCGGTTGTATCTCTCCATCTAAAATGCGTTCAGAGAGCCATGGCTTTGAAGTGCGTGGACTCGATCTTCATTTATGATGGAGATGGCAATTTGGCCAATGTGCCTGATTCGCGCAGTGCGATTTTCAACGACCGTAGTTTGAGTTTTCCTTAGAAGAATCAGTTGATGAGGTTCTTCAAGCTGGTGCAGGCGCATTTGGGGGGCGATGACACTCAAAGTAACAAGATATCCGAGGAGGATCTGGAGAGTCCGTTTTATGAGTTCCTCAACAGAATGGGGCTTTCGTCCAAGCTAAAATCGATTATACTCTATGCAATAACCATGGCAACGTATGATCAAGAAAATGTGGATGCCTGTAAAGATGTTCTCAAGACAAGGGACGGGATAAACCGTTTAGCTCTTTATCACTCTTCAGTTGGCAGGTTTTCTAATGCCCCTGGTGCTATGATTTACCCAATCTATGGCCATGGAGAACTTTCACAAGCCTTTTGCCGTCGTGCTGCTATGAAAGGATGTATATATGTTCTTCGGATGCCTGTCCATTTTCTTCTCAAGGACAAGAGCAGTGGAAATTATAAGGGTGTCAAATTGGCTTCTGGTCAAGAATTGTTAGCTCCATCATTTGTAATTCCCTCTGCTATGGTTGATTCTTCTGCTCATTGTCTGCAAGATGATTCTTTTGACTTTGGTAGAGAAGATGTAAAAGAGAAGCTGGTCAAGGGAATATGCATAACAAAATGCTCATTAAAACCTGATGTGGCAAACTGCCTGGCGTTCTTTCCTCCTCGATCTTTGTTCCCTGACCAGATAACTTCAATCCGTTTCTTCCAGTTAAGCAGCAATGTTGCAGTTTGCCCCTCTGGAATGTTTGTGACTTACCTTTCAGTTATATGTGATGATGTTGAGGATCGTGTTTTGAGGACTGGTGGTGGATTGATATCTAAAGTGGAGGTGGAGAATTTATGGGACATTGCTGTTAGTAAGATGTGTTCTGTTTTAGAAGATCAATTTTATAGGATGCAAACTGCTAACCATTTGCTGCTAATAAAGGACTATATATCTGAGGCTCTAACTGCTGAGGGTTTGTACAACATGATGAAGGATAATGATTTGGATGACACATCGCTGAGGGATGTTTGCTATGTCTCTATCATTGTGAATTTGTCTGCTGAAAATTTGATTCCAATTACTGTTGATGATGAGTATAAGGCTAGAGATGGTGGTGTCCCTGCTGCATCCCTTGCAAATGAAAAAGCTCTGACAAGGTGGGAAGGTTATGTAACCTTGTCTATGAAGGCTGCTATGTTCCAAATGTCACAAGGGGTTAATAAGGACACATTGAGCTGGTATAATTCATATACTAATGTCTTTGGGATGTATATATCAGAGAGGAGGTTTGTTGATCTTGGGAAGTTGATTATGCAAAGCAATGCTATTGAGGATTCTGATCTTGTTGATTATATGAATCCAATAGCACTGGAGGCTTACCGAAAATTCCATCAAGCTGGAGTTCTTGCACAAGTTGCTGCTGGACCTCTGAAAGGTTTTCTGCAAAGCTGATGTTGATCCACTTAAGGTGAAGGATATTCCTCATGATTTGGCTTTGAATGAGCTGAAGTCTATCCCTGAGGGCTATACTATAGCAGCTGAAATATCAAATTAGCAAGGGAGTATACTCATGGGCTATTCAGTAATGTAGCAGATGTTTAGATGAGGATGAGAATATTGTTTCTCCTTCTTTTTCGCTCTTTTGTATCTAAGCTGGGCATGTAGGATCTACATGCTCCAGCTTACGGGGGGTGTTGGAGGATAAAAATGTCTTTTCCTAATGTCCTTCATCTTATATATATATATATATATATATATATATATATATATATATATATATATATATATATATATATATATATATATATATGTTGGTCCCGATAGGGTGGTAGAAAGTCTAGAGGGGGGGGGGGGGGGGGTGAATAGACTTTCTAAACTTTTGCACACAGCTATACTCTTTTTACAATTACAAATACAAAGGTAATTGTATCTCTCTCCAACTAGATTTGAGACTATTCAGACTAAGTCTCTAAGAATATTTGAGCACTCGCACTTTTGAATTTTCGTGTGTATTGCACTTCTATCTTGTGTCTATCTTGTACACCTCTGCTCCACACACACTTTGTCTTCAAGTCTTCATGGCTTTTTATAGGCAATCAAATATATCCGTTGGAGTGGGATAATTTGATATTTGAAATTTGAATCTTCATAGCCTGATATTGTTGACAATAGTAGGTCTTCAATTTTGATTTGATTGTCAACTTGCCTGACAAAATAATATCTTATCTCCAATTGATTTGTTCAAAATATTATTTTGTTGTCATATTGAATATGTCTTTCAGGCAATTTTGGATTCTTGTGGCATGTGGGTAGACTTGGAATAAATTCCTTCGAATTGAATGTCTGGATTCAATTCTTGTGGCATGTGGGTAGAGAATTGATTCAATTTCTGATCTTGTGGCATGTGGGTAGAGAATTGATTCAATTTCTGATCATCTTGCATTTTTCTTTCAATTTCTGATCATCTTGCATTTTTCTTTGCCACATTGTGCTCCTTTGACTTTTCTTGTGGCATGTGGGTAGAGAATCATCTTTGCCACATTGTGCTCCTTTGACTTTTCTTGTTCCTTTATTTCTGATCATCTTGCATTTTTCTTTGCCACATTGTGCTCCTTTGACTTTTCTTGTGGCATGTGGGTAGAGAATCATCTTTGCCACATTGTGCTCCTTTGACTTTTCTTGTTCTTTCAATTTCTGATCATCTTGCATTTTTCTTTGCCACATTGTGCTCCTTTGACTTTTCTTGTGGCATGTGGGTAGAGAATCATCTTTGCCACATTGTGCTCCTTTGACTTTTCTTGTTCCTTTATTTCTGATCATCTTGCATTTTTCTTTGCCACATTGTGCTCCTTTGACTTTTCTTGTGGCATGTGGGTAGAGAATCATCTTTGCCACATTGTGCTCCTTTGACTTTTCTTGTTCCTTTATTTCTGATCATCTTGCATTTTTCTTTGCCACATTGTGCTCCTTTGACTTTTCTTGTGGCATGTGGGTAGAGAATCATCTTTGCCACATTGTGCTCCTTTGACTTTTCTTGTTCCTTTATTTCTGATCATCTTGCATTTTTCTTTGCCACATTGTGCTCCTTTGACTTTTCTTGTGGCATGTGGGTAGAGAATCATCTTTGCCACATTGTGCTCCTTTGACTTTTCCAAAGGAATCATCTTGCATTTTTCTTTGCCACATTGTGCACATTGTGCTGTGGCATGTGGGTAGAGAATCATCTTTGCCACATTGTGCTGTGGCATGTTGTTCCTTTGATTTTTCTTTGCCATATTGTTGCTCTTTGGGCACTGCTTGTTCACATTGTGCTCCTTAGCACACATCGTGCTCTTTTGCACATTGTGCTTGTCCGAAAATTTGACTTGCTCTTTTGCACATTGTGCTTGTCCGAAAATTTGACTTGTAACAATAAGTCCTTGGGGGAGGAATCGATCTCGGGTGTAATTGTTTTGAGTAAGAACTTCTACCATTTCGCCGTTAGGCTCATTCAGTCATTCTTTGGAATGCCATTCCTTTATGCTTCTTTCTCGGATGAATACTCGTAGGACCAAAATTAATTTCTCAAATTAATTTTGTTCTTCCTATGGTAGATTCCTTTTGATTCGTTCTTCTGATTTATGATGCTTGTACTCAAAGACCTAAAAACTAAGGGGATCTAAAGTACATTTGGCTTCATCAAAACTTACAAAAATATTCCTGTCAATTTTCCCCCTTTTTGATGACGCCAAAACCTATACTCAGTCATTTGGCTTGTCTTTTAAAAACAATTATTTTTCAAAAGATTTTATTAACTTAGACATAGCCAAGACGAGTTTAACATTTGATTTTGACTCTAAGAAAGGTATTTTTAGCAACTAAAATTCCTATTCGCATTTTTGGACTTTAATGATAATGAATTTTTGCATTTTTCCAATTTATGCGATTTGATACAAACTAAGCTAAAAATGTTACCTTTCAAGACAAATAAACTATCAATAAATAACAAGGAAAACTAGTAGCATCATAAACAGAAATTTCGAATCATTCCAAATTGTTCATGGGTTCATGTTCCCGTGGACCATACAAAAACAAGTGTGACAATCATACAAATCATCTAATGACTTTGTTTCTCTTCTCTTTAAGAACATGATTTATATGATTTTGAACATCAATGAAATTGTCACTAATGGCATAATTGTTGCATACCTGCCCAACTGAATAATAGTTGAATGCTTCGATGATGTTGTTTCCGGGCAGTATACCTTCTTCATACCATATGATGCATTCTTCTAGGCTTCTTCCATTTTGTAGCTCGGCATCATTGACTTTGATATAGTCCTTTAGAACCATGATCATCAAAGCTCTAGCATAACTTTGGATTCTTCTGAAATTCTCGTTTGAAACCCACAAATTTTGATCACTTGGACCACTCTTCTTCATACCCTTTGGTAGATCATTCAAAGTCACCAACTTTGGCATTTCAACTCTACCATCTCTTGGTGTGGATTCCAAATAGAGAGCTGCACGGTTATACCAATTAATTTGCTCAATATTTCCTCCTGCACAAACAATGTCACGAAAAGAACGGTTAGTGGTATTTGTGCTACTTGATCCTCCTGGACTGCCAGCTTCACCACCACCGAACCAATATTCTAGTCCTCCTCTTCTAGCAACATTTCTGCCAGCAGATCTGCCTCTTCCACCTCTACTACTGCTTGTGCCAACATTTTGGGTGGCCATGGCAGTCATCATCATCTCAAGCATGCCTTCCAAATGACTGAATCTCTCTTCCCCCTTTTTGGCGTAATCAAGGAGTGTATGAACCGATTCACGAAGAGATGAAATGGATTCGGAAATATTTTCATATGATCCCCAAAGGCAGCCCACTTTGGTGTTGACGGAGATGAGATCCATGTGGACATCACTAATCTGCTTCTCATGTTGATGAACAACATTGAGGATTCCTTGGCTTTGACTCACGGCAATTGCTTCATTTGCCTTTCCAGAATTCTTGAGGATTTGAGAGAGTTGGATGTAGAACTCATTGAGTTGCCCCTTGACATTTGCATTCAATCCTCCAACTTGTCTCTCAAGTGCTTGGTGGGTGTCGATCAAATGTTGTTGACTCCTCCGATTTTCATCAAAAGATGTTTCGAATTTTCCACCTTGAGTATTGACAACATTATCCACATGAGTGTAGATGCCTTGAAACATGCTTTCCATTCGGTCAACAAGGCTTAGTACCACTTTCTCCAGATTTTCCAATTTTTCCTTTGAGGTTGTGCCATCAATGTCTTGCTTTTCTCGGGTTGTGGGAACACACATTGCTCCTTCTTGAGCAGAATTGACTTCAAGCATGTGAGATTGTGCTTGATTTTCCACTTGATATCCTTCTCTTTCCGGTGTGTGTAACACGTGCGTGTTACCTTGTCCACTTTCTGCATGAATGGATTGAATTTCCTCCGTGTGTTGGCTAGCTTGCATGGCATTTTGATCTTGGCTTATTTCAGTGAAATTCAAAACACTCACATCATATAAACCACTGTCCATTAAATGTGCACCACATGTGACATTTTCTTCTTCTACATTCCTTGTGACAAATTCATCAATATCAACTAGGAAGTCATCTTCGGTAGGCATATCTCCTTGGACTGTGACATCAACAGTAGCTTCGGCCAACTTAGCTTTCAATTTATTCACAAATATTCCATTCACCGTAGACATCAAAGTTGCATGGCCAACATCAAAATTACCAATCCAATTCAAGGAAAATAATTCTTCTTCTTGCATACTCGGTCCTTTTGTCATCAAATCTTGGTAGGAACCAAGTCTCAATTTTCTCCAATTTAGGACTCTTCGGTATTCACTCACCAACACCAAATCAAGTCCATCAACTTGATGAATCTCCTCATTCAACATTGTTTCCAGTTCGGCAATTTGGGAAAAAGGATTTGTGAAACTTTGGCTTGTATTGGGATTGTGACTTATGGTTGGATTTTGGCTTGTGTTTGGATTTTGGCTTGTATTTGGATTTTGGCTTGAGGTAGGATTTTGGCTTGTGTTTGGATTTTGGCTTGAGGTAGGGTTTTCATGGGATTGAGTTGAGGGTTGAGAGGATAAACCAAGAATTTCTACAACTGGCCTTTTCCTAGCAGGAATGCCTCTCGGTTTCCTTTTTCTCTTTAAGCTCAAATCAGTTGATTCCTCATGATCCTTAAACAGTATCCAGTTACTTCCAAAAGGCTTTCTTGATCTCATTGGTAACCCTTTCATTTTTATAATTTCACCAATAAGCAAACCGAACCCTAGGATACGATTGAACTTCCCATTCCTAATTTTTGCACCTTTCACAAAATGTGCAATTCGGCTTAAAATGAGTTTGCTCCAGTCACCCCTAACTCCATTCATCACAGCATGCAAATATCCAATTCTCACGGGTGATATATCCTCCATACTATTCAATTTGCACAATACACATTTATAGAGAATTCTAACTAGCATCTCATACTCATGCTTCAAATCAGATTTTTGACCGGAAAGATTTGGTTCGAGAGAAGCATTCTCATTCCGAATTTCTGTCCAAATTTCCGTGTGATCATATGTGTGAACATTTAAGTCCAACAGTGGTTGTTCTGGACTAGATATAGGCAATCCAAAGGTTTTGTGCAACTCTTGTTCATCAATGGTGATGAGAGTTCCATTCACGGTGGACTCAATGGTCCATCCAACAACCTTGGCATTCATATAAAAATCTGCTACATCTTCATCATAAAATCCTGAGTATGGATAAGAACATAACCTCATGAGATTACTTTGTTGAAGTGCATGGATGATTCTTTGTGCAAGATGAGAGTTTTCGGCTTCTTTTAGAAATCCTTGAGGGTCAAAACTTCCTCCGGCCTTGATTCCAACTGCTAGCTTCGAGAGATTGAGTTGTTGAGAGCGTTCTTCATTTGGTTGAGAGCTTGAATCTCCAATAGTAGCCATAATGTGCTTGATATTTATAGAGATTGAGGGATTGAAGATTTTGAAAGAGATGAAGATTGAGTGTTTCGGCTATGGAAGGTGAAAAGATTTTGAGAGTTTTGAGTGTAATGGTGGCTCTTCCAACCGGTTGGGTGGAAGGGAGGTGTCTTTACACAAATATCCTCACAACTTAAATGTTGACTTTTAATAAGTGAGGGGTATTTTTGATATTCCAATAGCTTCCAACCTTTGACCTAACTGATAATTAGTTTAGGTTATATATTCTCCATCCAATTTGTCTGCTGATGTGGCGCCAAAAATTTAGATACTCGGACTGATTTTACCTGAAATAAAATTCATAGAGCACTAAATCTGTTCCGAAAATAATATGTGCATGTATATATATACACGTTTTTATGTAGTTGGAAGAAAGAAAAAGAATTGATTCTTTTTAGACAATTTATTATATACAACTACCATAAAAAGGTGTTCTCATTTAAGATAAAAACCATCATTATACTATCCTGTCACTCTTAAATGGCAAGATTGTGTAAATCTTAATAATTTTTATTTGTGTAAGAAGTAAATAGATAGATACACGGGTAGACATGCATGCAATATATGCTTTTTCAACATTTAATGTAGACTTAAATATATAGGATGTGACAAATTTGCATGTGAGACACATAGGCACGAAAGAGATTTAAATAAATCAGATAGTAACGAATTTTTCAGAAGGAAAAAAAAAATTGAGCTTTTAATTTAAATAGAGTTTAGAAACTTAGCTCAATTCAATCATGCCCATCTCGTGTCTTAATTTCGAAAATCTTGATTCACACAGAGGTTTTGTGAGAATATCAGCTATTTGATTCTCGGTCGGGATGTATTCAATTGATAATTCCTTCTTTTCGACATGATCCCAGATAAAATGATGTCTCACATCAATGTGTTTTGTT
Organism: Ipomoea nil; assembly: GCF_001879475.1. Taxonomy (NCBI): domain Eukaryota; kingdom Viridiplantae; phylum Streptophyta; class Magnoliopsida; order Solanales; family Convolvulaceae; genus Ipomoea; species Ipomoea nil. The sequence goes on from NW_017617607.1 coordinate 1,954,896, forward strand.
CTTGAATGTAACACGGGATTGTGTGTTATAGCTATGGCACTTGTATTGTCACACAATATGTTGAAATTTTCACAATTCACGCCACAATCTTTCAGTTGCTGTTTCATCCAAAGAATTTGCACGCAACAACTCCCAGCGGCAATATATTCAGCTTCGGCTGTACTCGTGGCTATGGAGTTTTGCTTTTTGCTAAACCATGATACAATCTTCCCCCTAAGAACTGACATGTCCCTGAGGTACTTTTTCGATCGATTTTACATCCTGCAAAATCTGCATCTGAGAAACCAGTTAGTGTAAAATTACCTTCTTTGGGATACCATAATCCCAAATTGACTATTCCTTTTAGGTATCCGATGATTTTCTTGGTAGCAAGAAAATGACTTTCTTTTGGCTTTGACTGGAACCTGACACATACTCCCACTGAATGAGATATATCTGGTCGGCTTGCAGTGAGGTATAGTAATGATCCAATCATTCCTCGATATTTTGTTTCGTCAACGTCCTTGCCTTCATCATCTTTATCCAATCTTAAAGATGTGCTCATCGGGATCTTGATTGAAGATTTTCCATCTTGACCGAATTTCTTTATAAGATCTTTCGTGTATTTGGCCTGATTGATGAATATTCCTTCATTGAGTTGCTTTACTTGTAAACCATGAAAGTAGTTTAACTCTCCCATCATGCTCATCTCGAACTTATTCTGCATTAGCTTGGAAAATTTCTCACATAAAGTTTTATTAGTACTACCAAATATAATATCATCAACATAAATTTGTACCAATAAAATGTGATCATTTTCTTGAATTCTAAACAAGGTTTTATCAACAAGGCCTTTTGTAAAACCACAGTTAATTAGGAACGTTGATAGAGTGTCATACCAAGCTCTCGGTGCTTGTTTTAACCCATATAACGCCTTCTTTAATTTGTAGACCTTATTAATATCACCTTTTACCTCGAAACCCGGAGGTTGTTCAATGTAGACTTCCTCTTCAAGTAAGCCGTTCAAAAATGCACTTTTCACGTCCATTTGATAGACAGTGAAATTCTTGTACGCGGCATATGCTAGAAATATTCTGATGGCTTCCAGTCTTGTAACGGGTGCAAACGTTTCATCGAAATCTATGCCTTCTTCTTGTGAATATCCTTTTGCCACTAATCGTGCTTTATTTCGTATGACAATTCCATCCTCATTTGCTTTATTCCGAAAGACCCATTTTGTTCCAATTACATTGTAATTTTCAGGTCTTGGAACTAATTCCTATACGTCACTTCTTTTAAATTGATCAAGCTCATTTTGCATTGCATTAATCCAATCTGGATCACTTAGAGCTTCTTCAATGTTTGTGGGCTCCACCTGAGAAAGAAAACAAGAAAATAAAGTATGTATATTTGAGGACCTTGTTTTTACTCCTTCTCGTGGATCTCCAATTACTAGCTCTGGAGGGTGATTTTTGAGCCATCTCAAGTCAGGTTGTAGGTTGCATGGGTTTTCCACGTTTCCTTGCTCAGTAGGTAAGTTGGAGGTAGACACATTTTGCTCATCAGATTGATCTCCAACTTGTGTTTCAACTTGAGAATTTTGACTTTCCACGTGGGGATCTTCATTGACTTCCACGTGTCCTTCACAATCAATGTCCAATTGCTCCATACCCTGTATAATTTGATCTTTGAAAGATATGTCAGTATCATTAAATGATTTTTCAACTTGACAACTTTCCTGATCATTTTTGTTGCTCTGGGTTTTCTTCTTATGAGCTTCATCAAATGTAACATGAATTGATTCTTCTACCACCATTGATTTCATGTTCAATACTCTGAATGCTTTGCTGGTAGATGAATATCCTAAAAATATTCCTTCATCTGCACGCTCATCAAAAGTCTTTAGATACGTTTTACCATTATTAAGAATAAAACATTTGATGCCAAAAGTATGAAAATAATTGAGTTTAGGTTTTCTCCCTTTCCATAATTCGTACGGAGTCTTATTATAAGACTTGTGTATCAAGCTTCGATTTTGCATATAGCATGCGGTGTTGATTGCTTCAGCCCAATATCTCTTAGGTAGCTCGGCTGACGTAATCATCACTCGTGCGGCTTCTTTTAGCGTTCTATTTCTTCTTTCGGCTACACCATTTTGTTGCGGTGTACGTGCGGCAGATAATTGATGTAGAATTCCTTGATAATTGCAGTAGGCTTTAATTACTTGATTCACGAACTCTGTTCCACGATCAGTTCAGATTTTTGCAATTTTCAAGTCTTTCTCGTTTTGTAGTAGCTTGAGTAGCTCTGGCAGCTTTTGCTCGACTTCGTTTTTCTTTTTGCGAAATATCGTCCATGTGTACCTGGAAAAATCATCAACAACAACTAGAGTATATTTCTTACCACTTAGACTTGCAGGGTCTACTGGACCGAATAGATCCATGTGTAGTAGACTCAACGGTCTTGTTGTAGATTCTTGAACTTTGGATTTGAAAGATGACTAGATTTGCTTTCTTCTTTGGCAAGCATCACATATTTGATATTTCTTGTAGACAATATCGGGTAGACCTTCAACGAGTTTGTTTCTTGCTAGCTTGTTGATAGTCTTGAAGTTTAGATGATTCAACTTCTTGTGCCATTCCCAACTTGTTGCATGTGAGTTGTTTGCTAGTAGACACACTGATTCTTTTGTTGTGTTCCAATCCACAACATACATATTTTTCTTTCTTATTCCTTCGAGCACTACTTCTCCCGAGGAATTACTCTTCACTTGGCACTTGTCTTTGAAGAACTCAACTAGATATCCTTTGTCACAAAATTGACTTGTACTCAACAAGTTGAATTTTAGACCTTCAACAAAGGATACATCTTCGATTTTCAGACCATTTCGAAAAATTGTACCAATTCCTTTTGTTATGCCGTATCGTTCATTTCCACCGAATACGACTTTTGGTCCTTCGATATTTTTAAGATTCACAAGACTAGATTTATTTCCAGTCATGTGTCTAGAACATCCACTATCGAAGTACCAAACTTCCTGCAAACAAATTAAACATTTTTAGGTACCCAACTTGATTTGGGTCCTTGAGCGTTAGTCATTTTTGGTACCCAAATCCACCTTGTACTCACTGAGCTAAGTTTAGGTGATTGGTAACCATTAAACATATTATAATCATATTTAATTCTTGAAAACATTTTTTGTGCCGGTTTTTGAAAATTTACTCGATTTTTTGGCACGTGGGAAGAAGATTGTTTGTGCCTAGGATAGGCATTAAATCTGGACTTTGTCCATGGTTTAATATAACCAACCCAATCTTGTTTTGAGGGATAAAATCTCCCTGCCTCAATTCTTAGTTTCCTTCCCATTTTCCTATGAGGGCTTTGTGCACTAGACTCATTGGTGTATTTCCATTTAGGAACAAACTTTTGCCTTTTTGTATACTGTTTAGGTGAAATAATATTTCTATGGGGCTTCGGCCTAACAGTATTAATTTTGACATTCGTTTGATAACCAATTCCTTGTCTCACTGTGCTTTCTTGACCTTTTACAAATTTTACTACTTGGACTATATTACTTAAAGTAGTAGTAGAATTGGTCAAGTTCTTGGAGGCTTGAGAACACGATGGATCATAACCGAGTCCGGGTTTTATCACTTGAGGGTTTTTGCATATTTACCATTTTGTCCATTATTTTGGATGAATGTGTAAATGTTGCTATAACCTCTCTAAGGTTGTGTTCTCTCACTTCCCTTGATTTACACTCTTCTTGAAGACAAATAATTTTATCTTTCAAGTCTTTCACTTCAAGTAGAGCATTTTGTAATTTCTCATTTATTTGATCTTTTTTGAGAATCAAAAGACAATTGCGCTCTTTGAGTTGAGAGTGAGTGTCCATTACGGTTTGACATTCTTCCATTAAGTGAAAGAAGGACTCTCTAGAAAATGAAGAATTGACAGAATCATAAGAGTGAGATGTTACCTCATTTTCTTCATTTCCATTTGCCATAAGACACATGTCCTTGTAGGGTGAGTTGTTGGAGATGCTCATGCAAAACATTGCATTGTCATCCTTTGAGGTGTCACTTTCATCACTTGAAGATTCTTCTGACTCACTTATTTCAAGTGGGTCACTTATAAGTGCTTTTCTTCTCTCCTTTGTGAACCTTTTATCTTTGGGCTTGAATTCTTCCTGTTGAGAGTTAGGAACATTTGTATATTGACTTTTACTTACCTTAGGGTGTGGACAACTTGCTGCAAAGTGTCCAGGCTTTCTACAATTGTAGCATAAATTCGAATCTTCTTCAACAATTTCTTTCTTCGAATTCTTTGTTGCATTCCACGATTTCCCTTGTGGATTTTTCTTGTAGTTGCTTCTCTTCATGAATTTCCTAAATTTCTTGACATTAGGCAATAATTCAACATTTTGTACTGACCTTGAGGTTGATGGTTGCTCGGTTATAAGTGCGTTGTTCTTTTCTTCATGATCTTCCTCTAATCTTGATTTCATCTCAAATTCATAAGCTTTTAGATTACTAAAGAGCTTATCGGTCGATAGGGTTTTTAGATCCCTATGATCTCTCATGGCCGTGACCTTCATGTCCCATGTAGATGGTAGACCACGTAGAATTTTGAGTGAAATTTCTTTCTGATTAATATCTTTTCCAAGATCATTAATCTCTCCTAAGATTTTGGCAAATCTTGTTTCCATGTCGGTAATATTCTCGCCGTTTAGCATTTTGAAATCCTCGAATTTCTTTAATGCTATAGTGAGCTTATTATCCTTTTCTTGCTCGTCTCCTTCACCAATTTGAATGAGCGTTTCCCAAACTTCCTTCGCGGATTGACACTTTCGAACTTTTGGAAATATCGTGTCATCGATAGATTTAAACAAAATATCCTTGGCAATATTGTCCAAGTTATTTCTTGTTCTATCTTCACGAGACCATTCCGCTTTCGGTTTTGGAATGTATTGTGGAGAGTCACTTGTTTGTACGGATGAGGTGTTCACTTGCAAGATCTCAATAGGACCACTCGTAACCACTTCCCATTTGCTGGATCAATTTTATAGGATGCAAACTGCTAACCATTTGCTGCTGATAAAGGACTATATATCTGAGGCTCTAACTGCTGAGGGTTTGTACAACATGATGAAGGATAATGATTTGGATGACACATCGCTGAGGGATGTTTGCTATGCCTCTATCATTGTGAATTTGTCTGCTGAAAATTTGATTCCAATTACTGTCGATGATGAGTATAAGGCTAGAGATGGTGGTGTCCCTGCTGCATCCCTTGCAAATGAAAAAGCTCTGACAAGGTGGGAAGGTTATGTAACCTTGTCTATGAAGGCTGCTATGTTCCAAATGTCACAAGGGGTTAATAAGGACACATTGAGCTGGTATAATTCATATACTAATGTCTTTGGGATGTATATATCAGAGAGGAGGTTTGTTGATCTTGGGAAGTTGATTATGCAAAGCAATGCTATTGAGGATTCTGATCTTGTTGATTATATGAATCCAATAGCACTGGAGGCTTACTGAAAATTCCATCAAGCTGGAGTTCTTGCACAAGTTGCTGCTGGACCTCTGAAAGGTTTTCTGCAAAGGTGATGTTGATCCACTTAAGGTGAAGGATATTCCTCATGATTTGGCTTTGAATGAGCTGAAGTCTATCCCTGAGGGCTATACTATAGCAGCTGAAATATCAAATTAGCAAGGGAGTATACTCATGGGTTATTCAGTAATGTAGCAGATGTTTAGATGAGGATGAGAATATTGTTTCTCCTTCTTTTTCGCTCTTTTGTATCTAAGCTGGGCATGTAGGATCTACATGCTCCAGCTTACGGGGGGTGTTGGAGGATAAAAATGTCTTTTCCTAATGTCCTTCATCTTATATATATATATATATATATATATATATATATATATATATATATATATATATATATATATATATATATATATATATATATGTTGGTCCCGATAGGGTGGTAGAAAGTCTAGAGGGGGGGGGGGGGGGGGGGTGAATAGACTTTCTAAACTTTTTTACAATTTAAATAACTCTTTGGTAACTTCAACTCTAAGTAGCAAGTAAATAGAGTAAGTTTAAACTGCACAGCGAAATAGGTAGTATGTAAAGAGTTAGGCCCAATTAATGAATTAAATACGCATGTAAGATGAATAAAGTGACAGAGGGATCTTGAATATATAAAGGAGATGGTTCACTCAATATATAATAACAATATTCAAGATTGTAAATAAATATCGTATCACATCGACCGTGTAACGAATGTTACATGCAACACGTCAAACTTGCTTAGAATAATTCAATATTTAAGCTCGAGAAGTTTGAGTCACATGCATACGTGAAAACACACTAAACCCGAACGATTAAGATTTATTGTGAATAGTAAACGGGTTAGTCGAATAAGATAGATAGATAGAGCAAATTATGTAAGTGCGGTATGTAAATGAGAGAGGCAATTTATAGTGGTTCGGAAGTGGCGTAATCTTCCTAGTCCACTTTTCTCCTTTCGCGTCTAGGAGAAATTCACTATTTTTCCACACACAGTTACAATAGTGAATAAGCGCTACACAAGCACTTCTTCCGGATGTATTGCACACAGCTACACCCAACTCCGAGTGTCTCGCACACAGCAACACTCAACTCCGAGTATTTCGCACACAGCTATACTCAACGCCAACTAAGTGTCTTGCACACAGCTACACTTAGCAACTACGAGTGTTTTGCACACAGCTACACTCACTAGAGTATTTTGCACACAGCTATACTCTTTTTACAATTACAAATACAAAGGTAATTGTATCTCTCTCCAACTAGATTTGAGACTATTCAGATTAAGTCTCTAAGAATATTTGAGCACTCGCACTTTTGAATTTTCGTGTGTATTGAACTTCTATCTTGTGTCTATCTTGTACACCTCTGCTCCACACACACTTTGTCTTCAAGTCTTCATGGCCTTTTATAGGCAATCAAATATATCCGTTGGAGTGGGATAATTTGATATTTAAAATTTGAATCTTCATAGCCTGATATTGTTGACAATAGTAGGTCTTCAATTTTGATTTGATTGTCAACTTGCCTGACAAAATAATATCTTATCTCCAATTGATTTGTTCAAAATATTATTTTGTTGTCATATTGAATATCCAACGTATCTTTGAAATAAATTCATCTGATAGAATTTATTTCTAGGATAAGTTTTTATGTTCATGTCTTCATAAATATTTTTCCGTTCTGATCAAATGTCTTTCAGGCAATTTCGGATTCTTGTGGCATGTGGGTAGACTTGGAATAAATTCCTTCGAATTGATTCAATTTCTGATCATCTTGCTTCTTTGCCACATTGTGCTCCTTTGACTTTGAACATTGTGCTCCTTGACTTGAACATTGTGCTTTTCTGATTTGGTCACATTGTGCTCTTTTGGACACATCGTGCTCCTGAAGAACATTGTGCTCCTTAGCACACATCGTGCTCTTTTTAATACATTGTGCTCTTTTGATAGCGTTGTGCTCCTTGGTAGCATCGTGCTCTTTTGCACATTGTGCTTGTCCGAAAATTTGACTTGTAAAAATAAGTCCTTAGGAGGAATTGATTTCGGGTGTGATCATTTTGAGTAAGAACTTCTACCATTTCACCGTTAAACTCATCCGGTCATTCTTTGCAATTCCATTCCTTTATGCTTCTTTCTCGGATGAATACTCGTAGGACCAAAATTAATTTCTCAAATTAATTTTGTTATTCCTATGGTAGATTCCTTTTGATTCGTTATTCTGATTTATGATGCTTGTACTCAAAGACCTAAAAACTAAGGGGATCTAAAGTACATTTGGCTTCATCAAAACTTACAAAAATATTCCTATCAAAATATATATATATATATATATTTTTTGAATGCATATATATATATATATATATATATATATATATATATATATATATATATATATATATATATATATACCAACGTGTAAAGTGAGAGAGTTGACTGGAATAATACTTTTCTCCTTCTTCTTCAATCTGCTTCCTCTTCCTCTCCATAGCTTCATTCATGTAACCCTTATTCCAACAACTCCGCCCGCTGTGATAGAAGTTTCGTCCATGTGGATGCTTTCCTTGGGCATCATAATCTTGGTTTGTAGTTTCCTTTTCACACTGCTTGGTGAAGGTGCTATGGAGGCAAAGAAAAACAAAGAAGATGAAAGTCAGATGTTGCATGCAATACCATTGGTTGTGGGTGGCGGTGGTGTGCGCAAAACAAGGCAGTGGATCGACCCAAGTGACTAAGTGTTGCTGAGCTCAACAAATTGCAATTTAAAATTGTTGTTGTAATTGTAACATTTTAAGTGTAGCATTATCATACCAGTACAAAGTTGTTACAGTTGTAATATCTTAGCATAATATTAGATTGTACAACTGTAAAGGCTGTAGCTCTTTACTTAGGAAAAATTGTAATAGTTAGATTTAGTAGTATTAAGCACGGTTAGGTTGGTATTCCCACCACCGGCACCCAAAGTCCGGTTAGGTCGGCCTAGCCACCATCGGCATTGTTAAGCCCGGGAAAAGTCTTGGCATCAAGCCCTACTATGTAGGCAAATTTGGGTCTCCGGACCAATCGGACGACACTCCGACTTACGACCGCAATGTCGTTAAACGTTTTTCCAGTCAACGATCGATGAGGGCAATAGCCTGACGACCGCACTGTCGTTAAACTTTTTTCCGGACTTCCGGTTAAAGCCAGTGAGGGCAATAGCCCGATAGCGAGACCACGCCCTGAGTTCGTCCGGCCGCTAATTCCACTGCCACACGCCCTTATACTTAAGTGCGTCCGACAGTGGGGGGCTGGACAGGGTAGGGCGGCGGTCGATTGAGGAGCGGTTGGGTCAAATCGTCTGCTCGGGTAACATACTGATATGTGGGTCGCTTGAGGCCATGCGCCCGGTCGGCTTACTGGTATATGGGTCGCCTGAGGCCATGCGCCCGGTCGGCCTGGAGCGGCCGGTTCAACTCGTCTGCCCGAATAAGGCATGCTGGCGTGGGGGTCGCCTGGAGGCCATGAGCCCAGTCGTCCAACGCGCTTTTCCACCTCAAGTAGGCCGGCACTGCCACCTCAGACGAGAAGGGAAAGTGAGCCACGCGCCTTGTTAGACCGAGTAGGTTGGACATGCCGCCTCCGGTGTTTCTAAAGACCAGTTAGGTTGCCCTCGTCACCACTGGCACTCTATGACCGATTAGGTCGGCATTGCCACCACCGGGGCTATGAGTCCGGTTATACCGGTTGATACTACTTTTTTAGCGATGCCGCTTCTCGGTGATGTATATACCGCCTTTAGGCGATGCCACGCGATGTATTTATCCCGCTTCTTAGCGATGCCGGTTTTTCAGCGATGTATATACCGCCTTTGGGCGATGCCGCGCGATGTATTTATCCCGCTTCTTAGCGATGCCGCTTTTCAGCGATGTATATACCGCCTTTGGGCGATGCCGCGCGATGTATTTATCCCTTTTCTTAGCGATGCCACTTTTCAGCGATGTATATACCGCCTTTAGGCAATGCCGTGCGATGTATTTATCCCGCTTCTTAGCGATGCCGCTTTTTCAGCGATGTATATACCGCCTTTGGGCGATGCCGCGTGATGTATTTATCCCGCTTCTTAGCGATGCCGCTTTTCAGCGATGTATATACCGCCTTTAGGCGATGCCGCGCGATGTATTTATCCCGCTTCTTAGCGATGCCGCTTTTCAGCGATGTGTTTACCGCCTTTTGGCGATACCGCTTTTAGCGATGTGTTTACCTTCTTTGTGCAATGTTTACCACTTTTTCAGCGATGTGTATGTACCACTCGTTAGCGATATCGTTCCTGATCGTCGACGTGGTAGTTGTAGCCGGGTGCACTCACATCGCGGACCCGGTCGAGTCATTTCCAGACCGCGATGTCGTTTCCCGATCGGCAACCCGTCGTATCCACTCCCTTGTGCTGACGATTCTTGCACCTACGGGAGTGGGGGCTGCGCCGGCCCGAGTAGCTCGTCTGCGTTTTAGTTTGCCCGAGTAGCACATTCGTCGGTCAAAACGGTCGAATCGCGTTCATTTCGCCCGAGTAAATACAATCTCTCGGTTATAAGCAAATCCAACCCCGTAGTTGGTTAGATAGATCTCCAGATCGCAATCGAATCGACAACTCGGTCGTGCCCGGCAATCCAATCGTTGAACCTGTTGGGCTCGACCTTTCGCAAATAGCGTTGCAAGTCCGACCACTGGGTCGGGCGCTCCATTTTTGGTCCACTAGACTGTGTTTAGCGTTGTACTCTTTTTCCCTTGGCTAAAGTTTTTCCCACTGGGTTTTTTGTTAGCCTGAGGTTTTTAACGAGGCAACCGACATATGTCACGGACCGTGTAACCAGTTTTTCCAGCCTGAACCCTTCCTCGCTAACTCGTCGTCAGAGCACGGACTATGGAGGCTTTATGATAAGTTATATAAGCCGGGTCCGTGCCATCGCTTACAGTCGAGTCCGGGTCTCGCGGTTCGGGTCTTGGCCTACGGGTCGGGGTCAAAGGTGACAGGTCAAACCCGAGATGGGTCAAACCCGCCACCTCGGTTGGCCCTATTTAAGGGCCTTTTGGTCCTTGGGCTTGGGGAGGCCATTTGGCCATCTTTCGGCTCTCTCTCTTAAATTATATTCTCTCCTCCTTCTCTCTACAACATAAACTCAAGAACCATTATTAATAAAGTGGTCTTACTCTATATGGCTTCTTCTTGTTCATATGATGTTCATACATATTTTATATATTTTATACAGTACATATACTCCATACACATGGTTAGTACTATCATCACTAAAATAAATGTTTGCAACTTTATAATAAGTCTAAAAACGATAGTCTAAATAAATACTATTTTTTGTTTAAATTTCTCTAATTTTTCTTAATTCTCTTTTGGGTAGCATTGTCATTGTCTTCATCTTCCGTACATGTCCTTTTTTTTATTGATAGTGTGTCATGTGCAATTGGGTTACTGGTGGTAGCATAGATGGATTCATCGTGCAATTAGATTATGGTGTAGGAAGCTTTAGATTTGTATTGTTGGGTATATGATGGGATCTTAGTTGTACTATTAACTCTTTATCTTACAAGCAGCTATTGATATTTGATAGTGGTAGTTTTTCCCCTACATGTTTCATGCGTTGTGAGATATGTGTCGTAAGTTATCATGTGAAAGTATTGAACAAAATATTAATATTTATTATATTTGTATCAAATATACTTGGTTAATATATATATATATATATATATATATATATATATATATATATATATATATATATATATATATATATATATATATATAAAGCATATTTTGTATTATAATTTTGATATTTAATTAAAAGATAATCTAAAAAGAAGACAATGGAAAATGTAGTAATATAATAAATTAATAAATTTGAAGGTAATAAATGTTTGAATTGTAAAAAATAAAGATAATATAACTAATGAAATTATATCTCTTTTTAAATTTTTTTATAATGAATAATTTTTTTTAAATAAAGACATTATAGACATCTAATTCTAAATTAATTAAATGCATATGTATTATTTTTTGTTGTAGCTACTACTTTATTTTATTTAATAAGAGTAATAAATTGGCATATATACTTTTCATTAGGGATGTCAAAGTGGGCCGAAGCCCGCGGGTTAGCCCGCACCCGCCCAGCGATGGGGCGGGTTAGGGCCGCAAGAAATTAGGCTCGCGAAAATGCGGGCCTAACGGGCATGGCCCGCGGAGGGCAAGACCACGCGCAGGTTGCGGGCCGGCCTGCGGGCCAGGGCATATTTAAAAAATAAATAAATAAATTATATATATAATATCTTTTTTTTCAAAAAAAAAAAACCATATATATAATATCTTAATTCTTAGGCAGTGTGTAGATCTGACTATCTAAGAGTACGCAGAATGTGAGAAATCCAATAGTTCAATAATCATTCGCCAATTCTTAATTCAATAATTCCTAGAGTACGTAGTTCTTCGGTTCTCCCGTCTCCATCCGCCTCGAACTCTATCAAACAATTACTAAAACTAAATCATCAATTCATACATATTTATGAATTACTAAATCACCTCCAAGTCCAGCAAACATACATATTTATATATGTATTATACACAGACGGGAACAGTAGAGGGAAAATCTGAAGCCAAGAGAGAAATAGAGTGTATTGTTGAACCCTAGCTTTGATCACTCTTCTACAGTTCTGCTCAACGCGCGGTATCGATTCCGGAGATTTGGGCGAGGTTTATGGATTTTATGGAAGTTTCCGGTGCATTGAGGTGTATCATACACCGTGATGATGCGAAAGAACGACCAATAAATAGTGTCATATTTCAAACGATTTTAACATGTTTATATACTATTTAATATTTTTTTTAAATTTAAGTGATAGCCCGCGGGCCAGCCCGCGAGACCCGCAAGCCCGCATGGGGCGGGCTTGAGCTGCATAGTTCCAAGCCCGTGGGCTTCGCGGGCCGGCCCGCAAAAGCCCACCAAATAAAAAAGCCCACGGTGGGGCGGGCCTAATCAATCATTATTGTATGGACCATGGTCCACACAAGTTGTGTAGACCATATTTTGTCTACTATAAAATAATGTACATTTAGTACAAAAATAATGTACATTCAGTACAAAAATAATGTATATTGTATACAGGGGATATACATTATTTTTATTCTGAGTGTACATTATATTGTATAATGTACATTCAGTACAAAAATAATGTACATTTAGTATATTAGAAATGTACTTTTTGTTATGGTCTACATAACATTATGTGGACCATGGTCCATACAATAATTTGCAGGGCCTAATGAGGTCGGCCGGCCCGCATTGACACCCCGACTTTTCATCAACAATAATGAAATCATTGATTTTTTTTTTTATAATTTGCATTCGTTGTTGAGACAAATTGTTTTGAGAGTTTGTTAATGACAATTGTTACAATTCCTGTCAATAGAGGATGACAATAAATAATTTTCAAAATATATAGTTACAATAGATATTGTTATAATGATATAGTAAAAATTAACTTACAAATTTCTTTAGAAGTTTTCATGCATTGATAAAATTCTGATGTGTAAACTTGTTCAATTGGAGCAGTGGGATGTCAACATTGTCAATTCGTTAGAAAATGGACCTACCGTTTTAGAGTCCAGGTATAATTGGTGTAGTTAGGTTGTATTTATGATCAACAACTTTGTAGTTAGGTCGCGCAGGCCTGACAATTATGTAAGAACGATTGTCTGAAAAAAATAATAGTATAATATTTGTAAAGTAATGTACAATCGTACCATTATAAAAAATATATACAAAAAATATTAATACCATAACAACCTAAATCGTACCAATAATGCAAAAGTATAATTGAAATATTAAGTTTTGTTCTGATCTAAATAATCAAAAGAAGATTAATTAAACGAAACAAAAAAAAAAAAAAAAAAAAAAAACTTAACCTAAATTTGTTTGTTTTTTTTTTAAATGCATAAAAATCAAATGATTTTTAAAGTTCTTGATTTATATTCTTTGATGCTTAACTTTGAATGTTATGCATTTAGCCGACTAATTATTTGAACAAAGTTTATGTTAAATTTTATATTATATATTTTTTAAAATATATTTTAACATATTCATAGTATATGTTTAACAATTATGTCAACTCTAACTGGGATAGGATTCGAACCTAAGACCTTTCTTATAGAAATTAATGAGTAAGTTAAAAATAATAAATAGTTAACGGAATATTCCGCTACTAAAGTTTATACTAACGGAATTTAGGTTATTTAATGGAAGAAAATAATATAATCGATGGTAAATAAGGAAAATCATTAAAAAAATACTTAAATTAAAATAATATAAACCATTCATTTTAAGAAACAATACTACCGATATTTTTTTGTTCCAGTTAAGGGCCTAACATTATTGACTCTTATTAGAATTATATAAATATATATATATATATATATATATATATATATACTATACAAATAAGAGCCCAAGAGAGTTAGGCCTATAATGGGTAGAAAAAATGGCGGTCAAATTTTTTAATCAAATGAATGGCTCAGATTGATCAGATTTTAATTTTTTTTAAAATTTCAAATTTATCCTTAATGAATATGATTATCCGTTAACTTTTCCGTCAAATATTATCTTTTCCGTTAATTTTTGTTAGTTTACCGTTAACTTACTCATTGATTTCAATAAGAAAAGTCTTTGGTTCGAACCTCATCCCAATCAAAGTTGACATAATTAGTACTCTATCTATATATTTGTTTGTTTGCTTCGGCCGAATGGCCCTGACTATATGTGAGCCATAGCCCACTTTTGGGGCTATGGCGTTTGGTTGTAGACACTGGTTTTAGTTTGATGAAATAAATGCACAACTTTTTTTAAAAAAAAAAATTGAATACTGTTTGAACTTTGGATTGCTATTTTGTTATATATTAGACTTTGGATATGGGCTATGTAAACACGATAACACATAATATAGAACTTTTGATAACAAACCATAAAGAAATCAAATAAAACAATTACGAGAGATACCCGTGAGAATATGAGCTGAACGGCAGAGCAGCAAGGAACTTGAATTTACATTTTATTTATTTATTTATTTTATTTCTTTATTTTATTATTATTATTATTATTATTATTATTATTATTATTATTATTATTATTATATTTTTTAAAAAAATCAAACGGTATTCGGTTCAGTTCAAATTTTTACCGAATAATTCGGATCAGTTTTTTATCGAACCGTTCGGTATACATGAATCCAATACTGTTAGGATGTTCAGTATATTACCGAACCAAACTTGTTCGGTTCGGTACAGTTCGATTCGAGAAAATTAAACTGAATTGCCAACTCCTAAAGTTAATTACCAAAATGATCCCTTGACTATAGCGAAATTACCAATTTGGTCCCAAGTTAACGGTTGACTAACGGTCAAACAAACAAAGGACCAAATTGGTTAAAAATTTTAAAGTTGAGGGACTTAATTGGTTAAAAAAAATAGTCAAAGACTAAATTGGTAATTAACTCATATATATATATATATATATATATATAGAACTGGGTTCTGGTGCGGGTGGGCACCTCAGGTGCGGTTGTGGGTTTAATCTGAGCCATTCATCTCGTTTAAATCAACGTCCAAGATTATCAAAATTAAATTAAAAAACGCGATGGCATTTTGGTAAATTTTGCATCTCGGTAAATTTGATGTGTTTGGGTTTGGACTTAATGTGCGTGGATTTGTGCTTAAGATGCGTGAGATTTGTGTTTAATGTGCATGGGGTGTGTGTTTAATGTGCGTGGGGTTAGTGATTAATGTCAGTAGTTGTTGAAACTTAAAGTGTGTGAGTTAATACTTAAAGTGCGTCAATTTAATGCTTAATGTGCGTGAATTTTATGCTTAATGTGCGTGAGTTTGTGCTTAATATGAGCCATTTTAAAATTTAAATGCGTGGGTTTTGTGTTTAGTGTGCTTTGTTCTGTGCTTAAGGTGCGTGGTTTATGTACTTAATGTGAGTGATTTGTGTTCTTAAGGTGCTTTGTTTGTGTACTTAACGTGCGTGGTGATTTGTATACCTAAGATGCGCCATGTTAATATTAAAGATGCGTCCAACCGCACAACCGCACAGGAAGCTTTTACCGCACCTGAACCCTTCCCTATATATATATAACTACGAAATGTCATAAATTAAAGTGTGAAAGAGTAAATTTCATGGAGTAAATGAATCATTTGTGCTTCATATACATTCTTTTCATATATATTGAAAGTTTTATTTTATTGTTTTATTATGCCTCCAGAATAGGAATATGACAAGCCCCTTTATAGAAGCCTATAGCGTTGCCTAATTAAGGCCTAGTTAGATTTGACTTATTTTTTTAAAAAGTCAAGCTTTTACCTAGCTTGGTCTTCAAACCTACTGGTCTGGCATATATATATATATATATATATATATATATATATATGTTTAAGTTTCAGTGCAGGTGAATGCTTCCCGTGTGATTGTAGGGTTGATTAATGTGCATGAATTTTGTACTTAATGTGCGTGAGTTTTGTGTTTAATGTGTGTGAGTTTTGTGCTTAATGTGCGTGAGTGTGTAGTGCTTAATATGCGTGAGTTTTGTACTTAAGGTGCGTGAGTTGTGTGCTTAATGTGCGTAAGTGTGTACTTTAATGTGAGTTGTTGTTAAAACTTTAAAGTGCATGAGTTTTGTGCTTAATGTGCGTGAGTTTTGTGCTTAAGGTGCGTGGGTCTTGTGTTTAAGGTGCATGAGTTTTGTACTTAATGTGCGTGAGTGTGTACTTAATGTGAGTTGTTGTTAAAACTTAAGGTTCGTGTGTTTTTGTGTTTAAGGTGCGTGAGGGTTGTGCTTAAGATGCGTGAGTTTTGTGCTTAAGATGCGTGACTTTTGTGCTTAAGGTGCGCGAGTTTGTGTTCTGAATGTATTTTATTTGTGTGTTTAATGTGCGTCTGTTGTGTACTTAAAGTGCGCCCGTGTAATGCTTAATGTGAGTCCACCCGCACTTGATCTCTTCTATATATATATATATATATATATATATATATATATATATATATATATATATATATATATATATATATATATATATATATATATATATATATATATATAATTTATTTGTAATATTTATTTATATATATATATATATAATTTATTTGTAATATTTATTTGTAATATTAAATTAGTTTACCTAATATATTTTTATCAATTATAAACATTGCTGCTAACCCTACTATAAGTGTTTTTATTGTTTAATTATTTATTAATTGTTTTTACTGTTATAATATTTATTGAAGTGTTGTTATAACTTAATTATGTGAGTTGATTGTTAACTATTTATGATATTATATTTAATGACAATCAATAAATATATGTTCATAATTATGTTCACAACTCTATGTTCATAATTATAGAATAATATGTTCATAATTATGAATAGTTTTAGAACCGTGTCTACCTTACGGTTCCACAACATAATTTGCCTTCCATCCCTAGTCCAACATATAAAATAATAGGATTGACCCTATAAAATTAATAATAGGATTGACCCTATTTGTATTTAATATTCTTTTTTTTTTTTTTTTTTTTTGAAAGTTACTGGCTCTATTACATTGTAGTATCTGTTCATATACTTTCTCAACCTACTGAAACACAAAGAACCAATAATGCCTCCACTGAGGCTCGAACTCATAATCTTCCAAATGGAAGTCCAACCCGGGTACCATTGGACCACATAGTCCTGATATTTGTATTTAATATTCAGTTGTTGTAATAATTATATTCTGCGGAAAAAGAAAAAAAAAAAAAAAAACGAAATGTAGTACCTAATTTGAGCCAGCTGGTGACTTGCGGAATTATACGAGTCTCCATGCTATGATTGCTAATATGAGGTAGTGAAAATGTTGCAAGAGAATCTATCTGATCTTACTGTAATTTGCTGGCTGTGATTAAACGTTTTGTTCGGATAGATAATGCATTAGGTGTAACTAACATTATGTGATTGTGAATTTGTTGGTGCATATGTTTCAGTTGTTTGTGCGGAGCGGAAATAATTATCAATGTGTTGGTGGTCATAAATATTTTGTTAATTATCAATGTGGTGTTCTATTTCCTTCCAAAGGACTTTGCTGAATTGATGACAATTTTACTAACCAGTATTTTGTACTAAAAATAAATTGTTTTAAAAACATGCAACAACCAAGATTAAACATAAAAGGGTACACTTGTTGTGTGAGACCAACTAACAGATTTTTATATGTAAGACGGGTTGGGTCAATATACAAATATAATGCTTATACTAACAAATGTAATACTAAATTATGAATAAAATGTTTGTTATTTATAAGAGAAAACATAATACTCTTGAGAACAAATGAAATACTTTTATATTTTGATGTGAAAATATTACTTTTTTTTTTTCAAAAGTATTAGATTTTTTCTTATAAGTAATGTTGCACATATAAATGAAAATATAATACTTTTGATAAAAAAAAATGTAATACTTTTACATTAAAATGTAAAAGTATTACATTTTTTCTCAAAAGTATTACATTTCACATATAAGTAATAAATATTTTATTCCTAATTTAGTTTTATATTTTCTAGTATCACGGCCGGTTTTTGGCCTATGCGTAATTCCTAACATCATATTGCCTCAATTTTATAGGACTGAATATCAATTTTTGACCTGAGTTAATTCCATGGTCCTCCGACTATATTGATTTTTCATAATTAATCCCCGATTTTTAATTTGGATAATTTAAATCATTTGACTTTTGAATTGTTTAATTTCTAATGTTGGTCCTTCCGTCAGATGAAGGTTAAGTGGACGTTAAATGAAAAGGTAAAGTAGTCCTTTTACCGGCTTAGTGTATAATTACTCGTATTTCTCCCTTGTATACGCGATATATACGAAGATAATCTCAGTCGAAGCCCTAGAATATTCCTCGTCGTTCCCCATTATTTACCCGAAAACTCAATCCTAGAATTTGTTCGTTCCCTTAGGATAGCTCCCAGTAGACTAGCAGGTACCATGAAAACTTGTACTGCTATTTACATGAATCAATTGACAAATTATTAAAGCAAAGACATGACAAAGGCAATCCACTGTGATCAACACTAAAACAAGAAACAAGATTGCATATTTATTTAAAAACACTAATATGTGTCTCAACTCCCCTTTCCCTCCCCCATCACTCTCCATCCTGCAAATGCCACCATAAGCATAGATATCTACAGAGGAACTGCAACCATCCCTAACAAACAAGGTTTATAATTGATAAGAACTTGAATTCATTTGTCTGGTTCAATGTAATATGCAGTAAATGCAACACTAAGTAGAGGTGAGCATTGAAATAACAATTTTTTTTCCTGAATCTCTGTAACCGACCAATGAATATACCGAAACCGATGTCATTCCTCATTTCATTAGCTTGTTTTCTTCTCCCTCATGTTGGTGAGTATATGTATGTATAAGACGCAGAGGAGCAAAACGAAAAACTCCATTGTTTCTCACATAGCTTGCTCGCCTAGCTTCCTTACTGGCCGAATTTTCCTTCTCACTTAGCCCAAAATGCTCTCTCGGCCACCCTACCAAACAACCACCATGAACATCGTCTCTCTCTCTCTGTCCCTCTTCCACCGGCAACCACACCACCTTGAGCCTCTGTCTCTCTTCCGTTCTCTCTCTCGGCCAGTAGAGCAGCAACGATAGTGGTGGTGACCGGTGCAAGCAGCTCTTCTGTTGAGATATTTGATGATATTAATCATCTAATTTAATTTTCATGTGTCTCTTGGGTTTTCCATATGTCTCTTGAGTTTCCCATGTGTCTCTTGGGTTTTCCATGTGTCTCTTTGTTTTCTTTGTATTCATTCTTCATCATCTTGTTGGCACTATAAATAGAGTGCTTGTATTGAGGTTTAGACAAGAGACAATATATAATCAATTCTCCATTTTCTTCTTATTTGTATTCTACATGGTATCAGTCGCTAAGGTTTATACCTGCGTATAAACTCATCCATGGCCGACGACAACCAGCCGCTGGCGCAGCCTCCCCAACCTCAACCCAAAATTGAACCAAACTCTTCCTTTTACCTTGGTCCTCAAGATCGACCGGGTGATTTCATAACCCCGACACGTTTGACCGGAAACAACTATGATGATTGGGCTGCTGACATACAAACGGCGTTGGAGGCACGACGAAAATTTGATTTCCTTAATGGAACGATCATTGGATCGACTCCACCTTGTTCTCAGTCGGATTGGACCACAATCAACGCTATGCTTATTTCTTGGCTAATGAACACCATTAGTCCTGAGGTAAAACGCTCTCTTGCTAAATACAAGGATGCCAAAAAGTTATGGGATACTCTCGAGAAAAGATTTGCAGTGACTAATGGGCCACGCATTCAACAATTAAAATCATCTATTGTTAAATGTGAGCAGTCTAAGAATATGTCTGTGTCCACATATTTTGGCCAGTTGTCAGCACTATGGGAAGAATTACATACCCATGAGCCTATTATTAAATGTTCCTGTTGTGTCTCTTGTACCGCCGGCAGTGAACATGAGGCACGACGAGAAAATAGCAAGCTACATCAATTTTTAATGGGTCTTTGTTCAGAGTATTATGCACAAGTTCGCACTAATATTCTGTCCATAGATCCATTACCATCACTTGACCGTGCTTATCAAATGGTCCTTCAAGAAGAGACAATTCGCTTAACTACAGTCCCCGAAGACAAGTCACCAGAAGTTATGAGTTTTGCTGTCAATACCGGTTCTGGCAAGGGTCGTGGTCGCTTTGATAAACCAGACAAATCTCATCTCTCTTGTACTCACTGCAAGAAATCTGGCCATGACGTATCTCAATGCTTCGAAATACATGGCTATCCAGATTGGTATGAGAATCGTGGCAACAACGCGCGTGGAGGACGCAGTGGACGGGGTAGAGGTGTTCCCCGTGCCAATGCCACATTAACCAAAAAGCCCACTGACAGCTGTGGAGTTCCCTCATCTCATTTATTCTCACCGGACCAATGGAAGGCATTAACAGGGCTAATTAGTGGTACAAAGGTTTCTGATGATCAATTGACTGGTAAGTTTGATGCACGATTGTGGATAATTGACACAGGGGCCTCTCGTCATGTTATTGGTGATTCCACTCGGATGACTGATGCAAAAGATATATTTCATTGCCCTGTTGGTTTACCTAACGGAAAAACAGTGGTTGCAACTCAAGAAGGCTCGGTTCGATTAACAGACAAAATTATTCTTCATCATGTTCTTTATGTTCCGTCTTTAAGTTGCAATCTTATTTCTGTATCTCAGTTAAATGATGATATGCAGAGCAGTGTTCTCTTTAACTCTCATATGTGTGCTATACAGGACCAATCGAGGGAGCTGATTGGAACGGGTGTTAGACGGGATGGACTTTACTACTTCAAGGGAACCGAATCAGTGCAACATCTTACAGTAAATGGTGTGACCACTTCAATCAATCTTTGGCATCAACGAATGGGTCATCCATCTGAAAAAGTGGTAAAGCTACTTCCCTCTGTTGGAACTGTGGGAAGTTTTAATAAAGCTTGTGAGGTTTGCTTTCGTGCTAAGCAACCTAGAGAAAAGTTTCCTTTGAGTAATAGCAGAGCTTCTCGAATATTTGAGAAAATACATTTTGATTTGTGGAGTCCTTACAAACATCAATCCTCTTGTGGTGCGCGTTATTTCTTGACTATAATAGATGATTATTCGCGAGCAGTTTGGATTTATTTGATGGTTGATAAAACTGAGGTTCTCAAAATGTTTTTGTCTTTTGTCGCTATGATTGATAAACAATTATCCCAATCAATCAAAGTCGTTCAGAGTGACAACGGTACTGAATTCCATTGCTTGCGTGATTTTTTTTCTGCCACTGGAATTATATTTCAAACTTCTTGTGTGGGAACTCCTCAACAAAATGGTAGGGTTGAGCGGAAACATAAACATAATCTCAATGTAGCGAGAGCTTTGCGATTTCAAGCTAGTTTGCCAATTTATTTTTGGGGAGAATGTGTTCTTGCGGCCGCACATCTGATCAATCGGACACCAACACCATTGCTTGATAACAAAAGTTCCTCTGAACTTCTCTTTGGTAGTCCTCCATCTTACAACACAATTCGTGTTTTTGGATGTCTATGCTTTGCTCACAATCAAAAAGCAAAAGGCGATAAATTTGCTAGTAAGAGTCGAAAGTGCATCTTTATGGGATATCCGTTTGGAAAAAAGGGTTGGAAGCTGTATGATCTTGAAACCAAAGAATTTTTTGTTTCCCGTGATGTGAAATTTTTTGAGGATGTTTTTCCCTTTCCCCTCGCGGATACGGCTACCATTCCTCATGAAGAATTTGTTCATGAAGATTTTTCTACAATCATCGATGAGGAGGAACCCAGCTCCACAAACGAGCCAAACCCTCAACCTGAGCCAAGCTTTACACCCGAGCCAACCTCTCAACCTGAGTCAGACTCCATACCCGAGTTCAGCTCACAGCCTGAACAACACACTAGTAATCTTGTTCCGAATAACCAAGATCAGAATGTTGAGATGGGTCGGGGTATGAGAAATAAAGTTCCTTCAGTGTGGATGCGCGACTATGTTATTAATTCTACTGTTGTTAAAAGTCCATCCTCCGTCACACCGTCTCCACAGTCTCCCTCAGGTACTCCTTATCCTTTAGCACATTACATTAATTGTGACAATTTTTCTCTGCCATACAGAACTTTTATGGCAGCAATTCTTTCTGAAAAAGAACCAAAATCTTTTAAAGAGGCGATGACACATAGCGGCTGGAAAGAATCTATGACAAATGAAATTCGGGCCCTCGAAGACAATCAAACTTGGACTCTTGAACATCTCCCACCTGGGAAAAAGGCTCTTGGGAGTCATTGGGTGTATCGAATCAAATATAATTCAAATGGGTCGATTGAAAGACTCAAATCAAGATTAGTGGCTCTTGGTAATCATCAGGAAGAAGGCATCGATTACACTGAAACTTTTGCTCCTGTTGCCAAAATGACTACTGTTCGTGCACTTCTTGCCATTGCAGCCTCTAAAAATTGGGAACTACATCAGATGGATGTGCATAATGCTTTTCTGCACGGTAATCTCGATGAAGAGGTGTATATGAAGCTTCCCCCAGGCTTTGAGGCATCCGATCCTAAATTAGTGTGTCGATTGCGCAAGTCCTTGTATGGATTAAAGCAGGCACCGAGGTGCTGGTTTGCGAAACTTGTTACGGCCTTGAAAGGGTATGGTTTCTTACAATCCTATTCCGACTACTCCTTATTCACCTTTACTCGGGGTGGAATTCAGAAAATTGTACTTGTTTATGTCGATGATCTCATCATTTCTGGGAATGATTCTGCTGCTCTAAAGACATTTAAGGCTTATCTCAGCGATTGTTTTCATATGAAAGATCTCGGCACTCTAAAGTACTTTCTTGGTATTGAGGTTGCTCGTAGCGCTTCTGGACTGTTTTTGTGTCAAAGGAAATATACCCTTGATATTATTTCTGAAGCAGGATTGTTGGGGGCCAAGCCGGTTAATGTTCCTATTGAGCAAAACCACAAACTCGGCCTAGCTAGTGGCCCAATTTTCTCTAATCCGGCAGCTTATCGACGTCTAGTTGGAAGACTTATCTATTTGGCCGTAACTCGACCGGATCTCGCATACTCTGTTCATGTGTTGTCTCAATTCATGCAAGAACCACATGATGAGCACTGGGAGGCAGCTTTGAGAGTTGTCCGTTATTTGAAAGGTATACCGGGTCAAGGGATTCTCCTACGAGCAGACAGTGATCTAACGCTACAGGGATGGTGTGATTCGGATTGGGCAGCATGTCCTACTACTCGGCGATCGCTTACGGGTTGGTTTTTCTTGGCCATTCTCCAATTTCGTGGAAAACAAAGAAACAAACTACTGTTTCTCGTTCTTCCGCAGAAGCAGAATACAGATCCATGGTAGCCGTTACTTGTGAACTCAAATGGTTAAAGGGCTTGTTGTTAAGTCTTGGGGTTCATCATCCCAAAACCATAAAATTATTTTGTGACAGTCAATCGGCTCTTCATATTGCAAAGAATCCAGTCTTTCATGAACGCACAAAACACATTGAAGTGGATTGTCATTTTGTTCGCGATGCAATTAAAGATGGTTTGATCTTCCCTTCCTACATTCCTACCAATTCGCAATTAGCTGATATCTTCACAAAGGCTCTAGGGCAAAGGCAATTTGAATTTCTTCTTCGCAAGTTGGGCATTTCAGATCCGCATGCTCCAACTTGAGGGGGGGTGTTGAGATATTTGATGATATTAATCATCTAATTTAATTTTCATGTGTCTCTTGGGTTTTCCATATGTCTCTTGGGTTTCCCATGTGTCTCTTGGGTTTTCCATGTGTCTCTTTGTTTTCTTTGTATTCATTCTTCATCATCTTGTTGGCACTATAAATAGAGTGCTTGTATTGAGGTTTAGACAAGAGACAATATATAATCAATTCTCCATTTTCTTCTTATTTGTATTCTACATCTTCAGAGGCGACAGCGCGGAGCAGTGGCAAGCTTCATTCTCCGACGTAACAGTTTCTCCGACAGCAAGAAGGTGTCCTCTAGTCCGATGTGAGCATATCAGCGTAGCAGCAACGTTCTCCTCGGCGGTTTCGGCCTCCAACAAGCTTTTGTTCAATCTAATCTAGATATGCATGTGGTCAAGGGAAAGTGAACATGCTTTGCAGGGAGAAGAGGAAAGAGGGAAACTGTTATTGATGATGTATCTCACACACTGAGAAGCAAAAGAAGAGACAAAGGTTAGTTATATACAACAACCAAGCTCCAGGAGCGGTTATAACTGCCAAAGCAAAGAAAAATACATAAGTACCCTTCTTCTTCAGTTGGCTACTGCTTGTGAGCTTGTTATTAACCTGCTTGATAGCACTTAGACCATCATATGATATAAATTTGTCTATGGAGTGGGGAGATGTTCTTACCCCTAAACTGGTTTTAGTTGTTGACTGACAATAGTAGTCCTGCAACTTAGAGGGAACATTCCTTGTTCTTGAGGATCTTCTTGGCTACTGAGCATTAACATTTTCAGTTGTAGAATCAAAGATATTTTCTGCTATTGGACTATTTTCCACAACAGGACCATTATCTGATTCCGTTGCTAGTTCAGTATTTTCTTCCATTACATTGTTGTTCTCAACATATTCTTCTTCAGCACTATATGGAGTGCCCCTAATGTTGTCATGATCATCGATGGTAACATCTACTTCAGTGGAAATCAAAGGCAATGTAGGACTTGTTCTTTCAGTTGTGTGACTGACTTCTGGCCTTATCATGTTGAGGGGATAAACCTGTTCATAAAAATGAACATCCCTAGAAATGAAAATAGATTTATCAGCTATATCATATAGCATATAGCCTTATACATGTGTTGGAAATCCTATAAATACACACTTCCTGGCCCTTGATTGCACTTTATTTCTTCCCTGTAATATGGTGGCACCAAAACATAAACACCCAAAGCATCTGAGTTGTTCATAATCAACGGAATTTCCAAACAACACCTCAAAAGGTATCTTTCCATCAAGAACTGCAGTTGGCAGTCTATTAATCAAGTAAGTGGCATGAAGAACACAATGACCTCAAAGTTTCATAGGGATACCTGACTGAAACCTCAGTGCCCTTGCTACATTGAGTATATGTTGATGTTTTGTCTCTGCCACCCCATTCTGCTGGGGTGTATACACACATAATCTTTGGTGCACAATTCCTTTTTTCATTAAAGAAGGTTGTCATCAAGAACTCACTTCCATTATCTGTCCTTACCATCTTAATCTTGACTGCAAACTGTGTTTCAACATATGAGTAGAAGTTCTGAAAGATGTCTTTAACTTCTGACTTATGCTTCATCAAGTGCAGCCAGGTAAACCTGTTGTGGTCATCAACCATAGTTAAAAATAGTGTTCTCCTTTAGGAGAGGCAATGACAAAAGGTCCTCATACATCCATGTGTATTAAATCAAAACATTTAGCAGCCTTGGAGATACTTATGGGAAAGACAGACCTTTTATGCTTGGCAAAGTGACAGGCATCACAAATAAACTCAGAATGTTTATGAAAACTTGCAGCTTTTATTCCTTTCAAATGTTGGATCTTATTCAAAGGATAATGGCCTAATCTATTATGCCAAACTTCAATGGTTAGACTATTACAATGTTTACTGGAAATACTGTCAAGAGGAGTATTTCTTTTCTTTGCAGGAGGGTGAACCAGCTAATATAAACCATCCTTTTCCTTAGCAAAACCAACCATCATCCCAAGATGTCCCTGAATATTAAAAAAGTCAGCTCCCACAACAATTTCACAGGCTGATTGTTTTGTCAATTTACTTGCAAATATAATATTGAAGGCAAATGATGGTATGTATAGGACATTTTGCAGCAATATGTTTTCATGTAGTCTGATTTGACCTACATGTGTGACAATCACAGTTTCTTCATTTGGCAATCTAACAGAAATTCCTTCAGCTTTATGATAATCATCAAAATATTCTAAAGAACAGACAATGTGGTCTGTTGCTCCTGAATCTAAGATCCATACAGTAGATGAGTTCAGAATAGCACTAACATAAGAGTTAGGAGAAAACCTGCCTTCATTGTGATTCTCCAAAGGCCTCCTGAAATCTGATTTAAGCTTAGGAGTAGTCACGGTGATGGCAGCATTGGTTGAAGGCTGATTGTCTTGATTTTGATTCTGCAAAAGAGACAATAATTTCTGAACCTGATCAGCAGACAACCCTACTTCAATGACCTGATTCACAGAGGACCTTGGAGTCTGTTGCATGTCTTGATTCTGTTTGCCCTTGGACTTGTATCCTAGAATCCAACATGGGGGATAACCATGCTTCTTATAGCATTTCTCCACTGTGTGTCCAAGTTTAATAGTAAGTGCACTTAGGCACATTTCTACTCCCATTGTTGTTGAATCTTCTCTTGTTATTGAGAGTTGAAGCTGCTACAACAGTTTGCTCATCTGTAGACTGGAAACTATGAAGAGCATTGGACTGTGTTACTTCAAAATTCCTCTAACTATTTGTACTCTTGAGCTTTCTTTCCATCTTGTGTCATGTTAAGAACCTTTTCCATATTTGGAATAGGATCCATTACAAGAACTCCAGCCTTGACTGTCTCAAAATCATCATTCAAGCCTTTCTAGAAAACGAATTATCTGGTCATCTTCTCTCTCTTTTTGAATTTTCTTAAGGAGATTACAGGAACACCTAGGATTGCACTCACATATCGGAATTGGTCTCATGACCTTTAGCTGTTCCCACAAGGCATTGCTCCTAGTGAAGTATTCATTCACAGACATAGTACCTTGTGTATTTTTGAAGATTTCATTCTGCAACTCTGTTATCTTATGAGGATCCGCCTGTGAGTATCGTTTCTCAAGAGTGTTCCATATGTCTCTCGCATTTTCAAAATATCGAACACTTTCCGCAATAGTAGGATTGAGTGACTTGAAGATCCAAGCACACACAATGTTATTGCATCTTCTCCATTGAGAATAACTAAGATCAAGTTCGCCTGGACTCGGAGTATCTCCATTTATGAAGCCAAGCTTGTTCTTCACCTCTAGTGCAATCTTCATTGACATGCTCTAGGAGGCATAATTGGTCTCCGATAGCGGTGGTGAAACAAGGATAGTATTCGAATTTTCAGTCACATGAAGATACATTGGATCGTCGAGCTCATCTACTCATCGGCTAGGGTTGATCGGAGCTTGATTCGTCGCATTCTGACTTGAGGAAGCTCCTCCTTGTTCGATCGCGTTTCCAACGGCATCATGTTGTACTACGACCGCAGCATAACTCCGGTGAAGCTCTGATACCATGTTCAATCTAATCTAGCTATGCATGTGGTCAAGGGAAAGTGAACATGCTTTGCAGGGATAAGAGGAAAGAGGGAAACTGTTATTGATGATATATCTCACACACTGAGAAGCAAAAGAAGAGACAAAGGTTATATACAACAACCAAGCTCCAGGAGCGGTTATAACTGCCAAAGCAAAGGAAAATACATAAGTACCCTTCTTCTTCAGTTGGCTGCTACTTGTGAGCTTGTTATTGACCTGCTTGATAGCTCCTTCATCAGCTTCGGCGACCTTCTAGTGTAGCAGATTTCTTTGGCGGCAAGAAGTAGTAGCGGGATCTACCGGCGTCCCTTGTTTTCTAGCATTAGTAGCGAGGAGAACCGGCGAAGTTGATGATGATGCTTTCCGGCGACGTAGCGGCTACAATGGACACGGCAACCACCGCTTCCTTCCGACGTTTGGACCTTTCCAGGAGTGACGCGGCTGGAATCATACTGAAACCATAGAAGAGGAAGGAAATTACAGTTGGAGAAGAAATCATATATATCGTGTATACAAAGGAGAAATACGAGTAATTATACACTAAGTTGGTCAAAGGACTACTTTACCCCTTCATTTAATGTCCACTTAACCTTCATCTGACGGAAGGACCAACATTGGAAAGAATTCGAAAGTCAAAGGATCTAAATTGTCCAAATTAAAAGTCAGTGACTAATTGTGGAAAATCAATATAGTCGGAGGAACATTGCTGGACTAAACTCTTTTTGACCTAGTTGCTTAAGAAATTTAAAAAAAAAAAAAAAATCTTCAATTAAGCCAACATTCCTTCACGCCTCTTTCCGTGTTAAAACTATAGGTGTGTTTAGTTCCGTGTTAAAACTATAGGTGTGTTTAGTTCATGGGTTTACACACTAGCAATGGGAATCAAACTCATAGTTAGTATTTGGTTGACAACTTTTTAAAACACAACTACGGGTATCCATTCAATTAAAAATTACATTTCATATTAAAAAGATGTATCATTTCATATTATGGGTAATCTAACTTTTAAGTTTGGATTAGTACTTTTAGATTTTTGTTTTGATTTTTTTGTTCATATTGATGCTTTGGATGTCATTATATTAGGATCAATTGCCCTGATTTTTATTTTCATATTTTAAAAACATTTATTTCCATTATAGAGTCATACACAACCAAACACCAATATTGATAATCAATCCAATTTCACCATACTACCAAACCTGCAAAATATTTTCACCAAAATCCATTACCATTTACCAAGTATTTGATTCTCATTTTAATTCCCATACCTATGTGTGAACCAAACATACCCTATAATTTTCATATGCCCCTTATTATGCTTTATTATTAATTAAAGTGCGAGTTAATACCATCTGAGATCCTCTGAGTATAGTGGTTTTGTCACGTTTAGTCCTAAACTTTCAAATTGACCATCTGTAGTCCTTCAACATTCAAATTTAACCATTCATAGTCCAAGTTAACCACCCATGGTCCTTCAAGTTTCAAAATTTAACCAGTTGTGGTCCTCTTTAAAGGACTATGGTTGGTTAAAATTTAATAGTTGAAGGACCATGAGCAGTTAACTTGAACCACGAATGATTAAATTTGAAAGTTGAAAAATCACAGATAATCAATTTGAAAGTTTAGAACTAAACGTGACAAAACCACTATACTCAGAGGATCTCAGATGGTACTTTTCGTTTGGTGATTTGAACTTTGGTCCCGTACCTGCTTTTGTTTCTATTCTCACACACACACGACACCAAACTTAATTTATGCACTTCAAATTATTGGGTTTTAAGGATTAAAAAAGATGCTTTTTAGTTATTAATACACATTTTTTAATTGTTGTCTCATGAAAATTATGTTAAAAATTTTTAATCAATACAATCTTGTCATCTCGTTTATAAATTCACATACAAATTATTTAAATTGTATTAAAAAAGAAAAATGCCTTATAATTATCATTTTCTATTCAGCACGCTTGGTTCACGGAATGAATTTGGAGGGAATAGGAATGCTATTCCACATGAAATGGAATAGGTAAGGAATAGAATATGAATTGTATTCTGTTGTTTGGTTGGTTGAAGGAATAGACTTTAGTAATTGTATTCCAGTGTTTGGTTGGTTAAAGGAATAAAAATGGAATAGGTTTTAAATACATAAATACCCTTATACATAATAATAATAATAATAATAATAATAATAATAATAATAATAATAATAATAATAATAATAATAATAATAATAATAATAATAATAATAATAATAATAATAAATATGATTATGATATACTGAATGTCATATATATATATATATATATATATATATATATATATATATATATATATTTATATTTGTATTTATATACATGTATATGTATGTGTGTGTGAGAGAGAGAATAACAATAACAATAATAATAATAATAATAATAATAATAATAATAATAATTATTATTATTATTATTATTATTATTATTATTATTATTATTACTATTATTATTATTATTATTATTATTATACAAATACATATTTATTTTTATATTTATTTTCTCAATTATCCCACATCGGTTGGAGAAGTAAGGAATGGAGCCTTGAGACTCCTATAAAAGGAGCCTCAAGGCTCCATAATTTCAATTGCAATGCTCATCCGCTAGGCAAGCTTGCAATGCCCATTCGCTAGGCATGCAGATGAGCAGACTACTTAATTTAAGAGCCAAGGCTCCATAACTAAGGAGTCTTATACAGTTAATTACTTTTCTTTTTTTAAAATGCCAATTGCAAACGCTACAAAATGTGTGTGTGTGTGTGTGTGTATATGTATGTATATATATATATATATATATATATATATATATATATATATATATATATATATATATATATTTTGATAGATTGATGGATAAAAATTATAATTAATTAAATATATACATTTATATAATACACTATATTTATTAAATAAATATAAATATTATATAATGTGCAAAGGGTATTTTTGGTATTTGTGATATAAAAGCTATTCCCAAGGGCATGGGAATAGCTAATACCAGGGCCCCCCGTAGGAATGGCTATTCCCCTTGCGAAGGTAATAGCTCATTCCTAGGCATGCTATTCCCATGGCAAAATGATTCAACCAAACGATAGAATAGGTCTATTCCAAGGAATGTTATTCCATTCCTGACCTATTCAATGAACCAAACATGCCATTAGTCTCTATCGATTAAAAACTAAATATTATTTATTTTCATAGATTATAGTTTGAATTAATCACCAAAATGATTCTCGGTCTATTACAAAATTGTCAATTTGGTCCTTAACTATTCCCCCCCCCCCCCCCCCTCGACCCATTTTGTATGTCTTGTCTACTCTTCATTCGTCAAACCAATTCTTTCTTCATTGCATATCATCTTTTGTAATTTTTAATTATTTTTAATTTAATTTTTTTTGTATTTAATAGCTTTTTAATGTAGTTTCTAAATATATAAATTTTATAAACTAATATTAAACTTAATATTATAAAAAAATTGAATTAAAATTAACTTTGGTCAAGCCTCATTAACCGAACCAGTCAAACAAAATGGGACGGAGGGAGTATTTTTTATCTAATTAAGTCATCGACATTAAATCTTAACCAATTTGGTCCTTCGTTCTGTCAATATCAGAAATCTGTTTAATTCAAGCGTATTGCTATAATTTCACATCACAAACATTATTTCCTTTCTTATTAAACCAAAGAGTTAATTAGAGAAATAGTCTCTTGACTATAGTGAAATTATTAATTTGGTAACAAAAAGCAACATAAAATTCCGACTAAACAAACAAAAGACCAAATTAGTTAAGATTTTTAAAATTCAGGACTTTTTTTTTTTAATGCTACTGGCTCTATTACAATGTAGTATCTGTTCATATACTTTCTCAACCTACTGAAACACAAAGAGCTAATGACGCCTCCACTGAAGCTCGAACTCACAACCTTCCAAATGAAAGTCCAACCCGGGTACCATTAAAATTCAGGACTTAAATATATATATATATATATATATATATATATATATATATATATATATATATATAGTCAAAGACCAAATTAATAATTTCAATATTAACAATGGACCATTTTGATAATTAATTTTTATGGTTTAATTGGAAAATTAAACTTTAAGTTAATAAGAAATGTATATATTCAATAAAAACACATAAATAACACTAAATGGATATAATAGGAATGAATTTTGAGGTAATAGTACGTTTGGTTAACGGAATGAATTTTGAGGTAATAGGAATGCTATTCCATAAAGAATGGAATAGACAATGAATATAATAGGAATTGTATTCTATTGTTTGGTTCGCGGAAGGAATAGACTTTAGGAATTATATTACATTGTTTGTTTGGTTTAAGGAATAGAAATGAAATATGTTTTAAAAGACATAAATACCCTTATAAAAATATGTTGTGATGGTGGTGGCGGTGGTGGCAGTGGTGGTGCTGGTGGCAGTGGCGGTGTCGGTGATGGTGGTTCTAGTGGGGTGGTGGTGACGGTGGCGGTAGCGGTGGTGGAGGTGGCGGTGGTGACGGTGGTGGCAATGGTGGCGGTGGTGGTGAAATAGAAAATAAATTTAATTGGGGATAAAATAGGAAATAGCAACTTTAGACTATTCCTAAGAACTCATACCAGGGGGCCCTTAGGAATCTCTATTCCCCTTGTAAGGGTAATAGGTTATTCCCGGGAATAGATGTTTTTACCAAACAAAGGAATATGTCTATTAGTGAGAATGCTATTCCATTCCAGGCCTATTCCGTGAACCAAACGTGCCATAAAAAATAGGTAATAGAAAGAGATAAGAGTAAATACCAGCAAGGGCCCTCGAGTTTGGTGGTTCCGCCATCTATAGTACTAAACTTTCAAATCGACCCTCTGTGATCCTCCGAGTTTCAAAATTGACATGCGACAGTCCTTCCGTTAAGCTTCTCCGTCTCAGCCGTGAATTCTAATGACATAATAGTCTTTTAACATTGTTTATCCAATTATTCGTAGCCCCCGACTCACTACCTGCCTCCGCCGTTGCATCACCAGCCTCCCCTGTCACATCACTAGCCTCCGGCGGCACCCCTGCTACCTCCCTCAAATTCTTCCCCCTTCTACAGACTTTTGATTTGTGGTGACGAGTTTTTTACACTTTTGGTCCCACGACTATAGTGGCACTAGCAGAATTGATCCACGACTTTTGAACCTTGTAATTTTAGTCCACGACTATTGATTTTTTTGCAAAAATGGTCCTTCCGGCCACTTTTCCGTCAAAATTCCACCGAAAATTTTTTTTTATCCATTTTTAACAGGGCTAAAATTGACATTTTACTTTTCTCAAAAAAATAAAAGAAAAAAATTGACATTTGACTACATACAATATTATTGGGCTACATACTACTGCCCCAGGCGTCGAAGTTCCTGGAGCAGGTAGGGCTGTCAGTAAGCGGCGGAGCGGCCGTGGCGTTCCCCGGGCTAATTGGGTTA
Source organism: Ipomoea nil (assembly GCF_001879475.1). Taxonomy (NCBI): domain Eukaryota; kingdom Viridiplantae; phylum Streptophyta; class Magnoliopsida; order Solanales; family Convolvulaceae; genus Ipomoea; species Ipomoea nil. The sequence goes on from NW_017617607.1 coordinate 1,987,909, forward strand.
TCCGGCTGCAGCATTGGAGGCGGAGCCAGCACGCCTGCGGGATCATCCGAAGACATCGGAAAAGCTTCGTCGAGAGAAGCGGCGGAGATTCTCAAATGCAATCGCTTTTACCTTTTCGTTTTATGTATTTCCTTTATATTTTGAGATAAGTAAAATATCAATTTTAGCCCTGTTAAAAATGGATAAAAAAAAAATTCCGGTGGAATTTTGACGAAAAAGTGGCCGGAAGGATCATTTTTGCAAAAAAATTAATAATCGTGGACTAAAATTGCAAGGTTCAAAAGTCGTGGATCAATTCTGCTAGTGCCACTATAGTCGTAGGACCAAAAGTGCAAAAAACTCTTGTAGTGACTGCATTTAGAGCAGTAAAAGAGAACAAACTCATACTCTAATCTTTGCCAGAATCCCTTCGTTCCTCCTTCATCCGCCACAATTTCAAACCAAACCTTATGAATTAATGGTTTCAAAAAAATTAATTTATACCTTAGCCTTGGCTACGCTTGGTCTTCTTCGGCTCACCGTAGAAGAATTCAACGTCAACAATTTTCCCATCGGCGCACAAATCAAACAAATAATCTGAGCATCAAACAAATGATAAGGTAGCTTAGGTAAAAGCATATATCCATATCGCAACTATTGGGAAGTCTCTTCGCGTATTCCAGTCTGGATCAGACTAGCTTACCTTCAATGACCACTTGATTCTTCGCCAAAATCTTCTTGCAATCAAGCTCCGAAGTAAACCGAATCAGAGTATGCACCGCATCAATCGATCCTATATCCGCCGAGCCTGAGAGGGATTTTTCTTTCTTTGAAGTAATCATTTTTACCTAATTCTTTTTATTGATTTTATTTTCCTATTTTTATTTGTATGCCTTTTTCAAGAATTCTTGAATACACCCATATGTGCTATTAATATTTTCTGGATTTGAAGTTTAATTAACGTTTCAATTTAAGATTTCCTTTTCTAAATGATTTCAAGTTTATCTTGCGGAGTTGGATTTCTTCTTTTTTGTGCATGTGTGAGTGTGAGAAAGGGAGATTAATCTGTAAATTATTTTGCAGATCAAGACTTTACTTTTGTGGTTCAATATCTTTTTTTGAAGTAATCGTTTTTACCTAATTCTTTTACTGATTTTATTTTCCTATTTTTGATTTGTATGCCTTTTTCAAGAATTCTTGAATACACCCATATGTGCTATTAATATTTTCTGAATTTGATGTTTAATTAACGGTTCAATTTAAGATTTCCTTTTCTAAATGATTTCAAGTTTATCTTGTAAAGTTGGATTTTTTCTCTTTTGTGTGTGTGTGTGTGTGAGTGAGAAAGGGAGATTAATCCGTAAATTATTTTGCAGATTAAGACTTTACTTTTGTGGTTCAATATCACATTATATTATTTGTAAAATTGGGCACTAATAAGTTGGCCGAAAACTGAAGTGAAGATACTCGTGCTCATAGTAATTATTATCAAATGTCTGAAGCAAAAGATGAGCTAGAGATCAAGTTTAGATTGGCAGAGATCAGACATAGGGACTAAACGGATAAACAATGTTAAAAGACGTTTTTACCTTTATTTTTTGCAACAGATGAATTATAACTGGTTAAATTCAAAAATCTAACTACATTTCGTCAATTTAAAAGTTTAGAACTAAATGTGACAGAATCACCATATTCGAAAGACTTCAGATGACATTAACTCCAAGAGATAATTGTAATGGCTAATACAATATAATTTTAACTAATATTTAAAATAAAATACAACAAAAAATCGTCGAAAAATTATATAGTTAAAATAAAATACAACAAAGAATCGTCGAAAAATTATATTCATGAGTCATTAAAATTATTTAGTAATAAATAAATTAAAAACAAAATTGAGATAAACTTAAAATAATATTGAATTCAAATTATAAATTTAACACAAGAAATGTGATTTACAGATAATATAGATATTTTATGAACACTACCAGTCTGCTAGACTCTTAAGTCTTATCTGTACAAGTCAAAGAAGCCGTGCTCCACATCTTGGCGCGTGGATATGTTTCCACCGTTTCATTCATACGTGCCATGTCACAATCAGCTCAAATTGTCACTGACAGGTCACCCAGAATTAGGCAAAATCACCTCGGTGTTGGGATCTTTGGACGAGTCAACTCGCTCACGCAACCGCCTCCGCCGCATTCCAAGTCAAACTCGGTGGACAGCGGCAACGGAGTACTGGGCCCACTAGGAGTTCTCTTGTTCATACTCAGTATTCTCTTCAACGACAACAACCGGCTCCCCGGCGACCGGAACCCGCAACTCGCGGGTGAACTCAGTGAGAACTCAGGATCTAACTCGTTCCGTGCCGGCACCTCTACTCTCACTCCGGTCAAATCCACACCCTTTCTCCGGGAACCCAAAGACGACGTCGTGGGCCCATTTACCTCGCTGCACAACCCAGAACTCGAACCGGGTTCTGCCCAGTTTCCGGCCACCGGTTCATTCACTTTAACGTTAACGACCGTCTCATCCGGTCCGTGGAACGCTTCAACCGGAGAGCGGCAAAGCGGGCAAGTAGAGTGAGAATGAAACCACATATCAATACATTCAGTGTGAAAAGAGTGGTTACACTTGGGCAAAAGCCGGCCCTTCTCGTTATCCTCAAACTCCGCCAAGCACACGGCGCATTCCACCGGCTCGGTCCGGTCCTTGGACGAGTACTCGAAAACCGGCAGCGACCCAATCACGGCCGCTTCGAGCCCACGGCTGGCGGCGGCCTGGTTATCATC
>NW_017617607.1:1995679-2063179 GCF_001879475.1 Ipomoea nil
AGGCACGTTCAACCATTCTTTTGTGCCTGTCTAAAGAAGTTCTACGTGAGGTAGTAAGTGAGACGACTGCGTCAGATTTATGGTCCAAGCTGGATGCGCTTTACATGGCCTAAACTCTGGCGAATACGCTACGCCTGAAGGAGCGTCTGTACACAATCCGTATGACGGAAGGTACTTCTATTAAGTCTCACTTAGATGAATTCAATTCTATTTTATTGGACTTGGAAAATATTGATGTCATAATTGACGATGATGATCGTGCTGTTTTATTGCTTGTTTCTCTCCCTAAATCATACAAGCATTTCAAAGAAATTATGTTGTATGGTAATAGTAGTGATACCCTTACTTTCGACAATGTTAAGTCAAACCTATTGTCCAAAGAAAAGTTTGACTTTGACATTAAGTCTGAGGACAAAGGTGAAGGCTTGACTGTAAGGGGTCATTCACTTGAAACAGAGAGTAGCAATAAAAAATCTAGATCCAAGTCCAACAAATCCTGTAAGTACTGCAAGAAGCATGGTCATGATGTGACTGAATGCTTCAAGCTGAAAAACAAGAAAGAGAGAGAAAAGAAGTCCGCTGAAGCTAGTGTTGTTGAAAGTGATTCAGATGGTGATGTGTTGTTATCTGTTAGCTCCGGTGAGAAACGGAGTGAAACCGAGTGGATTTTGGACTCTGGTTGTACATTCCACATGTGTCCCCACAAAGATTGGTTCATTTCTCTGGAACCGGTTAATGGTGGAGTTGTCTTGTTGGGCAATGATACCCAATGGAAGGTTAGTGGAATTGGAAGTGTTCAGATTAAAACTCATGATAACGTTGTCAGGACTCTTACCAATGTTCGGTATATTCCTTATTTGAAACGCAATCTGATATCATTGGGCACCTTGAAATCTCTGGGGTGCAAGTACACAGCTGAAGGTGGAGTTCTAAAGGTCATCAAAGGCTCTTTTGTTCTCATGAAAGCTTCTCGTTCCGGAAGCTTGTACATCTTGCAAGGCAGTACTGTGACAGGTTCAGTAGCGGTATCCTCATCGATGTCTGATGCATCTACTAGCACCGCGCCTCTCGTCCAGCCACAACGAGAGTATTCCATTGCTATGGATCGTCCTAGGAGGACAATTAAAAAACCTGCTAGGTACGCTAGTGACGATGAAACCAATATGGTTGCTTATTGCTCTTTCAGTCACATAGGAAGTTGATGGTGATCCATCCTGCTTTTCTGAAGCTTTTCATATTGCTAAGTTCAAGCAATGCTTGAGTTTAGTCGACAGTCCAATTGTTAATTCCCACAATGAATTTGATCCAAGGTGGAGATTGTTAGGACATAAATGTGTGGCTCATATCCATGAAGACATTTTCCTTCAACCATTGGCAGTGTTGCTCCATGTTTTGCTCTGCACGTTCTCCATGTTTTGCTCCTCTCAACATGACTGCCACATTTCTCTCTTATTTGCATTGTATAAATAGTTTAGTCTAATTGCTTTGTTTTTTGTTCATTACTCATCAATATTAATTATTGAATTCATTCTCTTTCTTTCTCCCTCATGTAGATTTATATATATACATATATATATTCCTTTTAAAAATTCTCTTTTGATATATTTATGATATATTTTATATTTTCCCTTTGTTAATTATTTATTTGTCATTTATATATTTTCCCTATTATTTAACTTCTATAATTCTCAATTTTCGATTCTTCGCTTCCGCATTATTCCGCTATATTCCTAACATAACAAAATATATTAGATGGTGGCTATTTAAAAAACCTCTGTCTATTAAGTGACGTAGTATACCATTTATATATGTAGTAGTGATTAGGGACGAAATTTACAATTTTAGTATAACTCAGGGACGAAAAGTGAGCATGACCAACACTCAGTGACGAATTCTACAATTACTCTATAACTCAGGGACGAAAACTGCAACGTCAATGATAACTTAGGGACGAAAGTTAACATGACCAACACTCAGGGACGAATTTTACAATCACCCTATAACTTAAGGACAAAAAGTGCAATTTTTCCACAAAATTATTACCATTGAAAACAAATCTATATAACATGTAACACCTATGCAAGCCTCCTTGAGCGTATTTCGGCACGACTAGAGGGGTGGAAATCTAAAACCCTATCTTTAGCCGGGAGAGTCACACAGGCGAAGTCCATTTTAAATGCTATCCTGTATATACTATGCAAACTGCAGTGCTTCCAAAGGGTATTTGCACCGAGATTGAGAAGAGAACGAGGCGATTCATTTGGGGCAAAAATGAGCAGACTGGAGGAGATAAGCTAAATCTAGCAAGCTGGGAAGTGGTGACTAAAGCGAAAGAGGCGGGAGGACTGGGGCTACGACGCCTGCATGCCATGAACACCGCTTACATGGTTAAACTTGGTTGGAGGATTCAGACGGAGCCGCATGCTCTTTGGGCGCAAGTCCTGGTTTCTAAGTATGGCAGTTTGGTGAATGTAGTTGGTAGAAGGAAGACGTCGAACGTCTGGAAGGGCATCATCGAAGCGAAGGCGGATCTGGAGAAGGGTCTAACTCACATAGTCCGTGACGGGAATGCAACTCAATTCTGGATGGATAAATGGCTAACTCCTAGGCCTCTTTATGATCACTTTCAAATTCCTTTGAGCCTTCGCGATCTTTACGCGACTGTCGATTCTTATTGGGACCACGATCAGGGTTGGAAATGGGAAAAGTTAGCGCAAGCTTTGCCTAACGAGATTTTGGAGCGTCTTGCAGGTTACAGGTTGCCGGAGGCTGGCATCCAAGACGAATGGGGCTGGGGTCCGGATTGCTGGGGACAATTCTCGGTTAGGTCTGCGTATGTCCTCATCACCAACGCTCCTGAAGACTCCGCTGATAAGGATTGGATAAGAGTTTGGGCTCTGCGGGTGCCGGCAAAATTTTCGATGTTCTTATGGCTAGTGAAGCTCGAGAAAATCCTTACTAATGTAGAGCGCACTAGGCGCCACCTCACCACTAACGAATTTTGTTTTCAATGTGCAGGTCAGCGCGAGGATTTAAATCATCTTTTTAGAGACTGCAGAGCTGCGCGACAAATTTGGAACAAGTCCCTTCATTGGCGCATGATAGACAAGCTTCGACACCTCAGTTGGCAGGAATGGTTTGCGGTTAATCTTCAGGGCGACATGAGACAAGGCTTCGACGAAGGTTGGCCAGAGCGGTTTGGAGTCAGGATGTGGTGGATTTGGCGATGGCGGAATGATGAGGTGTTCAACCATCTTTCGCTCCCAAGCGCTCATAATTGGATTGGCTACGCAAATATGACGTTGAGGTGTCCGTGGCGTTCGCGAAGAAACGTAGGCTTCTCAGCAGGAACATTCCGGCATTGGACACGAGTTTGGCCTGGAGGAAACCGACAACGGGCTGGTTGAAGCTTAACGTGGATGGAAGCTGCAGAAGTAATGGTATTGCTTGCTGCGGCGGTGTTCTACGGGATGATTTTGGAGATTGGCGATGGGGATACACATGCAGAATTGGGAGATGTTCGATAGAGGAGGCGGAAGCCTGGGGCGTCTTACATGGACTTTGCATGGCGAAGAACTACGGGGCTACAAAGATCATCCTTGAATGTGATTCAAAGGCTACAGTAATGAAGCTGCGAAGAGGCAAGGATTGGCACGGGCAGAATCATAATATTGGCAGACTGTGTTTAAAGGAGGCGGCGAATTTTTCTGAGGTTAGGTTTGAGCATGTTTTCAGAGAGCAAAACAAGCTGGCAGACAGATTAGCCTCCATGGCGACTATGGATCGACAGGGGTTCCACCTCTTTGAAGAGCCACCACCGGAGCTTGAATGTGTGATCGCACTCGACAAGGTTGGAGCTTCCTCAATGAGACGTATTAACCAAGCTCCTTCTGCGGAAGCATGAGACTTTCTCTTTTGTTCTTTTTTGGGTGTCCCCCTCAATTCTGATATAAAAAAAAAAAATAAATGAGTCAATTGAATAAAAAATATTTTAAATATGATAGAGTATAGACTAATTAATTATAGAAATATTATTATGGTAATATTACATGGAATCGGAATTCGTTGAACCAATTCATAACTGAGTCAACTGAATAAATTATGGAAATATTATTAACGTGTACATTTTTTGAATTAAGGAATAATTAACGTGTATTTCTTATATGGTATCATGTAATATATATATATATATATATATATATATATATATATATATATATATATATATATATATATATATATATATATATATATATATAACCAAAAATTAATTAATATTACACGGAAGATTACGAATATAGACTAATTAATTATGAAAATATTATTAACGTGTACATTTTTTGAATAAGGGAATAATTAACGTGTATTCCTTATATAATATTAATATATATATATATATATATATATATATATATATATATATATATATATATATATATATATATATATGCTACACCTCACGGTGAAAATCTCTTATAAAACCAATAGCGAATCCCTGCATTTTCTACATCCTAATACATTTTATTCTTCTATTTTATTTCTATTATATTATTTTGATTTGTATTAGTATTCTCTTTGGCAATTAAGTATGGAGTCTAATATGCTTTCTGCATCCGATCTCTCTCTTAGAACTAGAAAAACATCTATATGCCTTCGGTTAATGCGTTCTTATTTTTTAAGAGAATATCAACGCACACCATTGAACCACCAAACTCTGGAATGCTTATTTTATGACTATAAGGTATGTATTGATTTTTTATGAAGTAGGAAATAACACATAGTGAGGATTAGTTAATGAGGATTTTGATAGTGATGATGATGAGGTTGTACCTCAAGTCTATTTAATGGAAGAGGCATCGTTCTTAATCCACAAGGGAAACCCTACGAAAATGGGGGATCCCGGAGCTTTTGTTGTTAATTGTGCTATCAAAGATTGTGGGTTTAGGAATGCTTTGGCCGACCTCGGAGCCGCCATAAACATCATGCCCTTTCATGTGTTTAAACGGCTCAAGTTTCCTTATATCTCTGCCACACCACTCACAGTTCGGTTAGCAGACGGGACCGAAAGGTGCCCACGAGGGGTAGCGGAAGATGTGTTTGTTAAGATTGGTGAAAATCTTGTGCCGGTAGATTTTGTCGTTCTTGATGTAGGAGATCTAGACGTACCTTTGATCCTTGGAAGACCTTTCTTGGCTACTTGTCATGCTCTCATTGATGTGGGAACGGGTAAGCTAACATTGAGAATAAATGACGAAGAGCTAAATGAGATAGGAAAGGCACAATATAAATCCAACGACCGTCAAAACCCTTACAAAGCATAATCTGCTTGAGAAACCCCCATTTCATCTTGTTATAGGCCTTGGCCATGTCAAGTTTCAGGGCACACCACCCAGTATTTCCTTGTCTCTTCTGATGCAAGTAATGTATCACTTCTGAGGCAATGAGTACATTATCAGTTATAAGACGTTCGAGCAAAAAGGCACTCTGAGGAGTCGAGATTACACCATCCAACACCTCCTTGAGTCTATTGGCTAACACTTTAGATAGAATCTTGTAAGTCACATTACAAAGTGAATTTGGCCTAAGATCCCCCATATTAATTGGCAATGATTTTTTTGGTATCAAAGTCACATGAGCATCATTCATACCGATAGGCCAAGCATTTCCATTCAAACAATCCAATATAAAACGTGACACATCACCTCCAATCTCATTCCAAAAATGTTGGAAAAAGGCTGGGCTAAACCCATAGGGGCCTGGGGATTTATCAGGGGCCATAGAAAATAACACATCTTTTACTTCCTCCACCGTCAACAAACGAAGTAATTTTTCATTGTCGGAAGCAGAAACTCTAAGCGCGAATCCATCCAAGGCCGAACAGTCTGTACCACCTCCAGCGGTGAAGATGCGTGTATAATACTTTTCCACCAAGCTTATCAACCCTGCTCCTTCTACCCATTCATCATCATCATTTTTTAATTTTGTGACAGTATTTTTTCTCTTTCTCGCAGAAGCATACCCATGGAAAAACTTGGTATTCCTGTCACCTCTTGTTAACCAGAATTGTTTAGCTCTTTGACGCCAAATAATATTTTGTTGATCATACAAAAGATTTAATTTGGCGTTGATTTCCCGGAATTGCGCAAGGCCCACAACATCTCTAGTTTCCCATACCCGGTTAAGAAGAAATTGGAGGTGACCAATTTCTTTTTAACATGGTGTTTGGTTGAATGTACTTAAAATTCTTTTCCTACCAAATTCTTTAGCCTTTGAAACTACATTGTTTGATTGGAGGGAATTGCAATTCAACATCATTAGGGAAACAAAAAAATTACAAAATTATCCTTTATATACATTGTTTGATTGGAGGGAATTTCAATTCAACATCATTAGGAAAACAAAAAAATGACAAAATTATCCTTTATGTTATTATTATTATTATTATTATTATTATTATTATTATTATTATTATTATTATTATTATTATTATTATTATTATTATTATTGTTATTATTATTATTATTATTATTATTGTTATTGTTATTGTTGTTATTATTATTATTATTGTTGTTGTTGTTGTTGTTGTTGTTATTGTTATTGTTATTGTTATTGTTATTGTTATTGTTATTGTTATTGTTATTGTTATTGTTATTATTATTATTATTATTATTATTATTATTATTATTATTATTATTATTATGTTGGTTTTACGGCTTTTGGTTGCCGGTCGGCGGGCTAACACTACCATAAAAATACTATAAACGAGAGTTTATAATAATAATAATAAAAAAAAAGGAGTAAAGCGATGGAGAGAATAATGCGATATTATTTCTCTAGGGCGGTGACAACCCAAAATTTAATTTTATAAATTCGATTTTAAGAAATTCCAAAATAGCCATTTTTCACTCCATAAAAATTTTTGCGATGAAATCGGTGTTTTTAAAAAAATTATTTTGAACCACGTTTAAGTAAATTCAACACCGGGACTTATTTTAAATCTAAAATCCTAGATTTTTGGGTACATCGCGTACTAAGTTTTTTATTCAAAAGTCAATCTGAGTAAAACCGGGAGAAATCTGAGAAACCAAAACTAAGTGGTGGTTTAGAAAGTATTTTTGGGGAATTCCATTTTCAAACCCAAACTATTTTAGACTTTGATTTTTAAACCTTAGTTCATGAAGCATGGTGGACCACCACACAACAAACACTTTGTCTGATACCTCTTGAACCAATCAACAACTTTCTCTTTTTCCTCAACCAATCATAAGAGAATTTCCTAGGGTTTTGCACCCTATTTAATCATCCCTTCTCCATCGAAAGGAGAAAAGGTTAGGTTGTTAGCTTAAGTCGTGTGATACTCACACAATCCTTAAAACCTAATTTGCTACTTCCCAAAGGTGTTAGGAGCGTTGTAGCTTATGTTTCTCCGGATAAAACAAGCTACGTCCCAATGTTTGAGCACTCAAACAAATGAGCCTGACAACTAGAACACGAGATGAACACAAGAAGGTTTTTAGAGAAAGTTGAGCAGAGTTTTTAGAGCTAAAACGTAGGATATGTTGTATAAAAAATATGTGGCTCAACCATGCTTATATAGGAGATGAGGAATTAATAGCAATTAACATGACAATAAAATCTAGTTTAAAAACCAGACTGTATCCTTCAACGAAGTTAATTTGGAGATTAATTCTCAAATTTAAAATTGAAATTAATATGAAATTAATTCCATAACTTCAAAATTAATACTCCAAAACAGTAATTCGAACAGTTACATCCGAATAGTTAACCATTCGGTCAAACCCATTTGACTGAATGGTAAGTCCTCCCCAATCGAGTAGTACTACAACCACTAAGTTGGCATAACTTAGCATGCAAGGCGGGCCACTTTTCCCGAGTTAACCATTCAGTCAAACCCATTTGACTGAATGGTAAGTCCTCCAATCGAGTAGTACTACAACAACTAAGTTGGCATAACTTAGCCCGCTAGGCGGACCACTTTACTAAAGTTCACCATTCGGTCAAACCCATTTGACTGAATGGTAAGTCCTCCAACCGAGTAGTACTACAACCACTAAGTTGGCATAACTTAACCCGCAAGGCAGGCAGGCCACTTTAAAGTCTTTGGAAGTAGACTTACTTTGTGAATCAATTTCTCATTCACCCACTATCCATTTTTAGCATACAATATATCAAGAGTTAATTATCGAAATGGTCCCTTGACTATAGTAAAATTTCCGATTTGTTCCTTGACTATTTTTTTTGACCAATTAAGTCCCTCAACTTTAAAAATCTTAGCCAATTTGGTCCTCCGTTTGTTTTGCCGTTAGACATCCATTAACTCAGGATCAAATTGGTAATTTTGCTATAGTTAAGGGATCATTTCGGTCATCACATGTAGGGGTGGGCGTTTCAGGATTTGGTTCGATTTTTTCCGGCTTCGATTTCAGTATCGGTATTTCAGTATTTTTTAAAAAATGATATCATTCGATTTAACATTATAGTTCGGTTCGGTTTGAAAAAGTTCAGTTTCGGTTCGGAATTAATTCGGTTCGGTTTAAGAACTCCTATTTTTAACATTTTCTAATTTTCCAAACACACTACCAAACTATACATATTCAGATAGTCCAAATCCAAAGTCTAAATATTATATAACAAAATAGCAATTCAAAGTTCAAACACACTACTAAGTACTAATTACCAAACATCAGTTGGCTTTTTGCCGAACCGACTCTTCAGTTGGCTCACCTGGAATGTTTTGTTGACAACATGAAGAATCATCAATCTGTATAGTTAATATTTGGAGAACAAATTATTTTTAAACATAATCCTTCATTGCTTGGCAAAATATATTTTCAGTGCACTGAAATATTATTTTTCAGTGCACTGGAAATATATTCCAGTATTGAAAATAATATTTTAGTGCACTAAAAATATATTTTCAATGCTTCCAAATAGTGAAAAAATATTCCAAGCACTAGAAATCAAAATAGAATAATGTTGAAGCACATTAATTTTATAGAAACATGAAACTAAGGAAAATATCGAATATTGTAAGAATAACTCAAGTTAAAGATAATTGTGAGGCAACGAACAATTACATCAAACAACAAAACTGCAAAGTAAAGAACAAGTCATAAAGAAATCAAATAAAAAATTTAAGATAGATACCAGTGATAATATGAGATGAACGGCGAAACAGGCAGCAAGGGACTTGGATTTACTTTATTATTATTATTCTTGTTGTTGTTGTTGTTGTTATTATTATTATTATTCTTTTTTTATTTTTTTTGTTGTTATTTATTTATTTATTTCTTTAAAAAAAAGGGTATTCGGTTCGGTTCGATCTTTTACCGAACCGTTCAGTATTCAAAAATCCATTATCGTCGGTTGTTCGGTATATTACCAAACCGAACTAGTTCGGTTCAGGAATCAAACCGAATTGCCCACCCCTAATCACATGCACCATTTCATCTGAAAGTTTATTTACTAAAATGGTCCCTTGACTATAGCAAAGTTACGTACCAATTTGGTCATGAGTTAATGGATGTCTAACGGAAAAACAAACAAAGGACCAAATTGGTTAAGATTTTTAAAGTTGAGGGACTTAATTAGTCAGAAAAATAGTCAAGGACCAAATTGGTAATTTCGCTATAACCGATAGATCATTTCGATAATTAACTCATATATTAATTTCTTCGTCTCACTACGAAGAATCCAAACTCACTTTGACCCGACCAAATTTGAAAATGGACCCCACATATTTTTGTACCACAAAATAGTCACTTACAATGCTCTTTTATACTATTTTTTCCATCAATTATTCCCTACCAAAGAATATAATTTGAATTTTTACTTTATTCTCACCTTATATTTTTTCACAGAATCACAATTCTTTCTTTTTTAATTCCTTTCTTGGAACTAAATACATGTTAGGGTAGGATTGTATTATGAAAGACGGTGAGGTAATCATATACGAAGTGTGTAAAAGGGTAGCTACTAGCTAGCAGAAATAAATTGAAGTGCACGGCACAATTCAAGTTCCACTTTTACGCGTTTTTGTTTTACAGGAAGTCAGGAAGGACAGGACCTGAATATTGAACAAAACTATAAATGGAAGTAATAAGTGCCTAAACAACTCCGTCTAACGGAGAACATGGGATTACTGTGACCTCAAGTATGACTAGACTCTAGAGTACAAGTCAACCATTATTTATTGCAGTCAAAAGAAAGAAAAAAGTTGTCCACATAATCACTATATCCCTCTTAAATTTCTTTAGGGGGCGTTTGGTTTAGGTCATCGATTACCTAGGTAATATGAGCCTGGTAATGTTATATTACCTGAAAATTGGTGTGACGGTAATGTTTGAAGGTAATGTGATTACCTTCATTTTTTTTTAGGTAATCTCATATTACCTTGAATTATTCTAACTTTATCCTCGATAACTAATCATTATTATTATTATTATTATTATTATTATTATTATTATTATATCTTTATACAATAAAATATACATGTGTATATTTATATATTTAGTTTTCTAATATTAGAGCATTGATATACATTCATACATATAAATAAATAAAATAAATACACACACATAATATATATATATATATATATATATATATATATATATATATATATATATATATATATATATATTATTGAGGACATTATTGTAAATTGATCCATATAACCTAAAAAATAACCCTTAACCAAGCAAGGTAATATCATATTCCATAATCTAAACCAAACACATAAGGTAATCTTACATTCCGATAATCTCACATTACCTTCCTGGAGGTAATCCTATTACCTGGGGTAATCTAAGATTCCGTGAACCAAACACCCCTTTGGAGTTTAGGGTCACATTTTGTATGAGACCGTCTCACGAATCCTTATCCGTGAAGATGGTCAGATCAAGTGAATATGAAAAATGTAATACTTATACTGAAAAATATAATACTAATTAGGAATAAAATATTTGTTACTTATTAGGGACAACGTAATACTTCCGAAGATAAATGTAATACTTTGATATTTAATGCAAAAGTATTACTTTTTTCGTCAAAAGTATTACAATTTTCCTTATAAGTAATGTTGGAAAGTTTTTGTTACTTATAAAAGTAAATGTAGTACTTTTGAATCAAAATGTAAAAGTATTACATTTTCTATATAAGTAATAAACATTTTATTCTCACAAAAAAATATTTTATTCCTAATTTAGTATTAAATTTTTCGGTATAAGTATTACATGTTAATCTTGACCCTACCCAGTCTCATAGAACACAGCACGAACAAGGATCTGTGAGACATTTTCACATAAATTTTTATCTTCTCTTTAATATGTGACTTATAATTATTTGAGGCTCATAAATTAGCAGATTACATCAACTTGTAATACAAAGTATCAAATGGAATGATGCCATATGAGGAGGGATGAGCAATAATACTCTATATATAATAATTGTATAGACCATATTCTCATTTTATTTCTACCGCGGCTTTGATGCAATAATTAATCATTAATTATATAAAGTAAAATATTCTTTTTCTTTACCGCTCATTTTCTTTTTTTTTTTTTTGAGAAAGCTTACCGCTCATTTTCTATCCGTCATTCCGTCATTCCGTCATTCCGTCATTGTTGATTAAATGATGAGAATATATACTTTAATTTTGAGAGTAAAATTAATATTTTTCATAGATTCGGAGGAAATATTTCGACTAAAAAATTCTTAGTATGTACTACGTATGTTTTTTTTTTTTTTTAGTATGTACTACGTACGTTATATTTATAACTTTATTTATTTATTTATTTATTTATTTTCATTGTTCAAAGTTGATTGCAATTTATGAAGAGGCATTGACCATACTCTTTTTGTTTTTTTGTTTTTTTTTTTTGTTTTTTTTTTTTTTTGTTTTTGGTTCTAGTCAAAATTTGTGTGTTTTGTGGGCATAGTAGATCCGTGTAGCACAAGTATTTTGGACGAACATGTATCCAATATCTTGACTGCCGCCGTGATAATGATCTGTTCTTCCGCGGTTTAGTCTTATATTAATTATTACTAATTTTCCACGTCCATTACGCGAATGGAATAATGTCAATGCTTATTTTTAAATATAAGTATTTCAAAGTATATATTAATGCAAGATTATATAAGAGATGTATATGCATATGTAATTGAATGTTGAATTTGTTTATTTAAATCGGTAATTTAAAGTATATGCATGCAAGATAATATATGAGAGATTGATTATAATTGTCACTAAAATAAATGTTTGTAATTTTGTAAAAACGCTAGTCTAAAAATGATAGTCTAAATAAATACTTAATTTTGGTTTGAATTTTTTAAGTTTTTTTTTTTATTTCTCTTTCGGGTAATATTATAATTGCAGTACTTGTTTTTTTTGTTTTTTTTTTTGTTTTTAAATTTATTTATTTATTGGTAATCTGTCATGTTCAATTGGGTTACTTGTAATAATATAGAGGGCAACATCATGCAATGAGATTATGGTGTACGAAGCTGTGGATTTGTCTCGTTGTGTTTGTGTATATGATTGAGATCTTAGTTGTACATACTATGAATTCTTGATCTTGCAAGTGTCTGTTGATATTTGGTAATGATAGTTTTTTCCCTACATGTTTCATGTTTTGTGAGATGTGTGTCATATCTACATTCTCATGTGAAAGTATTGAACAAAATATTAATATTTATTATCTTTGTAGAAGGTTAATGAGTAGTGCATTTTGTTCTAGTTTCGTAACTTGTTTACTTGATAGTAACAATAATGACTTTGCAGGTAGTCTGAAGAATACTGATACCACAATATGGTCCAGTTTCCACATCCATTTTGCACTTGTTCATTTTGAAGTTCATATTTTTGGAATATAATTAGTATGAATGAGTGTACTACTTGATTTCGTGTGTGCATGTGTGTGTGTTTTTTTTTTTTTTTTTTTTTTTTTTTTTGTAATTTTATTTTGTTGAATTGATAATAATCTTGGAGTACCAAGTGCTGTCTTTTTCCCACAATAAATGCAGTTAAATAGTTTGCCCCTTTGTGCATAAACATTTTTAAACAGTGGCTATATCCTATATATCAATTATTTTTATTGTCAAGATTGATGCTGATTTTGCTTTTACTTCAAGCAGGTTGAGTGTAGAAAATGAAATGAATTGTAAATTTATATTAGTTCTAATATATTTAAAGGATGCATAATGAGTATTTTACATACAGGATTAATGAATGCTACAACGGTAACTATTTTTGAAATTTCTTCATTTTATGAATTTTAAAGATTAATTCTAGCAATGTTGTAGTCTCAACATCTTTTCAATGCGTCAAGTGTGTCACAATGTTCTATTGCTCTACATTGACATTTTTAATAAAGAGTTTTAAATATAGCTATGTAAGATAATTATCTAATTACCATTTACATATTATTATCAGCATAAAAGCATACCAGTACTTTAGGCGTTCTGCTTGAGGTACTTTTGGTTCAACCATTATGGTTGAATGAATTGTTGTAGATAAAGAAATTCCTTGTTTATTTAAGGAATAAGATTAGATAAAGTAGTATAAACTTATACATTTTAAATCGTATTATTAAAGAAATATGATTTATTATCTTTAAAGTGAATAACTATGATGTAGTTCAAAGATATTACGTGGTAGTTTCCTGCTCCAATTTATTGGGTTATTTGAATGTCTTCTTTGTCAACAAGTCTTCCCCACGTAGTTAATATGATGGGCTTCAAACTGTTTTTTTTTTTTTTTTTTTAATAAAAAAACAAATTCCATGTTATTAATCGAATACTTGGTAAATAAATATATAACATTATTTTGTATTATAACTTTGATATTTAATTACAAGATAGTGTAAAAGAAGACAATGAACAATGTAGTGAATATAATTTATTAATAAATTTGAAGGTAAGTAGTTTTTGCATTGTAGAAAATAAAGACAATATAACTAATGTCATTATACCTCTTGTTTAATTTTTTGATAATGGATATTTTTTTTAATAACAGCATTGTAGACATTGAATTCTAAATTAAAGAAATGTTATGTATTATTTTTTTGATGTAGCTACTAATTTATTTAATTTAATAAAAGTAATAGAGTGTAGTACTTACTTTTCAATAATATACTCTAGGAAAAAGTGTCAAATTGCCCCCCTAAGTCGAGTGGATAATGCAATTGGGCCCCCTAAGTGAAAAAGCTCTATTCAGGTCCCCTAAACCTGTAAAATTGTTCAATTAAGTCCAGGTTGACTTGTTTATCAGGTTAAATGCATACAGTGTTGACACGTGTCCTTATTTTATTTTATTTTTATAAAAATATTATTTATTATAAATTAATTAAAATCTAATAATAATTAAAAAAATTTATTTTTTATTAAAAAAATTATTTATTATAAATTAATTAAAATAATAATAATAATAATAATTAAAAAAAACAGTTGTGGTCGTCTAAGGAAGACGGCCGTGGCTGACGAAAAAGAAGATGGCCATGGCCGTCTTCTAGATCTAGAAAACGGACATGGCCGTCTTCTTTCGTCGGTCATGGCTGTCTTCCATAGACGGCCGCGACTGTTTTTTTTTTTTTTTTTAAATTATTATTATTATTATTATTTTAATTAATTTATAATAATAATTAAAAAAAACTGGCCATCTTCTTTCGTCGGCCATGGCTGTCTTCCTTAGACCGGCCACGGCTGTTTTTTTTCAATTATTATTATTATTATTTTAATTAATTTATATTAAATAATATTTTTAATAAAAAATAATTTTTTTAATTAATTTGTAATAAATAATACTTTCAAAAAAAAAAAAGGACACGTGTCAACACCGTATGCATTTAACCTAATTAATAAGTCAACTTGGACTTAATTGAACAATTTTACAGGTTTAGGGGTCCTGAATGGAGTTTTTTTTCACTTAGGGACCCAATTGCACTATCCACTCGACTTAGGGGGCCAATTTGACACTACTTTTTCCTATACTCTAATATATTCGTAGTATATAATCAACAATTATGTCAACTCTGATTAGGATGAGGTTCAAACCTTAGACCTTTCTTATAGAAATTAATGAGTAAGTTAAAAGTTAATGATATATTCCATTACTAAAATTTATACTAACGAAATTTGGGGCTATTTAAGAGAAGAAAATAATATAATACAGGGTAAAGAAGGAAAATCATAAAAAAAATACTAAAATCAAAATAATCTGAACTATTCATTTTATAAAATAATTTAACCAACATTTTTTAATTTCCGGCTAACTTTGTTGCTCTTATAATTAATACATATAATAGAAATTCATTTCGGGCTTTGCTGTTAGAGGTTGTCAGACATTTTGAAAATTTTGTAATATTTTTAATCACTTTTTAGTGGTAAGAAAAAATAGTAGAAAATATGTCATTTTCTAGCAATGTATATACTTTATGAAGTATTTCATTTATGCACATTAATTAAAATAGTAAATGAAAAAAAAAATTTGTTGAAAATTTCTTCATTCAAACTGCACTATATTTGAATATACTAATTCTAATGTGGAAAAGTTAATGTGTTTCACATTTAGTGACTGGAATATGAACATCCAAATATGAAAGTGTTCTGTAAGGGTTGATTTATTGTCAAATTTACAAGAAAGGTGATTATGGTATTTGAGAGTCTGAGTCGTGGAGTCTCAAAATGTGTTATGAATGCCCTGTGTACGTGGCAATATTTTTGGAAGAATTGTTCTTTCATGGATTCAAACCGAGGTTTAATTAAATTAGGGAGCGTGTTTCTCTCATATTTTTTTTCTTGATATGGCTCTCAATCATTGGGTGACAATGAATAAGCTAACTAATCATTAATTAAAAAAAAAAGAAATTTATAAAATCAATCAAATGATGCCAAATCGAAAAAATATAGTCGTCTAAAGTGGGTGTAGAATGATTTGAGATTTTTACATTTCATACGCTAATTTGTGTTTTTTAATTTCTGAATGTTTTGTTTTATGACAAATGACATATCTATTCCTGCTTTAGACGGCTAAGACGGAAGGAACTAACGGGAGGATAGCAGCAGGTCAGATTTCAAAACTCGGAGGACCACGGATGGTAATTACGAAAGTTAGGGATTATAGGTGGCGAAACCACTAAACTTGAGGGACCTTGGCTGGTATATAGATCAGGTGCGGTAATAGGTTGCCGGTACGTGAAAGATGAGATTTAATCTCAACCCTTGATCTAGCAAAATCAACACGCCAGACTGAAAAAAACTTTAAAAATAATGCAGTGGCATTATGGTACTTTTACATAAGTTCAAAACTTAAGGTGCATAGTTTTATAACTTAAGGTGCGTAGTTTTATAACATAAGGTGCGTAGTTTTTTAACTTAAGGTGCGTGTGTTTTATGCTTATGGTGCGTCACTTTCTAGTTTAAGGTGCATCAGTTTAAAACTGTAGGAGCTTAAGTTTTAAGGTTAAGGTGTATAGTTTTATAGCATAAAGTGCGTAGTTTTATAGCTTAAGGTGTGTATGTTTAAAGCTTAAGGTGCGTTAATTTTCTAGTTTAAGGTGCATCAGTTTAAAACTTAAGGTGCGTTGTTTTATAGCTTAAGTGCGTATGTTTAAGTTTAAGGTGCGTCACTTTTCTAGTTTAAGGTGCATTGGTTTATAGCTTAAGGTGCGTTGCTTTATAACTTAAGGTGCGTACTTTTATATCTTAAGGTGCATAAGTTAGAGACACTTGATCATTTGCATGCGTGTTGGCAGGAAACGTGTTGTTTTTAATAATTTATTTTTGATTTGAGCCGTTGATCTAGATTATATCAACGACTCAGATTTCACTCCATCTTTTACTTGGGAGACTCCCCACACGTGAAGTGATCCACACACGCGCGCGCTCGCGTGTTCTAACTTCTATACTGAATGCATAGAGAATGACAATTTTTTTCTTTCTATTTTTTTATTTTAATGTTCAAAGGTAGGGGAGTGGAAGGGTAATAACTTTTATTATTATTACTAGTATTTTTTATGTGCGATGTGTAAAAATAGATGTCCAATATTAAAATCTTAGAATTATTTTGATTTTAGATATAAATATTATTGTATAATAATAATAATAACAACAACAACAACAACAACAATAATAATAATAATAATAATAATAATAATGCAAACCGTTTTTATAAATTTGATATTTATATTTTAGAAAGTAACTTATATAGTACTCCAATATATAATGTCTATATAAATTATTATCATTGAAAAAGATAAGAAAATATATGGCAGTTGCATGTGCATAGTAACAATAGTTGGAAAATATAACGGAAGTTATAACGGTAGGGGTATTTTTGACCAAAATATTTTATAGTACGGCTCATATAGCATAATAATAATGTATATAAAAAAAAGGAATAGAAAAAACAAAATTAAATGAATGGGCATAACCTTCGTTCACTCTTATTAGTTTTTAGATTATTATTGTTGTTGTTGTTGTTGTTGTGACTTTTGGGCATTCAACGACTGACCAACAGTCCAACACAACTGTTAAAATAACGAGTATGTAAAAAAAAAAAAACAGAAAAAATATGGAGAAAATAAATATGTTGTAGTGCTCAAAATTGCAGCCCTACAATGAATAGAAATCCTAATTATATTGAAAGTGATGAGACCAATACAAAATATGCCTAATTCTTGGTACATTAGGAATAATAAGCCTAATCCTATCGAAACCAATAGTTATGTTGTGGAAACGTGTTCACCATGCGCATGGTGAATAGAGGGGTAGATCCATAATTTCTATACTGTAGGTTCATATATATATATATATATATATATATATATATATATATATATATATATATATATATATATATATATATATATTTGTTTTGAAAACGTAGATTCATAATTTTGTTTTTCATTTGTTGTTAACGGGATAGATCCATAATTTCTAAGCTGTAAATTCATAATTCTATACTGTATATTCATAACATCTATACTGTAGATTCATAATTTCTATACTGTAGATTCATAATTTCTGTATTGTAGATTCATAATTTCTATATCTATACTGTAGATTCATAATTTCTATACTGTAGAATCATAATTTCTGTACTGTAGATTCATAATTTCTATATTGTAGATTCATAATTTTTATACTATAGATTCATAATTTCTATACTATAGATTCATAATTTCTGTACTGTAGATTCATAATTTCTGTACTGTAGATTCGTAATATCTGTAACAACAAATGAAAAAAAAATTATGAATCTACGTTTTCAAACAAAAAAAAATTATGAATCTACAGTAAAGAAATTATGGATCTACCCCTGTGTTCACCATGCGCATGGTGAACACGTTTTCACAGCATATTTTGTGTATCGAAACTCATTCTTTGTCTCGTACCGGGCCTTGGGCATCCTTGATCCAGTTGTTTTCTTGGGTTGGCCCATTTAGTAGGCCTAGTATACCATCCATCATCTAATCCGCCACTTTTTTGAGATTTCGTGAAGTCAATGTCTCAGGAAATTAAAGTAGACTAATCTGTAAATTCATCAAACATAGAAAATTCCCAATTAGTCAGTCCTGTCCATAAACATGAGTCTTGAGGTGGCTTCCCAGTTTGAAAGTTTATAACAATTTTTTTGGGGTTTATTAGTCCGCCCAGACCTTTTGTTCTTTTGGAGAACATTTGAGTTCTCAAATTATTCATCCAGTACTCCTCTCCGTTAAAATTTTTGAGAACGTTTGAGTTCTCAAATTGTCCATCCTATACTCATCTCCACCAAAATTTTGAGAACGTTTGAGTTCTCAGATTAACCATCCCATGCTCCGTTTATCAATTCCATCCAATTCTCCGGCTATCCATCTAATACTCCTTTCCGCCAAATTTTTTTGAGAACGTTCGAGTTCTCAAATTATCCATCCAATACTCATCTCCGCCAAAATTTTTGAGAACGTTTGAGTACTCATATTAACCATCCCATGCTCCTTTTATCAAATGCATCCAGTTATCTGGCTGTCTATCTAATACTCCTCTTCGCAATTTTTTTTTTTTTTTTTTTGAGAATGTTCGAGTTCTCAAATTATCCATCCAATATTCCTCTCTACCAAAATTTTTGAGAACGTTTGAGTTCTCAGATTAACCATCCCATGCTCCTTTTATCAATTCCATACAGTTCTCTGGTTGTCCATCCAACACTCTTTTTCGCTAAAATTTTTTTGAGAACGTTTGAGTTCTCAAATTAACCATCCAGTACTCATTTCCACCAAATTTTTTGAGAACGTTTGAGTTCTTAAATTAACCATCTGATATTCCACTCCGGTAGTTTCCTGCCTAATAGACTCTTTATGCCGACTAGACTCTTCTCCAATAACTCCTAGACTTTGCCCGAAACTTCTCATGGTCTTGGAACAAGTTTCCATATGTCGTTGTGCTTGAATTGATCTAATTCCTCTTGCATGGCATCTATCCAACTTGGATCGGCTAAAGCTTCGTCAATTTCTTTTGGCTCCAGTTGTGATAGAAAACATGAGAACATTGCATCCCTTGTCACTTGTTCGTTCCTTGTAGATGATTGTGTTCTTACTCCGTCTCTCGGATTTCCAATGACTAAGTCATGTGTGTGACTCCTTAGCCATTTTCGATTTGGTTGGAAACTTATTGGATTCTCAGAGTTTCCTTCCTATTGAAATACCACTTGTTGTGATTCCATTTGTTGCGAATTGTTAACGGGTGCTTCTTCGGGTTCATCTACTGGGATTTCTTCCGTTGGAATTCCGGGTGCAATTTCGGTTGTAGGTGTGAGTGATATTTCGGGTGTCTCATTGGGTATTGTTTCAATTTGGTGAGTGCCCAAATCACTTGATTCTTCTACCTCCTGCAACACATTATCTTCAAAAGAATCATTAGAATTATTTAAATCACTATTACCTCCATTATCTTTGCCATTTTTGTCGTGATTTTCGTCGAACACAACGTGAATTGATTCTTCTACCACTATGGTTGATTTGTTAAATATTCTATATGCCTTGCTGGTAGATGAATATCCTAAGAATGTTCCTTCGTCTGCTCGCTCGTCAAAAATCTTTAATTGAGACTTTCCATTAACAAGTACAAAACATTTACAACCAAATGTATGGAAATAGGTGAGATTGGGTTTTCTCCCTTTCCATAATTCATATGGTGTTTTGTTATGGGACTTGTGGATTAGACTGCGATTTTGAGTATAGCACGCCGTGTTGATTGCTTCTGCCCAAAATCTCTTTGGTAGTCCGGCGGCTGATATCATGACTCGTGCGCTTCCTTGAGTGTTCGATTTCTTCTTTCAGCTACACCATTTTGTTGCAGCGTTCGTGCGGCAGATAATTGATGTAAGATTCCTTGAGAGTTGCAGTACGATTGAATCACTCTGTTCACAAATTCTGTTCCTCGATCGGTTCGTATTGTTGCAATCTTCATGTCCTTTTCGACTTGTAGTAGCTTCAATAGCTCTGGCAACTTTGATAAGACTTCATCCTTTTTCTTGATGAATATTGTCCATGTGTACCTGGAAAAATCATCAACAACAATCGAAGTATATTTCTTACCACTTATACTTACTGGGTCTACTGGACCAAATAAATCCATGTGCAGTAGACTTAAGGGTCTTGATGTTGACTCTTGAGCTTTAGCTTTGAATGATGCTTTGATTTGTTTTCCTTTTTGGCATGCATCACAAATTTGATTTTTCTTGAACACAATGTTGGGTAGTCCTTCGACTAGCTTACTTCTTGCAAGCTTGTTGATGGTTTTGAAATTCAAATGATTTAGCCTTCTATGCCATTCCCAACTAGCTTCATTCGAATTGTTTGCCATCAAGCATATAGAATCCTTTGTTGTACTCCAATCTACAACATACATATTTTTCTTTCTTGATCCGGCCGGCGAGTACGACTTCGTTCGTAGATTCGTCCTTAACTTGACATTTGCCTTTGTAAAATTCTACGAGATATCCTTTGTCGCAAAATTGACTTGTACTAAACAAGTTGAATTTTAATTCTTGGACATAAGATACACCATCAATTCGTAGACCATTTTTCACAATTGCGCTGGTTCCTTTTGTCATTCCATATCGATCGTTTCCACCGAACACTACTTTTGGTCCTTCGATACTTTTGAACTCAACTAGACTAGCTTTATTGCAAGTCATATGTCGAGAGCATCCGCTATCGAAATACCAAACTTCCTGCAAAAAAGATTAATTACTTTTAGGTACCCATACTTGTTTGGGTCCTTTAGTGTTATTAATTTTTGGCATCCAAATCCACCTAGATCCCACTGATCCAAGAGTAGGTGATTTGTAACCATTAAAGACTTTGTAATCATAACGCACTTGCGAATAATGCTTTGGTGCGGGTTGGGAAGCAGATAGTTGCTTGATCATATGAAAAAGAGCAAATCTGGACTTGGTCCATGGTTTGTCTTCAAGCAACCAATCTTGTTCTGAGGGATATAATCTCCCAGCCCCAATTCTCGGAATTCTTCCCATATTCCTATGAGGTTTTATTGCACTAGACTCGTTGGCACTCTTTTGAGATACAAATTTTTGCTTTTTAAAATTTTGTTGCCTATCCGAGATATTAATTTTTGGATTCGGCCTTGCAACATTTTTTTGGGCATTTATTTGATTACCAACTCCTTGTCTCATTGTGCTATACTGACTTTTCACAAATTTTACAACCGGAACTTTATTAATTAAAGTAGTAGTAGAATTAGTCAGTTTCACAGGGGTTTGAGAACATGATGGATCGTAGCCTAGTCCGGCTTTATCTCCAGCGGGTCTTTGCATGTTTACCATTTTATTCATTATTTTGGATGAATTTGTAAATGATGTGATTACTTCCCGAAGGTTATGTTCTCGAACCTCTCTAGCTTTACACTCTTCTTGAAGTCGAACATTTTCGGCTTTCAAGTTACTCATTTCATTTAGAGCATTTTGCAATTTTTGTGCCATTTCTTCCTTTTCAAGGATTAACGTATTATTGCGCTCTTTGATTTGAGTATGAGTGGCCATGACCTTTTGACAATCTTCCATAAGACTTTGAAATGATTCTTGAGTCTGGAAATTAAAGAAGTGTCAACTGAACTAAAGGAACTAAAAGAGCTTGAAAATACCTCTTCGTCGATTTCACGCGCCATATAGCATTCCTCATGTTCGGATGTCTTGCTCACTAGGCATAGTAGCGCCGTATCTTCTTGTGATGAATCACTTTCGTCACTAGATGATTCTTCGGATTCACTTGCTTCTAGCGGATCGCTTATTAGTGCATTCCGTTGTCCTTTTTTGAACTTCTTCTCTTTGGATTTGTATTCCACCTGTGGAGAGTTAGAAGTGTTCGAATTTTTGTCTGCCTTGGAGTGTGGACATTCGGCTATAAAATGTCCAGGCTTTCTACAATTGTAACACACATTTGTGTTATCTTTGACCGGTTCCCTTCTTGATCTTCTATTCTCTTGAAAAGAATTTCCTTGTGGTGATCCTTTGTTCTTTCGCATGAACTTCTTGAATTTCCTAAAAAATAAGGAAAATTGTTCGTCAGATAAAAAATCATTATTTACTACTGACCTTGATGAGGATGGTTGTTCGGCCATCAGTGCGGATGTTCGTTCATCACGTTCTTCTTCGACTCGTGTCTTCATCTCGAACTCATACGCCTTAAGATCACTAAAGAGTTCATCCGTAGATAATGTCCTTAGATCTCTATGATCGCGCATTGCGGTCACCTTCATATCCCAACTTGTAGGTAGTTCGCGTAACACTTTGAGCAATATTTCCTTCTGGGTAATGGTCTTTCCCAGATCCGTGATTTCTCCAAGGATTTTGATCAATCGAGCTTCCATGTCGGTGATGCTTTCGTTCGGTAGCATTTTGAAATCTTCGAACCTCTTCATGGCAATGGTTAGTTTGTTATCCTTTTCTTGTTCATCGCCTTCACCGATACCGATAAGTGTATCCCATATTTCTTTTGCTGTGGTGCACTTTCGAACCTTTGGGAATATGGTGTCATCTACGGCCTTGAACAAAATATCTTTGGCAATGTTGTCCAAATTATTTCGTCCTCTATCATCACTTGTCCACTCCATTTTTGGCTTTGGAACATATTTTGGAGCATTTGGAGTTAGTGCGGCGGCGGTGTTAACTTCCATGATTTGAATAGGACCATTTGTGATGACTTCCCACATTTCGTCATTTAGAGAAGATAAGTGCACCTGCATTCGAATTTTCCAATCATCAAATTTATTAAGTGAGAAAAGCAGATTTTGAGCGAGAACCATATCTCTCTTCATTTTGAAGATTTTGAGATCTATCTAGCAGTCAAAGTTGACTCAAATAGACAACCGCTCTGATACCACTTGTTGGTCCCGAAAGGGTGGCGAGAAGTCTAGAGGGGGGTGAATAGACTTCTCTAACTTTTTCAATTCTATTTAAAACACACAAGGCAAATAACACTTTGGTAATTTCAACTCTAAGTAACAAGCATCAACAAGTTAAACAACTTAGAGTGTGCAGCGGAATAGATAGCGGTAAAGTGTTATGCTTAATAGTGCGGTGCTAAAGGAGAGATTCTAAACATGCAACACGTTAGAAATACTTGATATGGTTCATGGTGACTTCTCCGCATCATAATTGTGTTAAGCTATAATCCCGCTTAACTTCTTTAAATAAATTATGATCTTCCAGACTTGTACATGGGTTGCATGATAGGGTGCACCATACTCTGTAGACTCAAACTGACTCAAATAAAATTGAGGACTACTTGATTTTTCAAAAATACATTCGGCTCATCAAAATTTACAATTTATTCCTAACACAGTGTTTGTTGATAGGTGAATGTCAAAACATTGACTCGTTGAGAGTAATTTGGTTAACATAATTCCATTCCATTTCTTCATCGTTTCACGGAAACGGCGGCGTCAGTTTCTTTAGTTCAATGGAGACAATGGAAACTTTCATGGTGGGGCAGGTGAGGATTTTGAAATGCGGTGAAAGGTTAGGTGATACGGCGCCGTTGAAGAAGATCAGGAAGAAGGTTGAGCCCATGGGCTGTGTTGGAAGAGTGGAGAGTGAGCCAGTGTTCGTACACCGATCCGAAACGACGTCGAAAAAGTTGAACATCGCCGACTTTTATGCCGGATCGGCCTGCGATTCCTCTCTACCGCCAAGCTCCCTGCCTGCCCGTCCCAGGCTTTTTCAAGAAGAAAACAACTTAAATTGATTTTTTCTTTTTTTTCGTCCCTGAAAACAACTTAAGTCGTCCTTGATAACAACGACTACGCAGTAACGCAGAAGATGATTTTTTCCCAGAATCAGTTGTAGTACCCGATCAGATGATTTTTTTTTAAAAAAAAAACTTAAATTGACCATTTTACCCTCACAAGTAAACAATTTTAAATGAATTACGTTTTTTCGGCAACATTTGACCGGCAATTTGGCCGGTAGGACCAAATCTGTTAAAAATTGCATAGTTACGGAACTAAATTGAAAGTTTTTAAAATCAAGTACTCAAATTAACAAGACCACAATAGTCACAGGACCAAAAGTGTAATTTTCTCTTAGAGGGTATAAATAGTTGATAACATTAGCTGATTGTAGAAAAGTGTTTGGTAAATTAGCTGTTAGCTGATAGCTGTTTGGTATAATTTCTTTTCTCAAAAAGCTAATTGAAAAAGTTGCTTGGAGTAGCCTTTTGAATTTTAGCCTTTTGAAGTTGCAAAAAGTTAATTAACCAAACATTTATATTGATATTTTAACTAAATCAAACAATTAATAGTTGTCAAATAAGCCAAAATTGGCCTATAGGCCAATTTTTTATCAAACAAGGCCTTTATGTTTTGTTGATGTCTTTATATACCGGATTTTAGACTTATGATGGTGTGATTGACGTTTGATGATGTAGACTTTGGGGTGTCTTTATCCCCTTATGACTTTCAGTTAATCTTATGGATGTTAGTTATTAAATTTTTATTTCTAGTTCTATCCTTAGCCTGTGCAATCACCAGTCACCACTGAGTTGTGATTGTGACGGTGACACTCCCACTAGCTTTCGTAATAAGTTATCTATCTGCTGCTTAGTTATGTTAATTATGGATTAGAATTGTAATTAAGTTTTAGAAAAAGTGGGGTGTTATAAATTGGTATCAGAGCGGTACGAACCGCGGGAGACTTAGGATGTTTGACTCTTAGGATTGAGTATAGAAACTCTAAGTGGAAGCCTAGGAAGGACCGAATAGGAAATGATCTCTAAGTTGAAATCCTAAGTAGGATAAGTTAGGAAGATGAACTTAAATGAAATCCTAGGAAGGATAAGATTTAGGAAAGAATTCTAGGTGATGAATTAAGATGAGAAAGCCTCGAGTTTAGTGGTTAAGTGTGAGATTCGGTGTTAAGGAAAGTTGTAAGTATCAAATAGGAACGCGGTGAGGTTGTGAGTTTCCTTACTTTGTTGTTAATTGCTTATGTGATTTACCAACGTGCTTGTTGTGCTTTTGTTATCTGTTGTGAGCAAAGTAGAAAAGTTAAAAGTGAGGATTTGAAAGAGAAGAACCAAGAGTTTGAAAGTTAGAGTGTAAAAAAGAAGTTTGCCTTTGAAAAGTTATTAAAGTAGTTGAGAAGATGTGACTTTGTTTGTTTTGTGTGCCTTGCTTGTTGCGAGTTTTGTCTTAAGAATAGAGCAGTTAGAATCAGCTAACCCTTAGTCGTGCTAACAAGAATGATCTGTTCTGGTCATGTACAAAGGACATCGCGATGCCATCGCGAAGAGTTAGAGAGGAATCTCCTCGCTCCTCAGGACCTGGAGCGTCATCATCTACTGACTTGATAGAGAGCCTACGCCAGCTCACCCAGTTGACCCAGACCATAGGAGCTGCCGTACTGAATGGGAACAATGGTGGCGGTGATGTGTCTAGGAAGATCACGGGACGCAATCCACCGTGTTACTTGGGCCAAGAGGATCTGGAGGTTCTCGAGAGTTGGATACGCACGTTTGACAAGCTATTTGACGTGGTAGGATGCCCGGTGGATCAGCGAGTGGATGCTGCGGTGTACTATCTCTAGGGAGAGGCCGATCATTGGTGGGTAATGGAGGGACCGACTGCTCAGGCGAGAGAGGGGTTTGACTGGGAGATATTCAAGACGATGTTGAGGGAGAGGTTCTATCCGGAGCATGCCAAGGCTGCTAAGTATAAGGAGTTCTTGCATCTCGAGCAAGGAAGCTCGACTGTGCAGGAGTATCACGCCCGCTTTGTGGAGCTATCTCGATTCGCTCCTACCTTGGCACTTGATGAGGCTAGTAGGGCTCGCAAGTCTATCCGAGGGTTGCACTATGATACCTAGAAGTCTTTCTCCGCGACGAGGTTTGCCACTTTGACCGAAGCCTACGACGCAAATGCTGGTTACTCTAGGATTCAACAGGTTCACCGAGATGCCTTGCAGGGATTTAAGAAAAAGAATGAGGGTATGGATTCCCAATCAAACAAGGGGCATAGGTTCAATCCGATGAGCAAGTTTGACAACCGAGGTGGGGAAATGAGGAATATGACCAGGAGGCAGGGAGTTGGAACTGGAGGACCACCGAGTGAGAGGGGTACGGTGTGCCCGAGATGTGGCAAGGACCATCCTAGGACCACTTGTGGAGGGTTGCCCGTGATTTGTTTCCAGTGTGGGAGACCAGGCCATAGAGCTGCTACTTGTCGATATCCGAGGACGGAGGGATCTCATGGTACGATCCCGAGCCAGCCACTCAGAGGTCCGATCAATCAGGCACCGAATCAAGCTATGGGTCGTGGGTATCCACCGAGAGGAGGTCCGCACAGGAATGGGAATCATGGACGAGGCGGAGCGCAACAAAGACGTACAGGAGGAGCTAGACCAAGGAAGATCATGGTCATGGGACATACTCAGGCCGGTGGCCACAATCTTAAGAAAGGTAACACTCTAATTTGGAATGAGTGTGTTGATTCTTGCATGAATTGTGTATGCTTGAGAAAATTGTTACAAGTTGTTGAAAGCTGTGCTTAGCTTATGATTTGAGAATTTGAAAGTTAATTAGGATTGCCTTAGAGAAAGTATCGATTTGGATGCTAGGAATTAATGAACAAGAGATTGAAAGAATGAAAATAGGTGTAAGTAAGAATAAAAATCGTTAGGAAACGATTAAAGTTTAATTAAGAGAGTTGTTTACCGAAATAGAAGTGAGAACGAGAAAAAGAAGGAAACGACGAGAAAAGAATTGGATAAGAATTTAACTTAAGTTGGAGTTGGGATAAGCAATTCCTGGGAGGAATTTAAAAGTCGAAGGATTGACTAAGAATCGGGGATTATTAAAGTCGAGGACTACATCCAATTTTGACCCGATTTGAAGATTTGACAAAGTTAGAGGACCGATTGCAATTTGGTGCACAGAAGAAGAGTACTGCAAACAACGAGGACATTGAGCTCCCTGATTCTGAAGGAGAAGAAGATGATGAAGGGAAAGTTGAGATTGCACAAAAAGATGTACCCGAAGCTGTGTTTGGAGGCTTAGTCCGAAAGAGGGAAGAATTTGAGAAAGACAACGGTGGTGATGGTTCAGACAGTCATCTGGGTAATTGAAAATTTAAATAATATTGTTGGACCATGGTGGATAATTGATTGTTAAATTAATTACTTTAATTAGGCTAATTGGACTAATATTTATTTAATTGGGTTAATTAAATGGCCCATTGAATAATTAATTAGTTTAATTACTTAATTAAGTGTAATTGGATGTTGGATTGTTCGGCCCGAGATGACGAAATATTTAATCGAGTTGGACCAGGCTGCTTGGATGAATTGGGTTGCCTAATTAGCGGGCTTGACTTGGTCTTAGCCCACTAAAATTATATATGGATTATATAATTTTGAGGAATTTGAATATTTGATATTATTTGGAAATTTAATGAAATCATGAACCTGGACACAATAGTGTCCCGATACATTCTTTAATTTAATTAAAGAAATTAAATTAAATAAGGAATTCAGAATTGGTTGGAGATTTTCTCTCACCCTCACCACTATAAATAGTGGTTTCATTTTCAAAGAATGGGAGCTGGAAATCTCCATATTGAAGCTCTGCCGAAATCTCGCCAGGATATCGTCTAGAACACGCCCGCAGTTGTACTGCGTATACACGCTGAGGAACACGCCACTTGAACACCGGAAGCCCTTCTTTGAAGATCAAGCTGCATATTAGCCCTTCATTGAAGAACAAGCTACATAACTCCGGAGGCCCTTCAGCAAGGAACTACTTCCAGTTCGGTATACTCCCGGACTCGGCATACTTCCAGTTCAACATACTTTGAACTCGGCATACTTCCAGTTCGGCATACTCCCGAACTTGCCATACTTCCAGTTCAACATACTTTGAACTCGGCACACTTCCAATTCGGCATACTTCCGACAAGGAACTACTTCAAGTTCAGCATACTCTGAACTCGGCACACTTCCAATTTGGCATATTCCAAATTTGGCACACATCTAATAGGCATACTTCGAGTAGAGAATCATAGGACTTCTCACATACAGAGATTGTACCCCTTCTTGATTGATACATACTACTTGTAACCGATACTTTGAATTTTGAATATATACAATTCAAATTTTTCGCGTTTACATATTTTGGCACGCCCAGTGGGACAACTCTGCCTCTCATCTCTCTACTACTATACCTCTACCTGCGCATCAAATGGCATCGAACAATCCCATGTTCATGAGGACCTATGCCCAAGCTACCAAGTCCAAGTCTACGCCTGTAGCTAGCTCTGGCACTACCCCAAAAACGCATGGTCCGCTGACAAGGAACTGCGCAAAGGATTTGGGGGTCCAAGTGCCTGAACCTCAGTCCATGGCACGACGTGTGGTTCGAAGGCTCGACAAGGCCCCTGCTGCCTCAAAGGCAATTGCTTTTGCTGGAAGTCCACCCTCTCCCAAGGGAGCTACCGATGGTGGTAGTCCAACTTCTATGCAAGGGAACGCTAGTAGCGGGAGCACTTCCCCCGTAACTCCACCACATCCATTATGGAAGGCTGCACCTGAGTGGTCGCATGTCTACAATGTCATGCCGGCCATGGCGACAAACACAGAGTCTGTGGAGGAGCAATTAGTTAGAATTGCTAAGTCTCTGGAAGGAATGGCTGTCACTCTCCAAAATCAAGAGAAACGGCTTAACACCCTCGATAATAGGGTAGGAAGCATCATGGAGGAGCAAGGAAGCCGTGCTCCAGGAAAGCAACCTGAAGGGCAAGAAGAGGTTGGTCAGCAATCACCACCACCTCATGTTAGCCATGTGGTAGGAGAAGCTGCTTCCCACTTACCTGCAACTGAGAAAACTATTCCAGTTACCGAAGGCATGATACCGGTGGATCAGTTGAAGGACTACATAATGAGGGCCATCAAAGGCAAGTTGGATGAAGGCCAACCTTCATATTCCTATGCTAAGCCCTACACACAAAGAATTGAGGAGTTGAAAATGCCCTACGGCTATCAACCTCCTAAGTTCCAGCAATTCGATGGCAAAGGAAATCCCCGACAGCACATTGCCCACTTTGTGGAGACATGCAATGATGCAGGGACTTATGGCGATCTGTTGGTAAAGCAGTTTGTCCGTTCATTAAAGGGAACTGCGTTTGATTGGTACACTGACCTTGAGCCCGGCGGCATTGATAGCTGGCATGATATGGAACGTGAGTTCTTAACTCGTTTCTATAGCACAAGGAGAACGGTCAGCTTCTTGGAACTCACCACTACTCGCCAATAGAAGGGTGAACGCACCGGTACCTATATCGAAAGGTGGAGGGAACTATGCCTGAATTGCAAAGAAAGAATATCCCAAAGTTCTGCAATTGAGATGTGCATCCAAGGAATGCACTTTGAACTCTCCTATATCCTACAAGGGATTAAGCCAAAGTCCTTCGAAGAGTTATCCAGTAGTGATCACGACATGGAATTGAGCATCGAAGCCAGCGGAGGGCTCAACATATTGAACTTGCCTAGCTCCTCCAATGCACCTGTAAAACAAGAAGTTAAAAAGTGGAATAAACCTTTTCCAAAGCAAGAAAAGAAAGAAGTGATGAATGTGAAGGCTACTCCTATGACAGTCTTCACTAAGGCAACTGAAAGGCTTAGGCCAAGACCATTTTCTGGCCCGTCAAGGGGTGGTAGAAGGCCGACAATTGAAGAAAGGCAGGAGAAGATTTATCCTTTCATGGATTCCGATGTATCTCCCATGTTTGATGAGCTACTCAAACTTAGGCTCATTGAGTTGCCTGAAATGAAACGTCCCGATGAAGCTACAAGGGTGGATGACCCATATTACTGCAAGTACCATCGTCTTCTCGGTCACCCAATTGAGAAATGCTTTATCTTCAAAGACAAAGTAATGGCACTGG
Source organism: Ipomoea nil (assembly GCF_001879475.1). Lineage (NCBI taxonomy): Eukaryota > Viridiplantae > Streptophyta > Magnoliopsida > Solanales > Convolvulaceae > Ipomoea > Ipomoea nil. The sequence continues at coordinate 2,026,133 of NW_017617607.1, forward strand.
CCAGGGATGGAAAAATTGAGCTCGCTGATGCTAACGCGAGCTCGAATCAAATCTCAATTACACTCGGACGGTTCGCTCCGCTATGTACTGAAAAGGAAGATGGAAAACAACGGAGGCGTCCACTCCCCTTCATTGTTAAGCATGTTGCTGGTCAAAGTTCAGAACCACGGCAGAATGATAACACGTCCGAAGGAAAATGGGTTATTGTCACTCATAGAAAGAAGAAAGTTGAGCCTGTGAAGCATCAAAAGCACATAGTGAAAAGTTGGCTTGAGAAAACCTCAAAAAATACTCATGCCCGCAAATCAAAGACGAAGGGGCATGTCAAGCAACCACGAGCACCAATTCCTTTGGCTCAATATATGCCAAAAGGATTTGATCTTCAAGGGGCCGGCACTTCTAGCTCCTGCTTAAATACAAATGACAAGCCAGAAGATGGAGGTGAATGTTCATCTCATAAACATATCGAGGATGAGGAAGTGTTAATGCATAAGGCTACTTCCTATTCCACAGAAATTACCTTCAAGGATGAAGACTTGTTACTTGGAGGCACGCCACACAATCGCCCATTGTTTGTTGATGGCTACACCCGTGGGCAAAAACTCAAAAGAATTATGGTTGATCAAGGCTCAGCTGTCAACATCCTATCCCTCCGAGCTGTGAAGGACCTTGGTATATCTACAGATGAGCTTGCCCAATGTCTTCTAATGATACAAGGCTTCAATCAGGGAAGGTAAAGAGCAATCGGCATCATCAGACTTGACTTAAGAATTGGGAGCCTAAGTTCAGGTGTCCTCTGCCATGTCATAGATGCGAGGACATCTTATAACTTGTTACTTGGAAGGCCGTGGATACATGAAAATGGGGTGGTACCCTCGTCTTGGCATCAATGCCTCATGTTTGAAAAGAACGGCGTAGTTGAAAAGGTTGTCGCCGATGAAAGTCCTTTCACATAGGCTGAGTCTTACTTTGCGGATGCAAAGTTCTACATTAAAAGGAAAGTTATTGTTGAAGATATTGAGGAAAGCAATGACGATCCACCTTCCCAATCAAAGTCAAAGGGAAAACAAGTTGTAGAGGGAGATCAACACAACACAAAACTCATCTTCCCGCTTGCAAGGATTGATACACTCAAAACAAATGCAACAAAATCATCCGAAGAGAAATGTGGTGATAAAGTGGGCCAAATATTCCCCGCCAAACGTACCGAGGGTTTCGACCCTAACGCTTATAAGCTTCTAGCCAAGGCTGGCTATAACCCCAACGAGCCACAGAAGTTGGGAAAGCTTATCCCAGAAGCCGGTGGTAAAGGCAAGGCAAGTCACCAAGAGCCTCAAACGCGCAAAGGGTTGGGCTATGTTCCCCCTAAACCAGTGCGAATTCTTATAAATAGGGCTGCAAGTAATTGTATCTCCGCGGAGGGAAGCGAGTATGACCCAAAGCTCACTCCTACCAATGATAATAGGCAAGACAAAACGAAGTCAGTCTTCGACCGAATCGGTAAGGCGGACTCTCGACGCTCAGTCTTTGATAGACTGGGGTTAAGTCCTAAAGCCCTAAAGAGAAAGTCAATGCATGATCGACTTGGAGCTGTCCAAGTTATTAAAGACAGTGCCAATGTTCCTGCTGAAGTGGAACCTCCCAAAAGGCTTAGAAGCATGATTCCTTCTCGGATGAGACGAGAAACATATATTCATGTTTCATGCGGTGAAGTGTTGAAAGTCCAACCGAAGATCATTGTACACACTCGCGTACATAAAAAAGAAAATGAGGAAAGCGTAGGCTCAAGTGATGACGTACCACCAACTACTCAGGAAGAGGTGGCATCGTCGTTCCATATCACGTTATGTGATGAAACCCCGATTGAGGGAGAAGATGCGGAAGAGGCACCCCATGAGTTAGAAGAAGGGGTACGAGTCGCGGTGGACGAATTAAAAGAGGTTGATCTGGGAACGCCTGAAAATCTTCGTCCTATCTTCATTAGCGCACTCCTATCCGATGAAGATGAAGAAATCTATGTCACATTGCTGAAAGAATATATTGATGTCTTTGCATGGACATACAAGGAGATGCCAGGGTTAGACCCAAAGGTAGCTGTGCACCGCTTAGCAGTGAAGAAGGGGTGTCGCCCGGTTAAGCAAGCTCAACGACGCTTCCGCCCCGAGCTCATTCCCTCGATTGAAACAGAAGTTAATAAGCTTATTGAGCCTGGCGAGTTAAATATCCAACCTGGATATCCAGTATTGTTCCCGTGCGCAAGAAGAACGGCCAGATCCGCGTCTGCGTAGATTTTCGGGACCTTAATATGGCATGCCCGAAAGATGACTTCCCGCTTCCTATCACGGAGTTAATGATAGATGCGGTGACTGGGCATGAGATCCTGTCATTCATGGATGGCTCCTCCGGTTACAATCAAATCCGCATGGCGCCGGAAGATGAAGACTTAACTGCATTCCGAACGCCAAAAGGCATCTACTGCTATAAAGTAATGCCCTTTGGTTTGAAAAATGCAGGTGCTACATACCAAAGGGCTATGCAGACAATATTTGACGATATGCTTCACAAAATGGTCGAATGCTACGTAGACGACCTGGTTGTGAAGTCGAAATTGCGCACAAATCACTTGGTGCATTTAAGGCAAGTCATCGACCGCCTACGAAAGTTTCAACTGAAAATGAACCCCCTGAAATGTGCTTTTGGGGTTGCTGCTAGAAAGTTCCTCGGGTTTACTGTTCGACACAGGGGCATCGAGATTGAACAAGCAAAGATTGACGCCATAATGAAGATGCCTGAGCCGAGAAACCTTCATGAGCTTAAAAGCTTACAAGGGAAGTTGGCTTACATCCGAAGGTTCATATCAAACCTAACAGGAAGATGTCAACCTTTTAGTCGGTTGATGAAAAAGGGCATCCCGTTCATATGGGACGAGGCATGAAAGAGCGCATTTGAGAGTATCAAGTCATACTTGATGAAGCCGCCTGTGCTAACCGCTCCTGTCCATGGTCGCCCGCTGATCCTTTATATCTCCGCCCAAGATTGTTCTGTGGGCGCCTTGCTTGCTCAAGAAAATGACAAAGGGAAGGAGAATGCTCTCTACTATCTTAGTAAAATGATGACCCCGAACGAGTTAAAGTACTCCCCAATTGAAAAGCTATGTTTGGCACTTGTGTTCGCCATCAAAAAACTTAAGCACTACTTCGAGGCTCATACCATCCGGCTCTCCGACCGCCTCGCAAGGTGGTACTTATTGTTTCAACAGTTTGAAATTGTATATGTGCCGCAAAAGTCTGTCAAGGGGCAAGCCTTGGCCGATTTCCTAGCAGACCACCCAATACCTGCTGAATGGGAGTTGTCTGACGATTTGCCTGATGAAGATGTGCTTGTCATTGAAATCCTACCCCCATGGAAGATGTACTTTGATGGAGCTTCGCATAGAGAGGGGGTAGGTGCTGGAGTTGTCTTCGTCACTCCGGAAGGCGAGGTGTTGCCATATTCATTCACCTTGACCGAGCAATGTTCAAACAACGTTGCTGAGTATCAAGCATTGATACTTGGGCTCGAAATAACGGCTGATATGAAGCAACTAAGAATTAACATTTATGGAGATTCAAAGTTGATCATAAACCAAGTGTTGGGTCTATATGAAGTGAAAAAGGAGGAGTTAGTCCCATATAACAACTATGCAAAGGTACTTATGCAATGGTTAGGGTACGTCACAATTGAACATGTACCGAGGAAAGAAAACAAGCAGGCTGACGCCTTAGCCGCATTGGCTTCAATTATTTCTCATCTTGCAGCCCGAGTGCGGGTATGTCAAAAGTGGGTAGTTCCACCAATCTTCAATGAAGACGGCTCAGTTGATGAAACTGTTGAACTCCCTACTGCCTCAGTGTATGATATTGGCAAAGACGACTGGAGGCAATCGCTAATGGACTACCTCGCTGATGGAAAGTTACCCGAAGATTCACGTAAGAGGGTGGATATAAAGCGTCGAGCTCCTCGCTTCATCTACTATAAAGAGACGTTGTATCATCGTTCATTCGAGGGAGTCTTTCTCCGATGTTTAGGGGAAGATGAAGCTTTACAAGCTATGCAAGAAGCTCATTCTGGGGTTTGCGGTGCACATCAATCCGGTCCCAAGTTACACTTCCATATTAAGCGAATGGGCTATTATTGGCCTACAATGGTAAAGGATTGCATAGACTATGCTCGAAGGTGTCAAGCTTGTCAATATCATGTAAACTTTATCCATCGGCCACCAGAACCTCTGCACCCAACAGTTGCATCATGGCCATTTGATGCTTGGGGACTTGATGTGGTTGGCCCAATTACGCCTAAGTCATCTGCAGGGCACGCATATATACTAGCTGCCACCGACTACTTTTCAAAATGGGCTGAAGCCGTGGCATTGAAGGAGGTGAAGAAAGAAAATGTTGCAGACTTTCTCCGTGTCCACATCGTCTATCGATTTGGTATCCCGCGATATATCTTAACAGATAACGGGAAGCCCTTTGACAACAAGTTGATGGACAAGATCTGCAAGCTTTTTGACTTTAAGCAGCGAAACTCGTCAGCTTACTATGCAGCTGCGAATGGGCTTGCTGAAGCTTTTAACAAGACCCTATGCAATTTATTGAAGAAAGTGGTCTCAAAATCAAAAAGAGACTGGCATGACAGAATGGAAGAAGCTTTGTGGGCGTATAGAACCACATACCGCACACCTACTCAAAGCACTCCATACTCTTTGGTGTATGGTGTAGAAGTAGTCTTGCCTCTAGAGCGCCAAATACCTTCCTTAAGGTTGGCTATACAAGAGGGCCTTACTGATGAAGAAAATGCCAAGCTACGCTTGGCTGAGTTAGAAGCCTTGGATGAAAAACGTCTGCAAGCGCAACAAAGCTTGGAGTGCTATCAAGCTCGTATGTCTAGAGCTTTTAACAAAAGGGTAAGGACCCGTTCCTTTCAAATTGGGGACAAAGTTCTAGCTGTTCCCAGGCCCATCATCGTCACGAGAAAAACCGGTCACAAGTTCACTTCAAGGTGGGATGGTCCCTACGTGATTTTAGAAGTTTACACCGGCGGGGCTTATAAGCTAATTAGTGAAGATGGTTTGAAGATCGGTCCGATTAATGGAAGGTTCCTAAAGCTTTACCACCCTTAAACTTGGGGTGTCAACACAAGTCATGAAGATGTGATGAATGACTGATCCACCAAAAATGCAGCACGTGGATAAACTGCTAATGCATCTCGCTTTGTCTATGGGTGGGCCCAAATCATAGACGCTCCTGGCCCGCATGAGTCTAAACTGTGAACAACTCTACTTTATCAAAAAAAAAAATCATTTGAACTACGTTTGACTTGATCTCCTTCATAGGAGTACGTAGGCAGCTTAGAAATCAAACTATCTAAGTCCAGTCATAACATAAACAAGTCCAATTCATGTTGCAAGAGTGGGTTCTCAAGACAATCCTTCAACGGATCAAAGCAAAGTTGTACGAATTATTGCTAAAAGACCAGCACACAAATGAGAGCACTCGATTATCAAGAGTTCGGGAAACGAAACAACAAAAGGTCTTGCAACCAAAAAGAGAACTAAAAGAAAAAGAATATCAGTCGATGAAAAGCTTGAAGGTAAGCATGTTGTCTCTACATGCCTCTAAGCTCATCTCTGTCTTGTTCAAGCTCTCTTCATCTTTTGGCGTCAACACAATCGACTCTTTGATGAGAGAGACTTCTGCCTTCGCATTTGAAACTGTAGTCTCATCCTTGGTTGAAGCCTCAGCGATAGAAGTACGGCAGTCACATGCATTTTGACTGGCCAGTTGATTGGGGAAAACCCTTTATGAAATTTTAAAGGGAGGAAGCTAAAAGATACTCCTTGATATGAGTCGAAACTGTCGCATAGCCTTAAAGATTCCTTGGCACGAGTCAAAACTGACTCATGGTAGCCTCCAAGAAGTCATGATGCATACTGAGTACGACCTCAGTCTGTTCCGAGTGTCCCTTGATGAAATTGAATTCACAGAGCGAGGGTGTTAGTTACACGAGGTTTCACCTTCAAGTATCCATTTCCCTAAAGTCGGGAGTATATCTGAGTATTCCACGTGGCGTAGGCCAGACTGCAGAGTCCACGTCTTTGATGGCTTGAACTTAAAAAACGGAAGGATTTGCTATCTGGGATGAATCTATTATTTCGATTTATCGAAAGTCCAGTCCTCCACTCAAAGTCAAGTCAAAAAGTTTGCAGGAAAAAAAAAGTTCAAAAGCTAAAGCTTGAAGAAGATCATCATGAAAGTGTTCAAGAAAATTCTCATGTTACAACATATGTACACAAGACAACCCATATAATATATATTATATATATACACATACCACGTATATATATCATATATTATATGCGTGTGCACATATATTATATGGTGAAGCAAGCAATTATACACCCGCACCACTACATAAAAGCATGCATGGGTTATTTATATATACACTCACATACAGTGGCCCACACGCCATATACGTACCTACACTACAAAACAAATGGCAATGGAGTTATAGATATAATATGAGTTATCTATATGGTGGGCCACATATATATATATATTATGTATACACTCATGCTGGCAGTAGGGTGAGGAAACAAAACAAAAGCTTACATATATATACATCTGACACACGCAAAGAAGAAGGAAAAAATGGCAATTGCACACTGCCCAAAGCAACTCCATATATATCATGGGCAACCACACGTGATACACTATATGCACACCTAAACTACATGCAAATTCAAGCAACTACACTTGGAGAGTTTCATATATGTGGACGGTGTATGTATATTATATATATATATATATATATATATATATATATACTCACGCTAGCAGTGGATTAATATATATATTTTCACACTACATGCAAAGCTAACAGGTCATGTATATAGTATGTACACATTAGAGGTGGCCAAAACCCGGGCCTGGACCGGGCCTGGGCCTCGGTTAGCATTGCCCGGGACCGGCCCATAATGTTCAGGGCCGGTTCTGTGTCGGGCCTAGCCCGGGTCGGCCCCGGGCCTCTTGTGGGCCGATCCCGGGCTAGGCCCGGAATTTTTTATATATTTTTTTTAAATATATAATTTTTATAAATCAAAATAATTTTGTTTGAAATGAGATTTGAACCCTCAACCTTAGTGTTGTCAAATTAAGTTCTTTCCAATTAAGCTAATTCATCTCTTGATACATTAATAATTGTTAATACTTTAATATCATTTAAACTTGTATTCTTGTACTAGAAATCTAGTATTCAATTTATATAAGACTTATCATTTAAACTTGTAGTCTTGTACTAGTATCCAATTTATATAAGACTTAATATAATTTGATAACTTATAAGTATTATAAAATGTATTATAGTTTATAAATTTCATTTAATTTTTTACTCACTAAATTTTGTTAGATTGATAAATTAAAATTTATAAAAGACTTTTAAATTAAGTTTGCTCTTAATTTAAGTTCTTTCCAATTAAGTTTATTAATCTCAAAATTAAAAATTAACACAATTTTCTACTAAATTAAATTTTATAAATGACTTTAATATCATTTAAACTTGTAGTCTTGTACTAGTATCCAATTTATATAAGACTTAATATTATTTGATAACTTATAAGTATTATAAAATGTATTATAGTTTATAAATTTCATTTGATTTTTTACTCACTAAATTTTGTTAGATTGATAAATTAAAATTTATAAAAGACTTTTAAATCACTTAATTTAAGTTCTTTCCAATTAAGTTTATTAATCTCAAAATTAAAAATTAACACCATTTTCTACTAAATTAAATTTTATAAATGACTTTAATATCATTTAAACTTTAACCAAAAGTAGTTTAATTTTTTTTTTTTTTATATATAGCATTAGGCAATAGGCATTAGCCATGGGAGATTAGCTTTGCTGCCAATCTGCCATGGTTCCGTTTTCCCGGTCCTAGGCCCGGGCCTGGGCCTGGGCCTGGGCCGGTTAGGGGCCTGGGCCGTGCCTGGGCCTGGGCTCTGGGCCGGTTCCGTGCCGGGCCCCGAATTTTTTTTTTAAGGAACCTGAACCGGCCCTTAACAACTCGGTTCAGGTTCGAGCTAAGCCCGGCCCAGGCCCAGTAAGGCCCAGGCCCACCTTTTTCCGGGTCGATTCAGGGTTGGTTCGACCTTGAACCGGCCCGTGGCCACCTCTAGTACACATACATATGTACACGAAAAGAATGCTGCCTTCAAGAAAGTTATAGTCACACGCAAGCAGACATGGGAAAGTGAGATGGCACATGGCTCTATGTAGTTTCTTAAAATGCGAACTATGCAGAAAGCGAAGCAGATAAATTAAACCAAAAACTCATCTCGCTATTTTGCTACCTCTGTCAACGACCGTCGAGTTCACCGGCGACTCGTCCAAGTGATCGATCCTCCGGCGACTATCCACGGCTTTCTTCTCCAAGAACGGCGACAGCCACGTGCCGGAGCGCGTGCTATGCGACATCCCAGTAGTTCTCTCCTCTGATAACGATGGCCGGTACTGAAGGTTTAACAATGGCAAGTCTCCGCCTGTAGCAGCAAGTGGCCATGAGGCCAGGTCCAAAGCTTGGATGGAATTTTCCATGCGACAGAGTCAAGCTAACGATCTCCGACAACCATCCCGTCGAGTGTCCCAAGACGATGACAGAAATTCCGGTCGACAACCGCAATATTCTAGCAAGAAGCCATCATTCTCCGGCGGCGAGCTTTTCGATTCCCCTTCGGCAGTAGCAGATATAAGTTCTAGTCGTGGGGAGAAACAACCAAAAAGTTGATTCTGATGTGTTAATTTTTAGCGATGCATGAGTCCGATGACGGTGACAACGCCGGAGCAGTGTCCGGCGATAACCCTGCAGTGCACGTCGCTCTCCTCCAAACACGATGGCGACAGCAACGTGCCGGAACACGTGCACGGTGAGTACCCAGCGGCTTTCATCTCCGGCGGCCACAATTGTTATGGCGAAGATAAGAGACAGGCTCCGGTGACAGCGACGTCTCAAACAAGCTTTCTTCTCCGTCGAGTTCACCAGCGACCTCTGTTTCATAGACGCGCCGGAGCAACATCTGAGGTGAGTCTCTACGGCTGGGAGGTCCGAACAATGGCGGAGTACGTTCCAGTCTAATGTTTTCCGGAGCAAGTGACCATGGAGTCAAATCCAATGGCGGAAGACAGCTTCTCCGATGATAAAAGACGTGCCGGAGCAACGTCCTAAGGCAACCCTATGGCGTGTACTCCTCCGATGTGAAGGTCCTAAATAGTGGTGGAAAACGTTCTGAAAAATCTATTTTCAAAAAGTTCCGGTGCATTGTTGGTGAAGATAATGATCCAAGAAATAACGAGATTCCAAGCAGTTCCCGGTCCATTGTTTATGGAAATGGCAAGGTTCCAGGAGTTCCAGACCACTGTTGGTGACGGTGGAGAGCTCAAGAAGAAGCATAGCAGATGTCCGGTGCGATACTAGATCGCCGGCGCGATTCCGTGTCCTTCATCGCCAAGTTCAATGAGAATGGAGAGGCACTGTCCGGTAGCAAGAGCAGATCCAAACAGTGGTGAAAACAGCCGGGAAATCAATTATGAGAAGGTTCCGGTCCACTGTTGGTGAAGATGGCGAGCCAAGCATTAGTGAGAAAACAACCCGGAAAATCAATTCCCAGGAGGTCCCATCCAATGCTCTCAATTCTTCCCCTCCTTGTTCTTGATAAAAGCTGCAGAAATTAAATACATACACATATATATGGGCAAAAAATTAGAGTTTAGAGTTACCTGAAGGTTGTTGGTCCCCTCTCAGATGAGAGGGGATGCAAGGCAGTGAAGATGAAGTCTTATTTATAGCTGCAGAATGATGAATTTGAGTGTGCCAAGACTCCAATTTTGTTGTTTAATCTATATCAAGTTCTGATTCTGCGGTTGGTTATGTGGCTGGGATATAGTTGATAGAATTTTGAATTCTAAGAGAAGAGCTGATTGGATGTTGGAACTACACTGGTGGTCATGTACGTCTATCAAGCTGTGAAAGGAAATTAATTTTAGCTAAATTAAAATTGGAATTTGGCTAAAAATAAAATTAAATCTGAGTAATGTTTTGAGAGGGAAAATGGCCTTTAATATGATTGTGGACATGGTTCTTGTTGGGCTTGGGGCATATATTGGAGATTTCTTGCAGTAAGAATTTAATTATTGGGTTATTATCTACAAATATGGACTCTTGGACTACTACGATTAATTTCGAGACTACCTTCCCTTTGCGTTTAAGGCACGTCAAGCAAGTCTCGAAGAGGCAATTTGTAAGCATTGAAAATTTAAATAATATTGTTGGACCATGGTGGATAATTGATTGTTAAATTAATTACTTTAATTAGGCTAATTGGACTAATATTTATTTAATTGGGTTAATTAAATGGCCCATTGAATAATTAATTAGTTTAATTACTTAATTAAGTGTAATTGGATGTTGGATTGTTCGGCCCGAGATGACGAAATATTTAATCGAGTTGGACCAGACTGCTTGGATGAATTGGGTTGCCTAATTAGCGGGCTTGACTTGGTCTTAGCCCACTAAAATTATATATGGATTATATAATTTTGAGGAATTTGAATATTTGATATTATTTGGAAATTTAATGAAATCATGAACCTGGACACAACAGTGTCCTGATACATTCTTTAATTTAATTAAAGAAATTAAATTAAATAAGGAATTCAGAATTGGTTGGAGATTTTCTCTCACCCTCACCACTATAAATAGTGGTTTCATTTTCAAAGAATGGGAGCTGGAAATCTCCATATTGAAGCTCTGCTGAAATCTCGCCAGGATATCGTCTAGAACACGCCCGCAGTTGTACTGCGTATACACGCTGAGGAACACGCCACTTGAACACCGAAAGCCCTTCTTTGAAGATCAAGCTGCATATTAGCCCTTCATTGAAGAACAAGCTACATAACTCCGGAGGCCCTTCAGCAAGGAACTACTTCCAGTTCGGTATACTCCCGGACTCGGCATACTTCCAGTTCAACATACTTTGAACTCGGCATACTTCCAGTTCGGCATACTCCCGAACTTGGCATACTTTGAACTCGGCACACTTCTAATTCGGCATATTCCGGATTCGGCATACTTCCGACAAGGAACTACTTCAAGTTCAGCATACTCTGAACTCGGCACACTTCCAATTTGGCATATTCCAAATTTGGCAGACATCTAATAGGCATACTTCTAGTAGAGAATCAGAGAACTTCTCACATACAGAGATTGTACCCCTTCTTGATTGATACATACTACTTGTAACCGATACTTTGAATTTTGAATATATACAATTCAAGTTTTTCGCGTTTACATGCATATTGGTTATAGATCAGTCTTTTCAGATCGTGAAGGTTAAGGTTTACGTATTTGTAATTGCATATTGGTTTTGGCATTAAAACGACAATCATATGTTCTGTGTTACTCTTGTTTTTTGACTCTTGCTTTCAAATTGCATGTCATCTCCAACCTTTTTATTTTTTGCAGAGGGTCTTTTTTGGAAGAAAACCCATACCTTCTTGTGATTACTATGGTTTTATCACTACTACATTCTGTGTTTGACTTCTTGGCATTCAATAATGGTAAGAAATAGCATCTCTTATGCAGATAATAAATGCAAGTTTGCAGAAAGATTTAATATATTTGTTTTCTGCTCTATTTTCCAGATTGACAGATCTGGTAAGATACCTACGTTGAGATTCCGTGATCGGGAACAAGACAAAAGGATATGAAGATGATCTTGCGATGAAGTATCTATCCTATCTCCTCTTCTTCTTGGTTGTATGCTTTTCTATACGATCTCTAATGTATGATTGCCACACTCTTCCCTCAGAAGCTGTGTTTATATGTTTGGGAAGTCTCTATCTGTTGATTTTTTATTTTTACTTTTTCCCTTTTCATCTTTAGCTCTCCATTTTGCTCTGCTGAAATAATCACCTGGCTCCGGCATGTATATATTTAAATTGCATGTATGTGGCTACTCACACTGCTACCTCAAAGCCTCAGACCAATTACAAAAATCATCTAAAACTATAAGTTAAAGTCTGTTGCTCATCTACCTTGGAGGCAGATGACATACAAGTTTCTAAACACAATTATTGATTATCTCTTCGCATTTGTCGATGCCTACATTGCATCCTCTTTCTGTCTTTCGAGATGGTAAGTTTTGCTAGACTAATCAATCTTATACTTTACTTTGTGGCTCATTTGATAGAGTACACATATAGCACTTAGTAAAGATCTAAAATGTAACTCTCTATATCATTTACTTGTCATCATGTTTGCTATTTTAAGGTCAACCCAATATTTATTTCACTATTTGCTTATTTTCATTAAAACTTTCTTAAAATTCAGGAATTTAGATTGTTTTTGTTTAAGAGAATTTCTAATCTAAATTTTAAATACAGTATATAAATTTTTATTTGCCAATACTAGATTAATTAATATATAAAAAAATTAAATTGTGAACTGCTAATGGGGGACCTAGGTAAATCTAACAGGGCGTTTGGTTGGAGGGAATTTAAATTTCATTCCCGCTTAATTCCTACCTAATTCCAAAGGCCACTAAATTCCTTAGTTTGGTTGGAAGGAATTGCAATTCCCTTACGGAGCGTTTGGTTGGACGGAAGAAATTAGGGGGAAAAGGTAATTCGGTGGCAAAAGAATAAGGTGGGAATAAAGTAGGAATTCAAATTATGTTGTTTGGTAAGGAGAAATAGAATTATTGGAATTGAGAAGGACATAAGTGGTATAAAGACTAAAATACCCTTGTATAATAATAATAGTAATAAGAACTAAGGGTAGTAATGTCATTTCATATGTTTTTCCTTTCTCAAATTCATTGAATTGCAATTCATGGGGATTCCCTCCCACCAAACAATAATGTAATTGAGGCATCCACTGAATTGCAATTCAACTACAGCTAAATTACAGTGAACCAAACGCCTTGTTATTTTCATGGAATTAAAATCTCATGGAATTGCAATTCCTTTTTCACGTAATTCCCTCCTTCCAACCAAACACACGTAAAGTGTTGGTACTTTAGTTCGTCATTCGATTTAGAAAATAGCTAATCTTAAACAGAAAATTGTGTTTTTCATTTCCTTTATACAGTTACTTATATTCCCTTTACTAATTTTTCTTGTCTTCTTAAATTGATAATATTCGTCCTTATGACTTGGTTGATATAATGTTACATGGCGTTTGATTGGAGAGAATTATAATTCTATTTCTACATAATTTTGAAGGCAAGGAAATTCAATTCGTTTGGTTGGAAGGAATTGCAATTCCACGAAATTGAAATTCCATCATTTTCAAGGAATTAGAATTCCATGTCCCCCTTAGTATTTCAATTCCATGAATTTTAGGAAGAAAAAAAAACAAAAAAGAGAAAATGATCAAATACGTCCCTAAACTTTACTTTAAAAGTCACAGGCCCTTAAACTTTAAAAAAGTACAATTAAACCCTCAAACATGTCAAATTGGGTCAATGAAACCCAAAAACCAATAAATGGCCTGTTATTACAGGTCATTTCAATCCGGTGACCGGCAACTGGCGACGACTTTGCCTATAAAACACGACGAAGAGGCTTGGGTGGGCCACAATAAGCGTGAGAGTTGTGCCATGGAGTCTGCCGCCATGCCACCTTGCCATCACTTCTGACCCTGATTTTACAGTCGGAAACCATCAGCTCCAAGCTCCAGAGATCGAACCTCTTCTGCCAAAGAACAAACCCGCCCATTTCACCCCGCCTGCTTTTACCGCTCTTGACTTTCATCACCTTCCCATTATTGTTCAAGCCCAGCCCGTCTCCGCAAATGAATTCGGACGCAAACATCTTCACCTTCCCCATTGCGTACATACTATCAATGGTGTTCAAAGCAATTTCCCCGCCGGCCGCCACCACGTATTGCTGCACGATGTACTTCGCCATAGACGCCTCCTACATTACCATAAAATCGGCATTGCTAAGCAAAACAAGATAGAAACCGACATTTGCCGTTGCTAGTTGTCGGATTGAAATGGCATGTAATAACATGTCATTTATCGGTTTTGGGCTTCATTGACCCAATTTGACATGTTTGAAGATTTAATTGCATTTTTTTAATTTTAAGGGCCTAATAGAGTCAGTAGCATTCAAAATAATAATAATAATAATAATAATAATAAAAATAATAGTCAAGAGACTATTTCAGTAATTAACTTTCGGAGAAAATAGTGCATGTGATGACTGAAATCGTTCCCAGACTATAGAAAAATTACCAATTTGGTCCCAAATTAACATATGTCGACCATTTCAGGTAAAAAAGGCATAATCGAAGATGCAATTAGCCAATTTTAAAAGTCAATGACCAAAGTGGTGAAATCCTCATAGTCGAGGGACTAAATCGGCAATTACCTCTAATTTTTCTTTAGTAGAAATGATAGATTTTCACATCTAAAACATACAACAACTATATTCTGTTTTAGCTTACTTTGGAAAAGCAAATAGTGCATGTTTGACTTGGGTTTGGAGAAGGGTATTCGGGCTACCAAGGATGAAGGTGTGGATGGGTGCATCGAGGACTAGCCAGTTTGTGCGTGGTTGGCAAGGTATCTCATAGCACATTAATATTTTAAAAATATATAATTTTTAAATTTTTAAATACGAAAAAATTAATATTATTTGTAGACTTTACTTATTTTTTGAACTTTGAATTCATATTAATTTTTGTTAGACTTCAAAGTTGGATTGCAAATTCACAATGTTAATATTTGTAAACATTATTTATTCTTGTGAACTTTGAATTAAAATTTAAAAAAAAAAAAACCCGCAAGCCGAACAACGGGGCTTGTCAACCCGCATGGGGCGGGCTATGTGTATGGACCCTAACCCACGGGCTTGGTGGGCCAATCCGCAAAAAATCCGTCAGAAATTAGGCCCGCGATGGGTTGGTCCGCAATACCCCACTATTTTGACAAATTTTGCATGTACATTCCTTAGAAAATGACTTCCCTAAAAAAAAAAGGGGGAAGTAATTTTCCCCCAAAACATACCTATTTTCCTTTGACTAAGACATCATTTTTCATTGATCTTATTTTCCCCCCTCTTACCAAACAGCAAATTATGTTGTGCATTCGTATGCACCCTGTATATAAAACGCACACACCATTCCACACCCACGCACACACCACCGTAAAATTCCACATAATTTAAAATTTCAGAAGTACAAAATATAATTAATTATTACTATTGATAGGGTCCCTAATAATTTAAAATATCAATTTCCATTCATAATCTCCCTAATATAATGCTACAGATTCCAATTGAATTATATCCATAATTAAACATATATCTACAATTATTATTTAATCCTTTTGATTTCAATATATCCTTAATTACTTTTACAATCTCTTATAATCTTAACCATTCATGGAAAATGAATCAATGGATATCATGAGATCTCATGATCTCATCTAGTATAGGGGTTGCACCAGATTCAAATATATATATATATATATATATATATATATATATATATATATATATATATATATATATATATATACAACTAGGTATTAGCTGTTGCATAATTAGACATTATAAGTTGCACAATTAGTTTACAGTGTGCTTTGATAGTAGTTTTTTTTTGGGCACAATCAGTCATTACAAATTACACAATCAGGTATTAATAGATGCACAATCAGGCATTACGAGTTACGCAAAGTAGTTCAATTTGCACGGAAAGACTTGTTCTCAATATGTGTGCATGTGCGTGTGCGTGTGCGTGTGCGTGTGCGTGTGCGTGTGTGAAATTAATCAAGATCAAATAAGAATTGGTGAAACTAGGAACCAATCAAAGTCATCCATTTGACAAGATTTAACGGGTTTAAAGCAGTGAAAGATTGAACTTTATAGTGATGTTACTTGTTTGCACTCTAGTGTTAAAGGTTGGACTTTATAGTGATGTTACTTGCACCTTTTACTTGAACATTTACACTTCAAAATTTGAGTTACTTACAAAGATGCGATCATTTTTTTTTTTAAATTACTTCTATTCATTAGATATTATTAAAGGAACAATTCTAATTAGTTCATAGTTCTCTTCGAAGTAGCCGTTGACACCAAAGTAAGTGCACCCATATATATATATATATATATATATATATATATATATATATATATATATATATATATATATATATATATATATATATATAGATGAGCGCTCACATGTGGCCATGTTGTTAGGTGTGGTCATATGGTCAATTATAGACCATTAGATTAGATAGATCTAATGATTCATATTAATCAAGATTTTTTCCAGTATTTTCGCGCACATTCTCCTACCCAGAGAACTGTAAGGGTAAACTTGTCATAAAACACCGGAATAAGAAAAATCACATTGTTGTGTGTTTTATTACACTATTGGTGCATGTTGTCAACACTGTTGGTGTATTCTGGAACCCGACCGCTATAAATGGCCATTGTAATTACCATAACACGGGAATACACCATTGGTGTGTTTCACTGTGGTGTGTTTTATTACACTATTGGTGTATGTTGTCAACACTGTTGGTGTATTTTGGAACCCGCCCGCTATAAATGGTCACTGTAATTACCATAACACCCCCACTTACTAAAACGCGCGAAAATTCTCAGAATTACCACTGCCTTTAGATTAAACTGATTCAACGACCCAGATACGACCACACGACCATACCTAATGACATGACCACATATGAGCGTTTTTCTATATATATATATATATATATATATATATATATATATATATATATATATATATATATATATATATATATATATATATATGTTTATATGTTTTTTTTTTTTTTTTTTTTTTTTTTTTTTGTATTTCCCCATCTCTGCTCTCTAACTCTTCTTTTGGGTATTGCTGAGCAATAACAGCAATAGAGTAATTACAGAGGAAGTCAAGCTTTACAAAACAATTGCAGTAAGTCTATCTTCTGATTAAAAGGGGAAAATAAAGAGAAATGAAAGAGAATCATCATCTTAAATGATTGTATATGTTATTGGTTTATTGTGTTTTACAGTACAAAAATAATGTCATAGGATGTTTATACATAATCACAATTTGTAAAATTGAAGTTCTTGAATGCCATAAAAAGAAAGGAAGAAAGAAAGAAAGAGGAAAAGCTAGCTATAAATTCAAAAGGTCTTGTTTTCTTCAAATTCCAGGCTGGTTTTGCCTTCCTCTTTAGTCAAAACTAGTTCTCCTGCATTTTACCTTTATGTCTAAACCAGATTGGTTGCCTTTAGTCAAAACTAGTTCTTGAATGCATTGTCTCTGTCAAGTGCACCCAGATGAGTGTCTGAACCATCACCACCGTTGTCTTTCTCTGATTCTTCCTTCTTTTGGACTAAGCCTCCAAACACTGCTTCGGATACATCTTTTTGTGCAATCTCAACTTTCCCTTCATCATCTTCTTCTCCTTGAGAATCAGGGAGCTCGATGTCCTTGTTGTTTGCAGTACTCTTCTTCTGTGCACCAACACCTGCACTCACAAATCCAACTACCCTACTCTTATCTCTTGTGCCCGTTTCATTTACATTGGGCTCCAACTGCCTTTCTATGCCAGCCATTTGGTCATCACCGACTCCGGCCTGTTTCAACACATCATTGGCTTCCTCAAGTGTCTGCATCTGATCCTTGTGCATGAGGAGTTCGGGAAGAATGTTGTGTCCGACTATAGCTGCTGGCAGATACACTTCTCATTACACGGAGCATCTCACGAAAGGTATCCTCATTTCCATGTTGCACCTCAAATTCATTTCATTTATCCCAGTTAGATGCATATTTGTATAGTAAACGGGCACGATCAATCTCTCCCAGACTCTTCTCAAGTTCAGCATACTTTAGGCACATGGTTTTCAAATCCTTGTCTGGAAGTCTTGAATTATTAATTGCCTGCTCATATATTTCTCTAGTTTTAGGAACCCCAAAGATCACAGCCGCATGAGCTAGGTAAATCTCATACATACTTAGTTTCTCATTAGCTGGAACAGCTTTAGTAGCTAGATTATAAACCCACATGGCCCTCTTGGCAAGACCATAGTGTTCCTCTAATTTAGCATATTCCAAAAACAATGGCTTGATCGCATCAGCAGGGGCCACTCCAACAGCATGCTCAAATAATTCTCGAGCTCGTTCTAATTTTGACTTCCCATATGTTTTGACAAACTATGTCTTTACATGTGGGTATTTGAAAATTTTGACGCCTCTCTCGTAAACTTAAATGCTTCCTCAAAGAATTTATTGTCCTCCAAAAGCATATTAATAATGATTTGGGGTGTGGCAATCTTAAGATCCAAAATCCTGTCATAGACTGCCTTAGTGGACTCTAATGTACCCACGCTCTCCTCCAAATCCACATAGAACGTGCAAAGCCTAAGGGATTTATGAAGTCTCATCTGAACTGGTTCATTGACAATGCCATCAGCAGCAACTCTCCTTTTGACCTCAAGAGCCTCATGAGTTGAAGTGCATGTTTAAAATTTTTGTGCCTAAGTTCCATCTCAGCCCATTCACACCAGACAGCAGCAAGGTGATCCACTGTCTTGTAGTTCACCTGCACTGCCTTATCAAATATCACCCTAGCATTTGCAACATCCTTATGTTTCTCATACAGTTTTGCAAATGCAACCCACAGTGTATGCAGTAGCTTCCCAACAGCCTTCATTGGATCTATATATTGTCCTCACTGCCTTGGTATAAGTGAGTATCTGGCGTGTGGGATTCCCTTCAAAAAGCTTCACCCTCCTATGCCATTGCTCTACATTGTGTGGATTTTGCCTTGTTAGCAAGCTCCGGCCTCCTATCCATAAGATACTCTATCCTAGCTAATCTCAAATCAACATCCTTATCATCATTCAACCAAAATTTCTTAAGATTTTTCTCTAAATTTGCCACATTTAATCCATCATCTTCCTCCTCTACCTCATCACTCTTGCTCATCTCCTCTATCTTTAGAGCTAGCATACTCTCCTCAAATACACTAAAATCTCTAACAGTCACCACTGTGCTCATTCCCCCCTCCTCAAAAATGTCCCTTGCCTTCTCAACTAATAATCTGCCAAGGAGGTCCATAGCCTTCCAACCTCATCCCTCCCCTAATAATTGCATCCACATTCAACCCAGTAGCATGCTGACTCAACAAATCACACAGCCGATGCTTCGTCTTTCCTTTAATTGAATACAACTGGTCATCATTCAATACTCCACCCAACCTTTCTGCAGCCTCCTTCCATAACTCTGAATTCACCAACAACTCAATCAAATCCTCAATGTGAGAGGGGCCGTCTATAAACCCGGAGCGATGTCTCAATTGGGAACCTCTGACTCTGACTGACAAAATACAAATAGGGCGCCCAAATCCGATCGTGTTGAGTGACAGGCAGTGCACACAATGCACAGTCAAACGTGCAGCTTTTGCTCTATTAAGGTTTCCAAGTACATGATCCAAATGCGCATAGTCACAAGGGCTCGCTCGAAGGTGTTGTTTAGGGTTTGGAATTGAGAGTTGGTGACAGGGAGGTTGCGAACAAGCTCGAGGCGCTCCCTGAGAGCTTGTAGCTGGCAGGGAGAGCTTTCAGAGCATATCGCGCTTCTTCAAAGGGGCATCTGCTCGAGCCACCACAATTTCAACCCGAATGGGTTCCTAAGGAGTTCTGAGCTCATTCTCCGATGGATACAATTCCATTCTTATCTTCTTCTTCTTGCTTTCGTTTTCGAGGAGAGAAGAACAGTGGGGTTTATATATAGAAACTAGAAAGGAATGGTAATTCTATGAAAACTGCGATTAATATAATTATTGGGAAAACAGTGCCCAGGCGGGGTTTATATAGAAAGGAATGGTAATTCTATGGAAACTGGGATTAATATAATTATTAGGAATTGGATTTTATAAAGAAATGTGTGAACAAAGAAACTTGTTGGTTTTTTTCTTTTTCTTTTCGTGTGGATAAAGAAAGGTGTTTTTTTTTTTTACTTACTGCATCATCTGAACACAAAATGCTAGACAAAAACATGTTATTTCAAAAATAATACGGAGTAACTTTTTGTATGCATGCAGCGCAATGAATATTAGGTTGTTAGATGTACGAAACCTCTCTTTATATATCTATCTACTATACTATAATCTACTCTACTACATTAGTAAGAGCCCTAAAGAGTTAGGCCTATAATGAGTAGAAAAAATAATGATCAAATTTTTTAATGAAATGTATTACTCAAATTGATCAGATTTTAATTTTTTCTTAAGATTTGTTAAATATTATCTTCTCCGTTAATTTCTGTTAGTTTACTGTTAACTTACTCATGATTTCGGCATAATTAGTACTCTATTTCACTCTTATTAAATTAGAGGCTAAAGTGTCATCTAGCACCATGAACCATATTCGATTATTCATCCCACACCCTGAACTTTCATATCATATATATCAATCCACAAACCAAAAAATAAAATTCACCTACAACTTTTAACAGGTTTCCCTGTCTTCCTGCTGACATGGCGCCGATTTCCCATTGATGTGGCATTTTTTTTAATCTTATGTTGTCTATGTAAGCATTTACATATTTTTAAAAAAATAATAATAATAAAACAAAAATCGAATACCAAAATTATATTCTTTATTTCGCCCAGCCCTAATTCCCCCCAATTATATTTCTTATTTCACCCAAACACATAGCATTGAAACTACACGACGATAGAAGGCTGAAGGCGATGACGGCGGAAGGCTGAAGGTGACGGAAGGTGGGTTAACATGTATGTTTCTATATTGTTCTATCATATACTATTTTTATATCTTTGTGTGAATAATATATATGATGCTGATGTACTGTTGCTGGGCATAATATATATGCGTTAAAGCAACAGTACATCAACATCTTTAACGCATATATAATATATGTGATGCGTATACATTATTTTTCTCTTTTCTATGAATTATATATATATATATATATATATATATATATATATATATATATATATATATATATATAATGTTGATGTACTGTTGATGCAAATTAATTAATATATGTACTGTTGATGCATATATGTATGCAAATTCATATATGTACTGTTGATGCAAATTAATTAATACAAAACTAAGAAGGGTCTAGAATGAATACAAAACTGAAATATAATGTTTTCTTCTAAGTTTTACTAGTATTTTTTGAAAGTGTGATCCTTGGTTTGTATTTTTCAAATTTGTATTGAATATGTGTCTTTTTATCAGGATGAATGAATATGTGGAATTAATAATTTATCATGGGGGTCATTTTGTGCATAACTCTAAGGTACAATATGTGGATGGGGAAACTGAGGTAGTACGCGTATGTACCCATACTTAATATGTTATCCCCATTTACTGAAATATACATCAGATCAAAGATATGGGAAAATAGCCTCAAATTACTTACAAGTTGACCTCTGAACCCTTTCAAGCTTTAAAAGTATTACACAATGATACTAGTAGTCTACACTTAGCTCAGATTGCTCGTCAAAATAAAAAATGTGAGATTTATGTTGAACATGGAGTAGATGAGCCTGAAGTGGTGGGTTTACGTTTTCCGGGGCCTAAAGGGGATGAAGTTGAAGCTGAGGATGTGGTTGAGTCAGACTTAGGGAGTGAGCATGAGGGTAGTGAAGTTGAGGCAAATGCTGAAATTTGGAGTGAAGACGAGAGTGAAACTGAAAATGAAAGTGATAATAACAGTAAGGCAGGGTACTAAGATGTTGCTGCTCGTGTTGCTCTTGAGAAATATCCTATGCAATTTTGGTGCAAGGCTTACTTCAAGGAAGATGTGAAGTGTGACATGGTAGATAACAACTTGAGTGAGGCATTCAACAAAACTTTGTTGAATGCAAGGTCAAAATTCATAATTCCAATGCTTGAGGATATACGGGTAGCAACAATGAAGAGGGTTGCAAAGAAAAAAACATGGGCTCAAAATTGGAGAGGGAATTGTGGGTCATTGGTCATGAAGAAACTGAATGAAAGCATACTTGGGAATGCAGGTTGGGAAGTGGCATTCAATGGAGTTGAGGGGTATGAGATTAAAAAAGGCAGATTTCAATGCAATGTAAATTTACAATTGATGACCTGTTCTTGTAGGCTTTGGCAGTTGACTGGTATCCAATGTCGTCATGGTATTTGTGCAATATTTCACAAAGGACATTAGCCTGAAGAGTACATACATGAATGCTATATTAAGGAGTTATACTTGAAGACATATGAGCATGTAATCCAGCCATTGAATGGGGAAATCTTTTGGCCAAGGACTGAAGGTGATGAAATACTTGCTCCTGTTCCAAGGAAGATGACTGGTAGGCCAAAGAAGAAAAGAAAGCTTGAAGAAAATGAAAAAAAAAAAAAAAACAAAAAAAAATGAGTGAAGAGGTTAGAAAGTTGTCTAGAAAAGGAAGAATTATGACATGTCAATTATGCAAGGGAAAGGGACATAACAAACGATTTTGTCCTACATTGTCAAGCCAACAAGTAGAATCTGCCGGTTCTTCTACTGTTAGAGGAAGACCATCGACTGCTGTTAGATGGAGAGGAAGAGGAAGAGGAAGAGGAAGAGGGAGAGGAAGTGGAAGAGGGACAAACTTGTCTCAGGAAAGCTTTGTTGGAATGTCAGGTAAATAAATTGAACATAATGCAGATTTAAATAATTCATGTAGATGGTTGTTAGCAGTTTATGATTAATTGACAATGCTTTCTTCTTTTGTGTAGCCACATAGTGAAGCTCAATAGGACCATGAAGGCAGATGAGATGGATGAAGTCACTTTTTTTTTCTCATTATTTTTATTTATTTTTATTATTAAGTAGCTGGTGTTTATAGCTACTGTGTATGTACGATTTTGTCTTTTAACTAGCTAGTGGATTATGAATTGAGAATTTATTTTGTTTTGTTATTAGCAATAATATATATTAGTTTTTCTTTTTACAATTTATATTAGTAACTTGATTTCATTTTTAATTTCACTTGGTGGATATATTTATGTGCGAAAATGGTAAACAAAAAAAAAAATTAGCATTTCTGTAAATTAGGAAACCTTTTTTTTTTATATATATAACAAGGAAGGGGGAAACCCAAAAAGTTTTAGAGCTTTACAAAATGTATACACATTACGCCAACTAGGAAGACTGGACTTATCATTATCTAAGAACTCGTTAATCTCGTCTGGGGGGTTGGTCAGTGACAACAAGCCAAAGTCGTGATTAAGGGCCATTTTTTCCAAAGCGTCTGTTACTATGTTCTGTTCCCGAAAGATGGGATTTAGAGCCCATGAGTTGAAGCTGAGGAATTCCTTTCTGCAGGCCTCCAAGACGTTATGAGCAGCAATGCTAGGGAACCGAGAGCTGCATAGGTAATCAACTGCTTCATGTGAATCAGTTTCGATAATGATATCTTTGTAACTATTGGCCAACGCAAATTGAACTCCTTTAAGGATTGCCCATGCTTCTGCCTCTAAAGGAGTACAAATGCCGAGTTTGGCAATGAAGCCCATCTTCCATTCTCCCTGTGAGTCCCTTAAAACCCCCACACAACCAGCAAGGTAGGAGTGTGCAGCCACGGCACCATCAGTGTTAAGCTTAACAATACTGATAGGAGGTTTGGTCCAGCAAAGTAATTTCCATGCTGCTGAATTATCT
Organism: Ipomoea nil; assembly: GCF_001879475.1. Taxonomy (NCBI): domain Eukaryota; kingdom Viridiplantae; phylum Streptophyta; class Magnoliopsida; order Solanales; family Convolvulaceae; genus Ipomoea; species Ipomoea nil. The sequence continues at coordinate 2,049,893 of NW_017617607.1, forward strand.
GAAGCTTTCAGGCCTTTTGATCTTGAGAAAGCAGCACTGGTTTCGGATATCTGGGAGAAGATCCAGGAGACTTTGGAGTGTAACGGTTGAATTGATCCCTTAAAGATGGCCTCATTACGCCATTTCCATAACCACCAAAGGGTGATAGCAAAGGAAGTGTTGTCATTGCACGGCCTTCTTCCATCACCCCTTGCCAAGATTCCTTTATCAAGCCAAGCAACGAGGGGCAGGTGTCGGGAGCTCTCATGCAGCAGAGGTTGTGTGATTTTCCAAATATCCTCTGCCAATGGGCAGAACCGAAGAACATGGTCTGCATCTTCAGCGATTGATCCACAATGCTAGCAATTCTCATTATCTGTTAAGCCACGTCTCAAGCGATTTCGATTTGTGAGGATTCTATCATGTCGTAGTAGCCACAGGAAAGTACAGATCCGGTTTGGAAGCTTTAATTTCCAGATATTGTTCCATTGTGCCGCGTCGGTTGATCCTGGGAGATTCATTACAGCCTCATAAGCTGAACTAACAGAGAAAGTTCCACTAGCCTCCAAGCTCCAAACAGGCCGATCTTTGGCATGAGGATCCTCATGGAGGACAAAGGTAGCCAGCCTACTCAGAATTCTTGCGAGGAGGACTTGGTCAAGGAGTTCCCACTTCCAGCCCATACCCGCAGTCCAATAGTCGGCCACAATGTTATTCAACATGGAAGGCGCTAATTGTTGTAGAGCAGCATTAAACAAAGGAGAATCGATCAACTAAACATCCATCCAAAAGCGGGTGGTTTTGCCATTACTTACGTGCCATTTGATCCCTATTAGGACAATTGGTGAAGCTCGAAGAATCCCCCTCCATGCATTGGAGCTGCTGCTTTTAGGTTGCCACGAAGTCAAGTTCGCCGGTTCAGCTTCATACTTAGCTTTAAGGAGCTTAACCCAAAGGCAATCCTCCTCCTGAAAAAACCTCCACGCAAGCTTAGCTACAAAAGCAAGGTTCATTAATCTGAGGTTCTTGATGCCCAAGCCCCCATGTGATTTGGGGTTTGTGACCACATCCCATTTCACCAAATGGCATTTTTTTGCACCCTCCGAGCTACCCCAAAGGAATCCTCTGATGTGCTTCTCAATGGATTCGATGACCCCTACCGGAAGCAACAAGGACTACATAGAGTAGAACGGTATGGCCGACAGAACCGATTGAGCCAAAGTGTGTCGTCCAGCGAGTGAGAGTGATCTGGATTTCCAACCAGACAGTCGTGACTGTATTTTGGCAAGAATTCCATTAAAGGAGTCCTTATGTAGCCTGCCATGGATTGAGGGAAGTCCTAGATGGATGCCCAAGGCCGAGACTCTTGGAATGGTCAGAGCATCAGTGATGGTTCGCTGAGTAGCAGGACTGGTGTTCTTGGAGAACAGCACCGAAGATTTCTGAAGGCTTACGCTTTGACCTGAAGCCGAGGAGAACAGGTCGAGACACCTCTTGATTTCAACTGCCTGGTGGATAGTGGCCTTGCCAAAGAGGACCAGATCATCTGCAAAGAATAAATGCGTCAAGTTAGGGGCATTACTAGAGAGTTTAATACCTTTCCATAGTCCATTCAATGTTGAGTTTTCGATTATATGACTCAATCTCTCAATGCATAAAACAAACAAAAGGGGGGAGATGGGATCTCCTTGTTTAATTCCCCTTTCAGGGGTAAACCAGTCAGTTTGGAAACCATTCCATAGTACAGCAAGTCACGTTGTAGAGATGCATTGCATAATGTTTGTAATCCAAGATTGATTGAAGCCAATATCATGTAATGTGTCTTTGATAAAACTCCAAGAGGGTGTATCATATGCCTTTTCTAGATCCACCTTAACCACCATCCACCCTAATTTGCCTTTCTTCTTTCCCAGAGAATGCAAGGCCTCCTGGTATGCAAGAGTGTTGTCTGTGATTTGCCGACCGTGGATGAAACTGGACTGATGAGGTCCCACTAGCTTGCTGGAAATATCCTTTAGACGTAGGGTCATGATCTTAGTTATTAACTTATAGGCAACGTTACACAGACCAATGGGGCGGAATTTTCTGATTTGGTCCGAGTGCTGCACCTTGGGGATTAGTGAGATAAGGGTATCGTTACATCCGGGGGGGAGTACGTTGTTTTCGAAGAAATCATTGACGAATTTCCTTAGAGTCTCGCCTACAGAAGTCCAGGCCTTTTGGTAAAAGCCCGCCGTGTAACCATCGCGACCCGGGGCCTTGCAAGGTGCCATCTCAAAGAGGGCTATCTTGATGTCGTCCAGTAAGATGGGAGCATACACTGCACCCCAATCATCCTCATCGAGTGGAGGGAAAAGACCATGATGTAAGCTCTGGCTATTAGTTCTATTGCTCTCGAGAATAGTGAAATGAAATAGTTTCGAACATGGTTCCTGGTTGCTTCTTCCTCTCGTAGTGCCCTTCCATTCTCATCATTTAGGCAAGTGGTCGTAGACTGATTCCGCCGAATTGCTGTTGCAACTTGATAATACCGGGTGTTGCGGTCCCCAGATTTAATCCAATCCTCCCTTGAACATTGAAACCATATGAGTTCTTCTTGATGAAGTGTTTCCTCGAGTTCCTTTCGTAACCTTCGTTCCAATCTTAATAAATCAGATCTAGCTCCTAAAGAAAGGCTTTGTTGGACTCCGTCTAGCCTAGCCAGCAGGCGTTGCTTCCTTAAGAAAACATTACCAAAAGTTGACTTGTTCCACATAGAGAGGGCCCGGGCCATCTTTGCTCCGTTAGCTTGTAGGTCTAGTTCTGGATCCCATGTAGACTGTATGAGGTCTTGGAATGTAGAGTGAGTTGTCGAAGCAAAATTAAACTTGAACGAGGATGCCCGCGGTTGGCTGGAGATTCCAGTTGTAGTGATGAGTAGAGGTGAGTGATCGGATCCAATCATGGGAAGGTGAATGACCTTTGCAGACGAGAACCGGAGGTTCCAATCCACGTTACACATGGCGCGATCTAAACGTGCTCCTTTGAAAGACGAAGTATCGACCCCTCTCATCCAAGTGAACGTTGAGCCTGAGTAGCCAAGATCTACTAGCCCTTCTTTAAAAATCCAGTTGTTGAATGCCGAACACCTGGAGGATGAGAAGGACTCTGGGCTGCTAGCTTCACTCTGATCCGTGATAGAGTTAAAATCGCCCACCGTTAACCAAGGTCCTTGTGGCTCAAAAAGATGGCCTGAAAGATCAGCAAACAAGCGCCTTCTTAATGTCAAGTTAAGGCTGCCATACACTGCAGTCATAAGCCAAGGCATCGAACCATTTTCTGTCACCTGAAAAGATACAAATTGGGGATGAGTATACAGAATTTCTAAGGAAATTGAGTCTTTCCAAAGCACCCAAATTCCCCCGGAAAAACCCACGGCTTCCACCCTAATCCATTCATCAAAACCAAAGGAAAAACAGATTTCATTGGCTTGCACTCCCGAGAACTTAGGTTCAAAGAGGCAAATCAAGACAGGTTTATAAAAACACACAAAATACTTAAGAGTGCTCCTAAATAATGTCAAAGCAGCACCCTGACAATTCCATGACAATATATATAATCATAAAACAAAGAGGGAGACAAGCACGCATCCAAAGACGTAGGCGGGACTCCGCACGGCAACTCTCAAGATCAGAACGATCAATATCCTCCAGCATATCCTCAGAATGGTGCTCCACTTGAACCGGAGCAATTCCAATATCCGGAGGGACTTCCTTGAAAGTATTTTCAAAGGCTGGTAAGTCAGGGGATTCAAGGTAGGCGTCAGTCTGATGCACTCTGAAAGTATCAACACTTCCTCCACTACTTGAGCCTCTGACCACAGTATGTTCGTGTTCAGCTGCAGCCCTGTTTGGAAGGAATCCTCTGCCACCTCTACCCTGTGGGCACCCCGAGAAGGCGAATTGGAGCGGGCGTGGACAGTAGGAGGATCGGATGGTCTAGGGACAATCTGGGGCTCTCTTGGCTCCACCCGTTGATGGCCTCCTCGGTAATTTGTTCTGATTCTAGGGAGGTTACCCATTTGTTGGTGAACTTCTGGAGGCCTGGCCGAAGCACCTGGCCTTGCCGGAGCTGTATGGCGGTTGATCTCCTCCAACTCCTGGAGTCCATCCAGCGGCTCGAAGCGGGATGGTGAAACCACAACAGGAGGCTGGGGGGTTTCAATAACGGGAACATTATGCTGCCTCAAATTACGATGGGCTGTTCCCGATTGAGTCGAAGATCTATTATGAAATCACTTTTCCCTTCTTGTGACTAGCATCCATGCTCCGTATTTCTCTTTCGGCTTCGGAATGGGACGTTCCACCTCGGGTTCTACATTATCCCCGTTCGTATTAGCTTCATTGACGACCGGTGGAATTGCCTCCTTCCCACATGTATCCATGCGATGGCCGTAGATGCTGCATTTGAAACAAATTTGATGAATCCCTTCGTACTCAATTGGCCATTCTACCATGTTAATCACGAAATTGGACAATAGAGGCTTGCTAATATCAAGTTCGACGCAAACTCTTGCGAACTTCCCCTTTGTAGCCAGGCCAGTAGTGATCTATTTTGATCGGTCGCCCAATGGATTTTCCAATTTTCTTCAGAAAGTCGTCGTCAAAATATTCGATAGGAAGGGAGGGGAAATGTACCCAGGCCAAAATCTTGTCCGTCTTACCACTTCTTGGATCAAAATTCGGCCTCCATTCTTGAGTGACCAAGTAGTGGTCAGGAACCATCCACGGACCGCCAAGCTTCACTGCTTCGTAGTCAGATAGGGCTTCAAATTTGGCGATGAAGTAGTCGTGAGTCAAGGCAATCAGTTCAAAACCCGCGTCGGTCCTCCACATCCGCTGCAAGCGCTGAAGCAAGAAGGAATAGCCCACCGATCTGCCCAACACCCTTAAAATCAGTGATCTCCGCCAAGGTCGACGTAGTCTCTCTTTCTCCTCTTTGGTCACTTGGATTACGGGGTAGTCGAAGGAAGTCCTATCCTCCTCCATGGAATCGTCGTCGGATACTATGAATTCTTCTGTCGGTCGATTGGAGGCCCTGCGATTCCAAGCTTGATTTGGCGAGGCCCCCGGCGTTCTCCACTGGTTTGTGACCGGAGTGTTTGCCCCGGAACCAGCTGGGGTTTCTTGGGAGATCTGGTCAGTGGGAGACTGAATAGACGAGTCACCGGAAGTCCATCCTCTCTTAGCTTTCTTAGTGCTCCTCTCCAACAGATCTTGGTCTTCCGGCGGGCGGACGGTCGCCGCCGGGACAGGAAAGTCCGAGAGAGAGTTCACGTTCACATCCATTATTTTTATTATTAACTAGCTGGTGTTTATAGCTACTGTGTATGTACGATTTTGTCTTTTAACTAGCTAGTGGATTATGAATTGAGAATTTATTTTGTTTTGTTATTAGCAATAATATATATTGGTTTTTCTTTTTACAATTTATATTAGTAACTTGATTTCATTTTTAATTTCACTTGGTGGATATATTTATGTGCGAAAATGCAAACAAAAAAAAAAAAATAGCATTTCTATAAATTAGGAAACCTTGAAAAATATTTAACAAAAAATTATGCAAAAAATAAAAATTCTGAAAAAAAAATTGAAACATTAAAATTGAAAAATTGAAAAAGTATAAATTATGCAAATAAAGAGAAGAAAATTATGGTTTTTTATATAATAATTTTGGTTTTTTAAATTTTAAATATGTAAATGCTTACATAGACAACATAAGGTTAAGAGAAATGGCCCATCAGGTGCCATGTCAGCAGGAAGAAGGGAAACCTGCTAAAAGTTGTAGGTGAATTTTATTTTTTGGTTTGTGGATTGATATATATGATATGAAAGTTCAGGGTGCGGGATGAATAATTGAATATGGTTCATGGTGCTAGATGACACTTTAGCCTAAATTAAATAATAATTTAGTAGCTACAACAAAAATAATAAATATGCGTTTCTTTAATTTAGAATTATGCGTCTACAATGTCTTTATTAAAAAAAAAATTATTCATTATTAATAAATTAAATAAGAGAAATAATTTTATTAGCTATATTGTCTTTATTTTTTCAATATACAAATTCTTTACATTCAAATTCATCAATTGATTATATTCACTACATTGTCCCTACAATGTCTTTATTCAAAATAAATTATTCATTATCAATAAATTAATTAAGAGAAATAATTTCATTAGTTATATTATCTTTATTTTTCTCCATGTAAAAATTCTTTACATTCAAATTCATCAAATTGATTATATTCACTATATTGTCTATTATCTTTTTTTTGTGCACTAGTTTTTTAATTAAATATCAAAGTTATAATACAAAATAATTATATATTTATTTACCAAGTAGTTTATTAGTACCATGGAAAAAATAAAAAATATATATAATTAAGTCAATCATATTAATTACTTTGAGAGATTTGTTGACAAAGAGGTATTCAAATCACACAACAAAATCGAAGTGTGAAAGAGTTAATACAATTTGAGGTTATTCATAGTGGTTTTGCCACATTTAGTCTTAAACATTTAAATTGACCATATGTGGTCTTTCGACTTTCAAATTGACCGTGAGGGCTGCTGTTGTACGCGAAACGCGCACAACACCTGTTCCTCTTCATTTATTTCTCTTCCCTTTGGGAAGAGAAATAACCCACCATTTGCAAGTAGAACAAATAACTTGAGTATAAACCACCTACCACATCAATAATAACTCAGATTGAAGTTTTTTTGGCTGACATTAACCCCATATTATTCACTGATAAAGTGGTTCTTACTATATATTGTTTGGAAAAAATTGAGCAATTTTCTAATAACTAACAAATTCTTCATATAACATCTTTTATTTATAGAAGTAAACATTCTTATTATTCGACATTGTAAAATTTTCTTAGATTTATAATACCGTGATTCAAAGCATGCATTTATTACAACATGCTAGTCCTCACAATATCATAGATTAGGGTGCATGTTGCATCAATATTTTTTCTCTTTATTTTTTTTACAAATAAAATTAATGTTTAAAAAAAATACTCCGTATATAATTAATAAGTTGTAATTGAAACTTTGGAATAATGACCAGGGATCGAGTCTCACCAGCGACAGTGCGGGAGCAACCTCTCAAAGGGAGGGGGGCTTCTTGTGCGCAGTGAGCACCGGTCTAGCCTCTATGGTTCATGTTCAGTTGAGTCACCATGATTTACATCCTCCCAAATGCTCTGTCGGGTTGGGGTGTGGGGGCCCCTTAGGGTTGGGGCTCAGCCTTTTGGAATAATAAGTTCTAATTGAAATCTTTTAAATAACATCATATTGATATATAATTTTTAATTTTTTTTTATAAAAAACTAAAATTAATTTTTTTTAAATAATAAACAGAAGTGTTAGGCGCGCCTAACGCACCCACGTGAGCTGCTATTGTGCGCGAAACGCGTACAACACCTGTACCTCTTCATTTATTTCTCTTCCCTTGAAAAAAGAAATAACCCATCACTTATAGATAGAACAAATAACTTGAGTATAAACCACCGACCACATTAATAATAACTCATATTAAAATTTTTTTGACAGACATTAACCCTATATTATTCACTGATAAGCTTGTTCTTACTATATATTGTCTGATAAAAATTGAGCAATTTTCTCGTAACTAACAAATTGTTCATATAACATTTTTTATTTATAGAAGTAAACATTCTTATTATTCGACATTGTAAAATTTTCTTAGGTTTATAATACCGTGATTCAAAGCATGCATTTATTACAACGTGCTAGTCCTCACAATATCATAGATTAGGGTGCATGTTGCAACATGCACCCAACGCATCACTATTTTTTTTCTCTTTATTTGTTTTACAAATAAAATTAATGTATAAAAATATACTCAATATATAATTAATAAGTTCTAATTGAAATCTTTTAAATAACACCATATTGATATATAATTTTTAATTTCTTTTTAGAAAAATAAATCTATAAATACATAAACTCACTACTTTAGTATAATTTTTATGCATATTAAGATTTGTTTCTATAAACATATAGAATTAACATTATGAACCTATTATATAGTGAATGAAAATATATAGATATGATGTACACGCAACTTAGTATTTATGTATATGAATGTTTAGGTTGATGAGCATATAAAATAAATATTATAAATATTAGTATATGACGAATATTATTAAACATGAAGTACTAGTTGACGCCGTTAAAATTTTAATATAAAATGATATTGGCCTTGTTTGGTAAAAAATTAGCCTATAGGCTAATTTTGACTTATTTGACCACTATTAATTGTTTGATTTAGTTAAAATATCAATACAAATGTTTGGTTAATTAGTTTTTTGTAACTCTAAAAGGCTAAAATTCAAAAAGCTACTCCAAGCAACCTTTTCAATTAGCTTTTTGAGAAAAGAAATTATACCAAACAGCTATCAGCTAACAGCTAATTTACCAAACACTTTTCTATAATCAGTTAATGTTATCGTTATTTATACCCTCTAATTAACACAATCAGCTAACTGCTAACAGCTATCAGCTAACAGCCATTTTACCAAACAGGACCATTCTTTTGAATCATAATCCATAATACAAAGTGGACCTTGAATTCGTCCACGATATAATTTGTCCAGACCTCAAGCACAATGGTTAGTGTAAATGGATGAAGCCTGCACGGTATTTGGGAGAATAGATTAAAGTTCGAACCTCGGCGACCACAATATGGGGATCGATTATGCCCAAATCGAATAGATCTCTTGTGATAATCGACATTTGGCTCTTGACATATGTCTGCAATTAGAAAAATCATCTAATACTTACTCTTGACATATGTCTGCAACTAATGCCTTGTGTGCTTGAAATGGAGACATAAAATGCAAAATTAATATATCTACTTTCCAAAATAAATATTAATCCTTTTATTAATTAATATTAATAGTATAAATTCTTATTCCCATAATTCTATTACTTACTATTTCTATGGAACTAGAATTCCAGAAAAACCCAAACCTAAACGGCTAAACCCCGCGTCGACATTGTTGTTCAGGGCGCAAGCAAGCTAGCTAGGCTTCTGCAAAGATGGATTCGGAATTAGCAGTAGAACCGCAATCTCTGAAGCGCTCTCGATATATTCTCTCCTCTTCCCCGTCCGATCCTGAAAGCAAGAAGATTCGAATAAGCTAGGCATAAGCTAAATCTTGAGTATGGAGCTATCAGCTATAGCAAGCAAAGCAGCAGCTCAACCTCATTCTAATTCAAAGCCTTTTGCTCCTTCAAATGCACACAAGGGGGTGCCTAAAATTGGTCCATCTTTGCAACCAAAGACCACAACGGATGAAAGGAATCTTTCTACTGCTGCAATAATGGAAAGAATACATACCAATTCAAGTAAAATGCCGGCCACGTCCTTCCTGGAAGAATTACAGGGTGGTGAGTGGGCATTTGGGTTGGGTGCGGTCTGTTGCAGTGGACCACAGTAATACATGGTTTGGTTTTGTACAGGCTCAGCTGATCGGACAATCAAGATTTGGGATTTAGCAACCGGAACGCTAAAGCACACTCTTACTGCCCATATTGAACAAATAAGAGGCCTTGCTGTTATCAATAAGGATACCTGCATGTTCTCTGCGGGTGATGATAAACAAGTAAAATGCTGGGACGTAGAACAAAATAAGGTGATTCAGTCTTATCATGGGCATTTAAGTGGCGTCTATTGCTTAGCTCTTCAACCCACCATTAATGTCCTGCTCACTGGGGTCGTGATTCTGTTGCTTTGTCTGGGCATGACAACACCGTCTGCTTTGTTTTAACTCCATCAATGGATCCTCAGGTCATCACTGCTTCACATGATTCAACCATAGAATTCTGGGACCTTAGATATGGTAAGGCTATGTGTATGGCAACACTCACACACCATAAGAAATCTGTGAGGGCCATGGCTTTGCATCCAAAGGAAGATAATGCTTTTGCATCTGCCTCTGCTGACAACATAAAAAAGCACAACATGCTTTCTCACCAGAAAACAATCATCAATGCAATGGCCGTTAATGACGAGGGTGTTATGGCTACAGGAGGTGATGACGGAAGCTTGTGGTTCTGGGATTGGAGGAGTGGCCACAATTTCCAGCAAGCACAAACTATTGTTCAACCTGGGTCACTGGAAAGTGAAGCTGCCATCTATGCTCTCATCACCTATGATGTAACTGGTACAAGGCTTATTACTTGTGAGGATGTGGAAAAGAGGATGGCAATGTTACCCTACAAACTCACCCTCTTCATGCAACATTACTAGTAATATATTTTTATTTTATGCAATTAGTAATTATATTTTTAAATATTTTATTTAAACAATTTTTTTACTATAAATTTTTGTGTTCAATATTGTTATGAATTTTTTATGAAATAGTTTTTTGTTTTGTTGATGCTTATTAATAATATAGAAATTTTGAAGATAAGATTTTAGGATTCTGTGGTTTTAATATGAGAAAATTAAGGGGTAGTTTAAGATATGGCGCTTGATGATTTGTGCAACAATTGCTGTTGCTTACTAAGTTACTTTATTTTATCCAAAACATAAAGCTCAAAGAACAATAATGGTGAAGCAGAAAAACATGCTTAAGATGTCTGATAATTAAATGCTCTGAAGTTCTATACTGTTCCATTTCTTATTAATCAACTTTTTTCCGTTTTTTTTTTTTTTTTTTTTTTTTCTGCTTGGAAGGGTTATAAGATTGAATATTTTATCTGTTTTTTCAGTGTCATTAAGTGAATTCACCATTGCATTTTGGTTTTATGTCCTGAAATATGTTTCAAATCAAATTTAATTAATATATTTTGAACAATTCAGTTTCACTCTAAGTATATGGGATTACTCATAAATTAATGTCCAAAATTATTAAACTATAAAATCTTCTCCTTGGACTTAAAATGTCTTCGATAGGAATTGTAAGAATGCTGTCAACAGATGTATATGTTCATGTATGCTCACAGAAGTTTATTGGAGAAATACTTTCTTCTTCACTACTACTACTATTATTAATCATTTTTTAATCTCTAGCTTGGATCTGTGGGGTGTGGATATTCTATTATGTAGTGAATGGTTATTTGTCTGCAGAGGTACATGCACTTGGAATGAGTATATTCCTCTACTTCTCAATTTTACATCAAGACTTTTTTATTTTATTTTTGGATAGGTACAATAGCATTTTAAAGATCCAATGCAAAGAGAAACCCAGGATAGAAACCTTTATTAAGTCTGTTTCTTTTACTAATTATGAATGGATAGCTTGCATTTTTTTTTTTTTTTATCTGTTTTCATTGTTTGGTTATCTTCTATTTCTCATGCATTTTTTGTTGTTCAATGGAACTTGGTGCTTTACCTTTGAATGAAATTCTCAAGAACAATGGATTTGCTGTTGAAAAGATATGAGTAAGGCTTCTGTTTCTCAGCTCCCTACCATCAAATCAATCAATTTAACTATTAAAAAAAAAAAAAAGACCCTCACCAATTTTACTTCAATATTAACATATATAATAAATTGTAAATATTAACATACTTAATAATTAATAAAATAAAAACAATATACTGATATTTATATTCATTATTTATTTATTTATATTTAATATTTAATTACATATATTAAAAAAAAATGATGTTGGCTATTATTTTGCTTTAATATATATAAAGATAGAGATGATTAATTATTGCATCAAAGCCGCGGGTAGAAATAAAATGAGAATATGGTTTATACAATTATTATATATAGATTATTATTGTTCATCCCTCCTCATATGGCATCATTCGATTTGATACTTTGTATTACAAGTTGATGTAATTTAATCTGCTAATTTATGAGCCTCAAATAATTATAAGTCACATATTAAAGAGAAGATAAAAATTTGTGTGAGAATGTCTCATAGATCCTTGTTCGTGAGACTGTATTCTGTGAGACTGGGTAGGTTTAAGATTAAAATGTAATATTTATACTGGAAATTTAATACTAAATTAGGAATAAAATGTTTTTTTTTTATTGTGAGAATAAAATGTTTATTACTTATATGGAAAATGTAATTAATACTTTTACATTTTGATTCAAAAGTACTACATTTGCTTTTATAAGTAATTTAATACTAAATTAGGAATAAAATGCTTTTTTTTTTGTGAGAATAAAATGTTTATTACTTATATGGAAAATGTAATTAATACTTTTACATTTTGATTCAAAAGTACTACATTTGCTTTTATAAGTAACAAAAACTTTCAAACATTACTTATAAGAAAAATTGTAATACTTTTTGATGAAAAAGGTAATACTTTTATATTAAAATATCAAAGTAATAAGCATTTTATTCCTAATTACTATTATATTTTTTAGTATAAGCATCAATTTTTTTCATATTGACTTGATCTAACTATTTTCATAGATAAAGATCCGTAAAACGGTCTCATACAAAGTGTGACCCTAAACTCCTAAAGAAATGTAAGAGGGATATAGTGATTATGTGGACAACTTTTTTCTTTCTTTTGACTGCAATAAATAATGGTTGACTTGTACTCTAGGGTCTAGTCATACATGAGGTCACAGTAATCCCATGTTCTCCGTTATAGTTTTGTTCAATATTCAGGTCCTGTCCTTCGTGACTTCCTGTAAAACAAAAACGCGTAAAAGTGGAACTTGAATTGTGCCGTGCACTTCAATTTATTTCTGCTAGCTAGTAGCTACCCTTTTACACACTTCGTATATGATTACCTCACCGTCTTTCATAATACAATCCTACCCTAACATGTATTTAGTTCCAAGAAAGGAATTAAGAAAGAAATGAATTGTGATTCTGTGAAAAAATATAAGGTGAGAATAAAGTAAAAATTCAAATTATATTGTTTGGTAGGAAATAATTGATGGAAAAAATAGTATAAAAGAGCATTGTAAGTGACTATTTTGTGGTACAAAAATATGTGAGGTCCACTTTTAATTTGGGTCGGGTCAAAATGAATTCGAGTTTTTTTGCAGTTAGACGAAGAAATTGATATATGAGTTAATTGTCGAAATGGTCCCTCAACCATAGCGAAATTACCAATTTGGTCCTTGACTATTTTTTTGACCAATTAAGTCCCTCAACTTTAAAAATCTTAACCAATTTGGTCCTCCATTTGTTTTTCCATTAGACATCCGTTAAATCATGAATAAATTGGTAATTTTACTATAGTCAAGGGACCATTTTAGTAAATAAATTTTCAAAGCAAATGGTGCATGTGATTAGGGGTGAGCAATTTGGTT